>NW_022107431.1:54312524-54329735 GCF_000313985.2 Echinops telfairi | reverse complement strand
TTATTGGGGGCTCTTACATCTCCCATCACAATCCATACATTCATCCATTGGGTCACATATGCTGCCATCATTTTCAAAGCATTTTCTTTCTACTTGAGCCCTTTATATCAGCTCATTTCCCCCCTCCCTCATAAACCCTTGATAAGTTATAATTATTTTCTTATCTTACATAGTCTTCTGTCACCTTTCACCCACTTTTCTGCTGTTTGTCCCCCTGGGAGGGGGTTATATGTAGATCCTTATGATCGATTCCCTTCTCTGCCCACCTTCCCCTTATCCTCCTGGTATCGCTATTCTCATTGTTGGCCTCGTGGGGTTTAATCTATCCTGGATTCCTGTGTTGCGGCACTTATCTGTAGCAATGTGCATGTTGTGGTCTAATGTGATTTGTAAGGTAGAATTGGAGTCATGATAGTGGTGGGGAAGGAAGCATTAAGGAACTAGAGGAAAGTTGTGTTTCATTGGTGCTATACTGCACCCTGACTGGCTCATCTCTTCCTTGTGACCCTACTGTGAGGGGATGTCCAATTGTCTACAGATGAGGTTTGGGTCTCCACTCCACACCGGCCCCCTCCCAATTCACATTGGGTAGGATTTTGTACTGGGTCTTAGATGCCTGATACGTGATCCTCTCCCTTAATCTTTATGGGAGTAGATTGACAGCCCCACCCCCACCCCCCCAAGGCACTGGTGGTTACAAACCTTCAACTTCAAGCAGCTGAACACTTTATGCTTTGTGCAATGAGTATTTCCTACTATCATTGCCATCAGTCAATTCTGACTGTAAATCTTCATGGGAGCAGAACTTCTCATCTTCCTTTTCAGGAGCGACTTGTGGGTTTGAATTGCTGAGTTTGAAGTTAGCAGCTCAATGTGCTTACAACTCTCAACTTATTGCCAATGCGTCAGTACCAATGTCGTGCCCTGTGTATTTCCGAGAAGGTAACTGTTTAGGGGAACAGAAAGCCCAGTCTCTCTCCTGGTGGTTTTTAAACCGACCTTGCTGATTAAAGCCCAATGCATAACCACTAACCACCAGGGCTCCTAGCCCAATGAGTTGGATTGTGGTAGGAAAATAGCTTCTCCCAGTCAGTAGCTTGTCTTTTCACCCTCCTAAAGGCATCTTTTAGAGTCAAAGTTACAATTCTTGGTTAGATCCAATATACCATTTTTAAAAACACGTGTTTTTTTCCGATTAATCTGTCTCATTCCCCTTTTATGTTCATCCTGTCAACTATCCAGTGCTGCATTTCAGTACTACCTTAAGAGTCTTCAAGAATCTGCATTTTCTTAAAAAATTTGTGTTTTGGTTTTCTAAGCTTGAAGATATAACAGCAAAGAAAAGAGATGCTTTTTTGAGGGGTGAGAGTATTAGAAGTTACAATGTTGGCAGATAAGTTAGCTTGTTTGGCTGATCACTGTGTGCCACGTGCTCAGGTTGCTCTTGTGATAGCATTAAGGGTACCTTAGAGTCGTGTTTCAGCTTATAAGCCAAGTCTTTTCTTGCATTCCAATTGCTGCCGCCGAGTCCATGACAACGCCCAGTGGCTCGGTAGGATGGGTTACAATTACTAATCAGATGGTCAAGAGTTTCTAAGACTTTAAATCCTTACCAAAGCAAACTGCTACATCTTTTCCCCACAGAGGAACTGCTGATGGGCTCAAACCACCAATACTTAAGTCACCGCACCATTGGAGAGCATTTTCTTGTATTACTTCAATAGAAATTATCTTATGTTGGCTTTCTTCTTTTCTCTAAGGTACAGGCTTTTCCTTATAGTTGTATGAAACATTTTCCACCAATTTTGACATATTGACATATAGTATGGCATCAAACAAGTGATTGAATTCTTGTTAGTTTTAGAAACATCAATTTAAAAATTTTAAATAGCAATACTACATCAGTATTTCACCATTCTAGCCGATTTCAGGAAGAACATAAGAATCATAGATATGATATACACAAGAAGAGTACTGCTAATTCAAGGTGTTTTTTTTTCTTGTTTAGACCCTCAGTTCAAGTGTCTTGGAACAAAATATAAATCCACTGTCAGTAGTAGTCAAAAATAAAAACAACAAAAGGCAACAATAACAAATACAGTTAGTTGAAAAGATAAAAATCCTTATTTCAATCAAGAGATAATTGAGAATACAGTATGGAATCTTAGAGGGTCTAATAAAGTAAGAAATCAAATACAGGCTTTGGAACAATGTTTAAGTATGATCTAGTACTTCATCCCCAAAGACTAAAATATACATACTTGACAATTCTTATTTTACTAAATCTATTTTCCTTCATATTTCATTTTATTGGCACCCAAAACAGACTTTAGTTTTCAATGTCAATTTGCTGTATGGTTTACTAGTCCAAATCAAGAATGTTTTGAATATGCATTGTCATTTTAAAAAAGGGCAAATCGATCTCTTAAATTGTTACTTCATAATCCTTACTACTGAGTAAATCACATAAAAATAACTTTAAAAGATCTAAGCCATGTATAGATTGTGATAAGAGTTGCATGAACCCCTAATAAAATGATTTAAAAAAATCTAAGCCCTATTTATTCCAATAAAAGATGTATTTCTGACAAAATGATATATATTTTATTATAAGTTCATCAAAATTTATACCATATTTTATTGGTAAGTGCTAAAAGCTATCACAATCAACTCCAAAAATAGAGGCAGAACATAACAAAAGGAGGTTCCCTCATTTCATGTTTCAAACAGGTGTCCAGGATTGATGGGCGGCTCTCCTTTAAGCAGTGATTCAGGAAGCTAGGTTTCTGAATGAATGAATGAATGTTAGGTGCCATCAGTTGACTCAGACCCTTAGAGACATATCTATGCGCAACAGAACAAAACACCGAATGGTCCTGCACTATCCTCTCAATAGCTCGTGTCTGAGCCCACTTATGTAGCCACTGTGTGAATCCATCTTGTTAATGGCCTTTCCTCTTTTACGTTACCACACATGATATCCTTCTCCATGAACTGATCTCTCCTAATACCACCTTCAAAGTATGTTAGACAAAGTCTTGCCATCCTTGTCTCTAAAGAGTACTCTGCCTCACTTCTTCCGATACAGACCTTTGGTCCTTTTAGCAGTTTATGGTATTTTCAATATTCTTCTCCAGCACAATTCAAAGGCATCGATTCTTCTTCAGTCATCCTTATTCAATGTCCGACTTTCACATGTACGTGATGCAATGTTTAATCCCATGGTTTGGGTGAGGTGCACCTAATTCTTCAAGGTAAAGTCCCTGTTTGTCAATACTCTAGAGGTCTTGTGTAGATTTACCTAATGCAATACATCTTTTAATCTCGACTGCTGTTTTCCATGAGACTTGACTTTGGATCCAATGAAGGTAAAATCTTTTAGTTCAACCTTTTCTCTATGTATCATGTATGATGTTATCTACTGGTCCAGTTACAAGAATTCTTTCCAAACTGAAGGCTGCAATCCTTGATCTTCATCAGCCAAGTGCTTTAATTTTTCCTCACTTACAGCAAGCATGGTTGTGTTGTTTTGCATCAGTTTGAAATGAGCCTTCCTCCAATTCTCCATATAATCCAGCTTCTCTGATGATTCATTTAGCACTTAGATTGAACAAGTATGATGAGAGCATACTAGCCTGAAACACACCTTTCCTGATTTTCAACCATGCAGTATTCCCTTGTTCAGTTCCCACAACTGCCTCTTGATCCAGCACAAGTTCCAAAAGAGGATGATAAAATGTTCTGGATTCCCATTCTTCTCAAGGTTATCTGAAGTTTATTAAGGCCACATAATTGAATGCCCTTGTAGTCTATGAAACTCAAGTAAACATCTTTCTGGTATACTCTGCTTTGAGCTAAGACCCATCTGACATCAGCAATGATAGCCCTTGTTCCACGTCCTCTTCTGAATCTGCCTGAACTTCTGGCAGTTCCCTATCAATGTGCTGTTATCGTTGTAGGATGATCTTAAGTAAACTATTACTTGTGTGTGATATAAGTGATATCTTGTCTGTCAGTTTGTCTTACTCTGATGGCTTGTGTGTTGCTGTGATGCTGGAAACTATGTCACTGGTATTTCAAATGCCGGCAGGGTTACCCAAAGTGAACAGGTTTCAATGAAGCTTGCAGACTAAGAAGAGACAAGAAAGGACCCGACTCCCCATGAGTTAGTTAGTTTATTGTGCCAACCTGGCTGATAAACATATATGGGGTTAATTGAAGGGCGGAGGGAGGGAAAAATGACTGTGAGCCTCGCCTTTCTAGTTCTCGGGTCTCTTGCTTTCTGATGGTTGCACCAGGGTGCAGCTGCCTTAGCGGTTCCCAGCTTCAGCTTGCAAAGCTAACTTCCAGCAAGCCATCCCCAAGGAGAAGCCACATGGACTTACCCTGATACAGCCCTGGGTGCTGGAGCAGCCATGTGGAGACCCCTGCCAGTGCTGAGACGGTTACACATTCACTGACTCGGCTTTCCTCCTGCAGTCGGCATCATTGTGTCTGTTTTGTGAGATGGAGGAGGACTCTGTGGATTGGTGTTGGACATATGGGTTAATGGGTTAATGATGGACTTGTGGGCTTGGGCCGCACTGGGTTGGGATGTTTTCTTGGTGCGCACTTAACCTTTATATAAAACTCTCTCTTATACATGAGTTTCTGTGGATTTGTTTCTCTAAAGTACCCAGACTAATACGCCCCACATCAAAGAAAGCCACTGAAACCTTATGCATAGCTTAGAAGCATTTTCAGACTAAAAGCCTAAACAAAGGAGTCAATGAATACTTATAATCTAATAATTTGCATCATGCCAGAAGGGGAAAGAATGTGTTGGATATATGAGGGCAGCTTTCACAGACTGGACCTGGGAATGCTGTAGATCAATTCCCCTATTTTACTTAGTAGATCTGTCTTATGGTTACTCTAAATGCTAAAGACATATCTCGAAAAGACACATAACCAACACTAGTACTCAACATTCATTATATTTATTTGACTAAGGATGGTTCAATAAAACACAAACAGATCAGAAAATGTTTACTTAAAACTAGTCCAACAGGGTCAGATGGGGCTGACTTCATCCCATCCCTTCTTTCTTTCTTCCAGGCAGATGAAGCTGGAATCCTATCAGAGAATGAGCCACCCATGTACATTTTGCCTTCCCTGTTGAACATGAACTGTTCTGAACATAAATAAAACTTTTTTGAACCAAGATAGACAAATGAAGTTTTACAAGATACAGGCACTTTATGTTCCCAGTTTTAAAAATAAGCAAAATGAAAAATATTTAATAAAATTAACGAGAACAGACAAAGCTTTAAGAGTCCTACCATTAGTTCTAGAGACCCACACTCAATGAAATCAGACATCTCAAACAAGTAAAATAAACAAACGAAAGTTTAAACTGGGGTTAGTGGGTTTTTATGTAAAAATTAAATCCAATTTACTGCAACTGGAGAAAAATGGCCATTTAAATTCAACTAAAAAGATATGCCAATATTGTGCATTGAATCTTGTGTACCTATTTAGCTGAGTAACATGACAGCTTTGCAAAAAAAAGTATGTCGTTAGTGAGAAAAGCAAAAGGTGCTTTAGATTCCACAGTATCTGATTAAACAAAACAAAGCAATTTACAAAAAAAAAAGTACCAAATGATACTTTAAATAAATAATTCATCATTTTGATGAATATATATACACAAAGTCCAGTTCTTGAAGATTTAGCTATCTAAAAGTGGCATATCACTATCCAGAGGCGCAGGAGCAAGTTCACATAAATAAAACAGCGTGGTTTCACTAGCTTCAGCTTCAGTCAGTGGCTCCAGACGGACGAGCTTACTTTGGGTTGGTTCTGGATCCAGGCTGCTTTCCAGGAGCTCATCAATTTCTATGGGTTTCTCTACAGAAGATGCAGCTTCTGATGCTGCTGTTGTACTTTCCTGTTCAACAGTAGAAGCGGGGTTCCCATCAAGGAATGCGAGGAGTGGAAAGGCAGTGTATTGGATAAGTTGCTGATCTACAATGATTAGAAAAGTTTTTTATTACCAGCTGAAGGGGGAGAAAAAGGAAAAATGTGCATGTATTACTACCTTTATATGGAAAGCAAGAAACTATGGTAGTTAGTAAACTAAAAAATGCAAGTCAAAAAATTAAATCTTTTATTGAACAATTAAGAAATAAGGGTACTTTTCATTCTCCTAAATTTAAATAGAGGGCAAAAGACCCATGACTTAAACAGTAAGAACAGTTACCTCACTCATTCAACTATGTAGATATGCTGGAATGTTGACACTGTTTGCAAACCTAAGCCAGTTTACTGGACATTTCAATTGTTAATTATACCAAGACTTCCCTTGGCTGACATCTGTTGCTATGAAGGACTCGACTTGTAAAAGCTACAGAAACTAGTATTACATCTATACATACCTGTTTTGGGTTTAGATTTTCTTCCTTCTTCTGAAGCGGGCTGAACTACGTTGTTCTTGGTAGTTTCTAATCCTTTATTCTCTGACTAAAAGAAAAAAAAAACTTCTATGGTTCATATTTTATATATATATAAAGAGAGGGTATAATATATGAGTACATCATCTGAAAAATATAGGAAATGGAGGCATCTGGAAATATGGACTAGAGAGAGAAAGTTTTGAATAGACAGGTTAAGAAACTATCATCATCAAGGGGAGGAAACAAAAACCTCAACTACGATGATGCTAAGTATGAAGAGGAGGGGATTTAATGGAATACACAGAATTTGTTAAGAGTAAAAGACAAAAATGAATCAGATGACTGGTTTTAACACGCTAATTAGATTATTAAAGTTGAAGGAACTGAATTTACTTTAAATACTGATTAATAATATTCTCATGTTTCCCTTCAATAATAAACACTACTTAACATAAGAGGACATATTTAGAATAGCTCCGGACAAGCTGTATGGCGTGATCTTTGAAACTATCTCTAAACTTGAAGCCTCACAACTGCCATGGTGTTCTTGTTTTCCTTTTTCTGACTCTGTCACTTAACTTGCTTCTTTCAACCACTGTTTCCTCTTCTTACGTCTGACTGTGAGAGGATTTAACCTGTAATGTCTTAAAGTTTTTCAGGGCTCTTCCCAAAGATGATCAGGCTCTGGACGTAGAAGGTTTCCCTTTTTCCTTAAACAGTTGTTAGTCCAGGATATTTGCAAGCTAGCTAGTTATAAGTTACAACAAACATCTGTAAACTATTTTCTATAATTCCTCTGATATTTATCATACACTGAAGTAGTACAAGTGTCCAGGATTCAGAGAAGAGAATGTTCCCTAGAAAGAATAAAACTTTAGACCTTAAAAGATTACACGTATCATAAAAATATTTTCATTTAGCATTCATAATACATAGCATTAACACAATACTACTTTTTCTCTATTTTCTAAAAGAGGTAACAGCCAAGGTTGTCACTGTTGCTCTAAAGTGGATGAGAACTAGGATGACAAATGATTTTCCACTCTTAAATTTTTATCCACTGCTGTACTGAATAGTATAAGGCATCCTCATTTATTAAAGAGTGCTGTTTGTAAGACATCTCTCATGAGAAAAGAATGGCAGCCTATGTGCCAACAATTAGACTCTAGGACAAACTATAAAGAAAAGCCATTCTCAGATTTAATTTTTCACAGTATTGTACAAGAATATGCAAATATCTGTTTAGTAGCTATTTCTAAAAATTTGTCTAAGCTCTTGCTTCTTTGGAATACGGAAAATGATCCAAGAATAATGACTTAATGTCTAGCCATAAACAAAGCGAGCACATCCACTACATGAATGTATGATAAAAGTCCATTCAGCAGAAAGCCTATCCATGGCTGACTGACACTCAATAATATGATAGTTACTGAAACATAAAGCTGAGGTGGTCCCTTAAAACCCACAAACTATGTTCCATAGGCCAAATCCAGCATGCTGCCGTATGTTTTTGTAAATAAAATATTAGAATACAGTCACACACATTGTTTTACTCTCATCAGTTGCTGCTTTTGCACTGTAAGGGCAGAGCTGTAATAACAAAGAACATATGGCCCCCAAAACTGAAAGTATTTACTAGCTGGCTGGCCTTTTACAGAAAAAGTATGCCAACCCCTGATATAAATCACCTACATATTGATTGTATAATCAGCTCACATGTTATTTAAGGCCTACACTATTCAGGCTATCCTCATATATGACAACAGTAAGAAAAGCACTTCCTCAACCTTAAAAACTCTTATTTGAGATGTGCTCATATTCAGATTAGAAAAAGAATTAGGATAGAATTCAAATTCTATTAATTTGAAATTTGCACAAATATTCAGTTAACTTGATTTACTTTTCTATTCAATGAAAAAAAGGGCCCACAGTAACTTAGTATATACGATTCTGGCTTGTAGCAATCTTACAGGACAGAGCAGAGCTGCCCCATAGGGTTTCCAAGACAAAAGTTTTAGGGAGGCAAACTGCTACATCTTTTTCCCATAGAGCAATTGGTGGGTTTGAACCGCTGACCTTTTAGTTAACAGCCTGGGGCTTTAACCACTGCACTACTAAACTACCTTGAGGTAGTTACATAATTTCATGTCAACTTTAAAGAATGTAGGGGTAGAGTCTAGCCTGTCAATCAGGTCACAGCCTGACAATGCCTCTTGGTAGGTGTGACCTTTCAATAAGGAGGATCCTAGGAACTTCCCCTCTCTCTCTCTGCTTTACCTTCCCGTTGACAAGCCACTTCGAGCCACGCTGATGGCAGCGAGAGCCCTGGAGATGCTTCCACCACCACTGGATCCACAATACTTGACACCCACTGGCCTGTGATCTTCCTGAATTTGGCATCACTGCATGTTCTGTGTGAGTCTGAAGAGGGATTTATGGGCTAGTATCGGATTTATGGACTTGACCTGGACCGGGCTGGGATGTTTTCTTTATAATTACTCTTTGATATAAAGTTCTTTCTTATACATAAATGAGTATCTCTAGATTTGTTTCTCTAGTCAACCTAGTCTAACACACTCCTCAAATATGAAATATAGGGACCATATGCTATTCAAGAAAACAAATCATATAAAATAATAAGCCATTCATAAGCAAATGCTCAATATCAAATTTTCCTTTGAAAAATGAAAAAATAAACACAAAAGCACAACCAGTTCTAAAGACTCCCTTGTGAGCACCTCAAAATTTGCTAAGTCCAAGTAGAGTTCATAAACATTTAGAAATACAACAAAACTATCGCTTTAAAAACAAAGCCCCAAATTTCTAATGCCATTTCTACTTAGACGTCTAACTTCAGTATGTACACATTCTTGAACTGACTGCACTGATTTGTAAAAGAATATGGGCACCAGTAAAATTTTAAGTTCAAATGCTGAGAATTTGTGTATGGAAAGAATAATAATGCATAACACGGCACATGAGACAAGAAAAAATATTTTGAGAACTCATTTCAATGAAGCCTGAATTACTCCCAAGTTTAGCCAAATGACCTTTTAGCATTTAGTAGGCCAATTTCCTACTGATAGTTATTCTCCAAAGCATCAAGATCAAGACTTTAGCAATGATTCATCACATAATAAAAACCTAGTTTTTAATCTAGAATTTTTATTATCTTGATCATACATATGAGGAAGGAAAAAAATGCTTTTTGTAAGTGGGAGTAATAGATATTGCTCTTACTTACTAAGATTTTTTTCCCCCGGATTCTTACAGCTATGGGTCCTGAGCAACATGAATTAAAACTTACTTTTGTATTATTGATGTAATCTGTGGGATTCATCTGCACAGAACTAGTGAAAAGCTGAAAGACCAAACAAGAAAGATCGTAAGTTTAAAAAATATTTTAAAAGAATTGTGTGTTCATAATTTTCAAACAGCCATGTTGAGTGAAGAGATGAAGCTCCTACACTAGAGAAGTTCCCATACAGTCAAACAAGTTTGAAAGAGAAAAGCAGCAACTCAAAAAAACAAACAAAACAAAAACAGAACAAGCTAGCCTTGTATTAAATAAAATCTTATAAGAAAGGCTCTATAAAACATCAGACCAACAGTGGTTCTCCCCACATCCCCTATCCTTCATTATTCTTCATGCAATTTCCTTTACTTTTTTTCTTAAATGCCCCTGGCCAAGGAAGTAGCTGAACTCCCTACCCTGACAGGAAACCTTCACTTCATACTGCTAACGCGGTGACATGATTACAGATCCTGCTCTATGACAGTGGTTCCTAAACTATAGCTCAAGAGGAGTCCTGATGGCACTGATTAGTTCTTTTCATCACACCTATCAGGTCACTGCATCCAGCATAACTCAATCCAATCAGTGCATATATAACTTCTGCTTAAGTCATTAAGCTTCCAATTAATTTATTTCAGAGAGATTTACCGTGTATCTAAAATTTAAGTGGAGGCACAAAGAATACAAGAAAACACTATTCTTGCTTTCCAGGAACTTACAATCTAACAAACATCAAAGAGCAACATATAATCAGATATAACTCAATATTACAACAATGGCTAGTGGGGCTCAAAAGTACTAAGAAATAAAGAGAAAACACACACACACACACACACACACACGCCTTGGTGAAGCTACTTAACATGTCAATCCCTGCAGAATGGTTAGGACTTGGAAGGAAGAGGATGGAAAGAAAAGTATACTGGTATAGCATTAGGAACAACAGAGGAGGAGAAATGGTTACAGAGAATGTTCAATACATAGTCTAACTAATATAAACATTCCTGCTTGGATAAGAAGTTGTATAATTAAGTCTCAAAACACCGAGTGAGGTCAGTCAGTGGATGAGGCCACAACCTGTTTGGAGTAAAAAACTTAGAAATGATCTGAGTGATAAAATATAGTGATTTAACAAGCACTTTTGAGAATGAACATGCCTAGTATCACAGGATTGAAAGAGACAGACTTCTTCCATCTTTTCTAGACATTATTTCTCCTTTCCTATACGTTCCTATTCATTTCACTCACCCCTTCACAGATACATGGCATTAATTGTAATGTCTACCAGTTCAGCTTGCCACAACCTCATGGCCTGACCATATAATATCCCCACTGAGGGTGGTAACCTGAAGAGGGTCAGCCATATAAGCTCTCCTCTTCCCTTCCTAACCACACCTACCCTCCCCATCTCATATCTTAAGGACACCAAACAATATTCCTAGTGGACAAATGGTATGAAGTAGAAAACAGTAGCTTTGCATTAGAAGCTGAAACAATTGAATAAATAGTAAGGCCAGGGTCCTGCTGCTGACTCTCACCTGAGTGCTCTAATATTAAAGTCTGCAGAGAGTACCCATTAACACTCAGCACTTATTCATGTCCTTATTATCCTGCCATTTTAGAGAAAAGGTAAAAAAAAAATTTTAGTTGGATATTAAAACATAATGCAGAGATAAAATAATAAAGTCTTAAATGAGAGAGACAAAGTGAAAATAAAACGTGAGGGTGGTTTATAAGTGCTAATTTGGGAAATACATAGGGCTTGGTGTATAGTAAGATAAAGATGTGAAAACTAAAGTGATCCAGTAATAAGTATGTATCCAGGGTAAGTTAAGAAAGGTATAGCACTATCGAAAATAAAGAGTACCCCGTTTACAGAAAAAGATTTTATAAGAAACACAAATAATTCATAAGAAAATCTGATGATTTATAGGGCAAGAGAGTTTCAAAAGATATAAAATTAGAATTTTTTGAGCATGATGATGGCAACTAATGTACAAATGTGCTTGACACAATGTATGTATGTATGGATTGTGATAAGAGTTGTAGGAGCCCCCAATAAGATGATTTAAAAAAACAAAAAAAACCTGAGCACCTTTCAGGTTAGGTTATCCACAAGTGGAAGACACTAAGAAAAAGAAAAGTCCTTTAGTAAAAATAATGATCAGAAATAGGAAGAGAAAACAGAGACCACAGACCCTGTGCTTCCAGAATAAACAGAAAAAGTTCTGTTGTGGAACACTCAATTGTATTAACAATGCTATTTATTTATAATCCACACAAGAACCTTTCATATTAGGTATTAGCCATATTTAATAGATGAAAAAACTGAGCAAGAAAAGCTAATTCCCCAATGGTTAGTAACATAGCTAATAAGTAACCTAAGTCAATTATAGTGCCTAGATCTATTTGACTCAAAACAAACCTTCTTCTACCAGCCTGGTGACCTGATTTGTTAGGAAAATCGCGGACTGATTATTACAAATGAACTAGGCGAGCACACAAAGCACAGGGTTAGAGTGAATAAGCAAGATGACACAAGCCTTCAGTACAAATAATAGTTTAAAAAGAGGTAGCATTGCTAAAGGAAAGAGAAAAAAACTAGAGAAGCAGAGGGCAGGTATACAAATTGGTTCTAAAGAGGAAGTATGGGTCCTTCAAAGAAAGAAGGATAGCAGATTAGAGAAAGTCTCAGGCAACAAGAACACCAGAGATGAGTATGTTACCCACTGTGAATTGGGTAGAGTGGGCTGGAAGTCTCAAGGAGTAACAAATATGATAACTGCTCTAGGGTTGAATTAAAGGATAAAATTAATAGAGTAATGACTTACCTAAAAATTGCAAAGATTTGTAAAGAGCTAAAATTACAAGATTTTAAAAATTCTTGGTGATAAAAGGGATAGAAACAACCCTGGAATCACAGTAGAAATAAAGACTGACCGAGTCACATAAGTCTGTCAAGTTAGCTGCTACTAAATTGAACTAAGTCTTCAACACGGATACTAAAGAAGCTTGAAAAGAAAATTTTCAAAGTGGGAAAATTCATTCAGTGAAATACTAACGATTTGGCTAAGTGACAGTTGGATGAAGTGGTAAATCCGTGGACTGGAAAAATACTGGAGGGCGAAAACAAGGCTGTGAAACTGTAAAATCTCTGGATTTAAATGAAGCTGTATATAAGGCAAGATACTTGAATATGAGAGGCTTCCAAAAGTTCATGGATAAATAGAATGACAAATAACAGAATTGTCCCATAAACTTTTTGAAGTCCCCTTATAAAGGAGCAACAAAACATACCAGGATAAAGGAAAACTCTAGTTCAAAACAATAAGGAAAACATAGAGGATAGAAAAGGGCTCAGCTGAGGGGGATAATCTGGTTATACAGAAAGGAGGTAAAGAAGGACGGTATTGGGGGAATGGTGGTTGCAGTAAGTGGAAAGATGGCAAGAAAGTGGCTTACTGCAGCAGGGAAACCAGACTCTAAAACACAGATTTTTAAAATGTAGCAAGTCTTTTCAAGTTAATACTTTCAGAGGAAAAATGTTAATTCTGTAAGTATTGTCTCCATGCTTTTTCCTAGCTAAATGCTAATTTCTTCCAGATTTCTATTCAATAACAATTTATTCTACAACAAAACAAAAAAGAACAAGTCCAGACAAGACCTGGATTTAACAGTATGGGTGAATAGAGTTGCTAGGTTGATACAGGGGGATTAACTGAACTGCTCAACAGTCGGGTACTGATCACCCTCCTTCAATGTCCTGAACACATCTGTTTTTGCTTTATGGTAAACCATTCATTTTTTTTAAAGAAAGAAAATACAAAAACAACAGCGTGAATACATGAGAAGAAAATGCTATGTTGATATATAAGTCACATACATAAACACACAAAATATCAGTGCAGCAAAGGTTATCCAAAGTACCTACATCAACCAGAAGATCTGGGTCTATGCTAAATTGTCTTCCTGACAGCATGGCTTGGAAGTCTTCCAAACTGCAATCAATACTGTCAAGATAATCCAACAGCTCAACCCTAAGGAAAAAAGATTAAAAAAAAAAAAATCAAATATTGTTTCCTTGATCTGTTTAAAATAATATAGAAATATTCCTAGCAATTAGTGAATCCTAACCATTTTTCATCTCAAAAGCTCTTATTAAAGATGTAGGATTTCTGAATATTTGTTTACTTAAGTGCTCAGAGCTTTCATACAAAATTAATGTATTTATGGTAAGAAGTTACTGCAACAACATTCTGATATACTGGTTCTTCCACACTCGAGGTTTAAAAATATTTACCTTTTTACTGATTATCATAACCAATAACTGGTTTTCTTTTAGCTATACAACAGTAAATTCTAACAGAGAAAATACTGCTTCATAACACAATCATATGGACATTCAAAACAGCCATTTAATTAAACAAATTTGTGAAACTACTAAGACAATCCCCAAATGCTCATGGTATGAATACATCTTTCTCAAAATACTGCTTGAATATTTATACTCTGACCACAATAGAAGACAGTGGCATACAAGTGTTCATCATCTGACAAGAAGATCATTCTAAGAGAAACAGACTACACGAAGTGAACAAAAAAACCCAAAAACAACAAAAAAAGTGGATGATTCTTTCTTTGATTAACACTCACTTGCCCAAAAGATTGATATTATCATTCAAAATGGAATCCATCATGGTCACAGGGTCTTCTGTGGTCAGACCGGATGAGCCATTTAGCTGCACAGCACTAGACATCAGGGGGCTGGTGCCATCACTGCTTGAACTTAGAGACTCTTGGGCTGGTTCACTTTGATCTCCACTCTGAATAACAGGTGCATACTCATCTTCATTATCATCTTCAACAATGACAATATCAGGGTACTGGCTACAGCTATCAATCAGCAATATGAGAAAGAAGACCCAATTACATTTTTCAGACAAATTAAATTCTCCAGAAAATTATGTCCTGAAATCTTTCCTTAGAGGAGTAGCTTAATCATAAATATTCATAAGAGGATATGATACCATAAGACAAAAAATTCAATTGAAGGTGCTTAGCTCTAGGGGATAAAAAAATAGATTCAATTTTCATTACTTATTCTTTATGAGTCCTAAGTTTGGTAAATAACTTAGTTTAATTATTCAATTTAATAGCCAAAGTACAAATTTGATATTAGTTTATCAAAGAACAAAGCTGTTCTGAATTTAAGTCTCTGATATTTATAAAAGTGACCAAGATTTTTATATATTTTATCTCACAATCTCCTTACTTTGAGGAATCAGATATGACATCTTCATTTGTTTCTGGAATAACTGGGATATTTTCTTCATCTGCATTATCATCAGTAACATCATATATAATGATATCATCTGAAATCCGTTCCCTTGGTTGTAAACCTTCAGTTCTACTATGTGGAACCTGAAATATCAGAGAAAAATAATCAATAATCTAAATTATTACCAGCTAACAACATATTCAAAATATTGAGCAAGCACTCTTTATTTAATGTTGGGGATACAATTATGAGCAAAACAGATGTATTCTCTGTCTTTATGACTTATCTGCCAATTAGTAGTCGTTGTATCAATTCAGAGATAAAAGTAGTTGCATAGACAATGACTTTTGCCATAAGGGAACATGGAAAATTAAACATGGCAGAATGTTTCCATAAAAAGATCTTTAAATCAGCTGCTCCTTTGGGAAAAAAAATAAGGATATTTGCTTCTGTAAAGATTTACTTTCCTGGAAACCCTCCATAAATGGCATTGGGTTTTTGGATTTTTTAATACCCAAATGGTTAGAAGAAAGTCATAATACTTGATCAGAAATTCCAAGCATAGCCAGGTAGATGGCCTCTGTGCTGATGGAAATCAATTTTTAAAAACTATTAATTTAATAAAGATGAACCACTTATTATTCACTGAATATTTATTTTATACGTGAAATATGGTTATAATAAAGTTCTGCTGAAGATAATAACAAATATAAATTAGCATTTAACAACAACAAAAATTTACTTTGTGATGGTGATTATCAGCTGATTCTTTGACTATGTGCTGAAACAGATTCTTCTTTTGGGCTCCATTAGTATTTAAAAGTAGAGGTCTGGGAAAAAAAAGAAGTACATTCATGTAATTCAGTGAACATACAAGTTTAAACTGCTTTAAAAATTTTAAATATATACTCATTTTAATAATGAATTCAAATAGAGATACATGAGAAAATTTTTATTCATTACTACAATGAATAAAACTTTTAAAGATATTTTTCCATTGTTTAATATTTTTATAAAAAACTCCTCCCTCCATATACGTTCACTGTGGACTGATATGCACAACTGTATAGTATCATAAGAACTTAGTGGAAGTAGAAGGAAGATCATAAAGCTTTGATCATAATCAAGTTCTGACAAAATTTTAGCCTTATAAGTAATCTTTTTCTCCCAGTTATTCCTTTTAGCCACTGTTCTTTGGTAGCAACTATTATTTGTAGGTATCAAAACCCATGGTTTTAAGATATATTTAAAAGTACTTTTATGAGTGAACTAATATATTTCAAACAAATAGCCTAATTTCAACTCTTAAGAATTTCCATGGAGGTCTCTGAAAAGAGCATATTAAATCGTGAACTTGATTGCAAAATCGATTCTTATTAACCCTATGGTGGTAGAACGATCACCTACTGGACTGCGATCCACATGGTCCTTGGAAACAGACATGCTTTCTATTCCTGTAAAGTTACCATCTCAGATTCACGGGCAGTTCTACCCTGTTCTTTAGGGTCACTGTGAGTGACTATGCCTGTATAGTATCCAGAAAGGGTACTATTATCTCTCAAAAACATTAGGATGACAGAAAGAGGAGATAGCATTCTCGAAATATTGAGTGCTTAACTTAGTGAGAGAGAGTAATTCCACAAATGGAGATCACTCATGGTTACATTCTACATTGGTTGTCTACATACAGGTTAAAATGTATTGGCATAAAGACTTACCTTTTACGTTTTAAACTCACAAGTTGGTTATTCTGAACCAATGTGACAATAAATTGGACAATCTGAAATTAAAATAAAAAATTTTCTATCTTAGACATCTGATTCTCTAATTTTCATTACCAAGTCTTCCAATATCTAAAGAAACAAACTGGTTCTGAAGAAGACTAAATAGCTGTGATAAAGATCTTGCTAACTGTACATGGCCATAGAAATTCCAACACCATCCATCCTATTTATCCAATTTTTACATCAGTTTTAAGTAATGAAGTACCAACATTGCCTAGATGTAGATCTGAACTTATTAAAATACTTTCAATAAGATTACATATGGGTGTATGTTTAGGTGGGATTTTGGGCTAGTTATTATTTTATTACTTTTCTTTTTATTCAATCCTGTTTTCTTTCCATTATTGCTGGTTTGCCTACCTATGTAAGACAGGCATGGGAAGCAAGCTCCAGGAGAAAGCAACAGAAGCGACGGCTCCA
>NW_022107431.1:54308733-54310445 GCF_000313985.2 Echinops telfairi | reverse complement strand
AAAAAAACAACAAAAAAGAAGAAAGTCCCTAGTTGGCACATGCATACAAAGAAAAAAAACTGATGAAAGCAATCTGGGGGTAAAAAAAAGATTACATATGGTACAGAAAACTGGTGTTTGATAAGCAACGTTTTTCCTATAGCAGGTTACTCAATTACAGATAAAAGAAACTACCAACTCGGAATAGATTTAAAAAAATTGATGTGAGAAACAGTTGATTCATACATTGGTATATCTTAAATATCTGTGTAATAGCTAGTTCAAGGTATGTCTGCCTTGGTACTTTATTTTCAACTTCTGAAAGATGCTGAACAGAGGAGCACTGACAGCACTGTTGGTTAAGAGATGGGCTGATAACTACAAAGAGAGCAGTTTTAAATCTCCAGCTGGAGCAAAATGAGGCTTTCTGCTCCTGTGAAGATTCACAGCTTTGGCAATCCAAAGGGGCAGTCCTACGCAGAATTAACTTGAAGGCAGTGATTTATTAAGAGCATTGGTGGCCTACTGGGTTACTCATTGGGCTGCTAACTGCACAGTCATCGATTCAAAATCCCAAGCTGCTCAGCAAGAGAAAAGATGAGCTTTTCTACTCCCTTAAGCATTAGTCTAGGAAAACTACATGGGCAATTCTACTCGGTCTTACAGGGTTAATATCAGTTGCAATCGACTTGATGGCAAGGAGAAAAAGATGACAAAAGGTTAAGTTCATATGGGAACTCTCATGATCAGCATGTCACTGAGAGACTATGAATAAGCGTCAAAAGCAAACAGAAGACAAGACTTTCTCGACTTTCTTGTAAGCTTTGTGAACTAATTACCTAATTAATGTAAAACAAATTCAATGCTATTAAGTTAATTCTGATTTATAGCATCCGTAGAGGACAGGGAAGAACTGCCCATGTGAGTTTCCAAAATTGTAACTATATGCCTCTTCTTTCTCCTGAGGGACAGCTGGTAGTTTCGAACTGCTGACCTTTCAGTTAGCAGGCCAACACAGAATGATTATGCCACCAGTGCTCCTTTAATTAATGTAAGGTCCTGTCAAATAAACATACAGATTGTGTTTAAGTTAAAAGATACTAAATAACTTGTCTTACAACATTAGCTTTTAACTAAGAAATTTATAGACATTTCATTTGAAGAATTAGGCAGTATTCGAAGATATAAAAAGTATTTTAGCCACTAGAAAGTTTGTTCAGAAGAAAACGCTAATGATTAATGAAAAGGTTAACATTTAATCTTAGAAAATGACTAAGGAAAATTTAAGCTTCCATTATTTTGTAAATTTACAAATAAGTAGTATGGTTGAATTTATAATGACATATATATATAAAGAGATTTTTCCTTAAATTTATTCTGCATCTCAGGTCTGTGTTGGCATTGTTACATCATGCTGTGAGAAATTTTTTCTGAAGGAAAAGTGGAGGCATGTATAATCCAATAATTGATACCTCACACATACTGTTGATAATTGAAGGTCAAAGAGTAAATGGCAGAGGTTGGAACCAATTCTAGAAATACAGTAAAAATTTAACTGTCATCATGTATAAGTTAAACATCACTTACACACACACACAAACTGAAAACCTTAATAACGTAATATATTTATTTTACCAATTACTTTTGCTTTTAGGAAAAACAACATCTAAAGATTTACAATTATCGATGTACATTGGTACAGATGGCACCTTGAAACACAGGGAATCCAGGGC
>NW_022107431.1:54294654-54307949 GCF_000313985.2 Echinops telfairi | reverse complement strand
CCGGCCGGCAATCAGAATGGCGCCCAGGGAGACCCGATCAATGCCAACAAGAATGCGGAGGACGCCGGAAAAATGTTTGTTGGTGGCTTCAGCTGGGATACCAGCAAAAAGGATCTGAAAGACTATTTTACCAAATTTGGAGAGGTCATTCACTGTACAATAAAAATGGATCCTAACACTGGGCTGTTAAGAGAATTTGGGTTCATCCTCTTCAAAAACGTAACCAGCGTGGAGCAGGGACTAGACCAGGAGTAGTCCCGGATGGATGGTCGCATTATTGACCCTAAAAAGGCCAAGGTCATGAAGAAGGATCCAGTGAAGAAAATCTTCGTTGGCGATCTGAATCCTGAGGCCACTGAGGAGAAGATCAGGGAGTACTTTGGCGAATTTGGGGAGATTGAGGCCATTGAATTTCCCATGGCTCTAAAGTCTAACAAAAGACGAGGCTTTGTTTTTATCATCTGTAAAGAGGAACCTGTGAAGAAAGTTCTGGAGAAAAAGTTTCACACTGTCAGTGGAAGCAAGTGTGAAATCAAGGTGGCTCAGCCCAAAGAGGTCTACCAGCAGCAGCAGTACAGCTCTGGGGACTGTGGAAACTGCAACCGAGGGAACCAAGGCAATGGTGGTGGTGGTGGTGGAAGTGGAGGTCAGGGTAGTACAAATTACAGGAAGAGCCAGCGATGCGGTGGCCACCAGAATAACTACAAGCCATGCTGAGGCCGTGGCAGGCACAGGAGCTGGCCATGCCGCCCCGTTTGGATATCAGTGAACATAATTATGTACCAAATTTTAACTTGGCAAACTTTCTATGGCCTGTCCCATGTGCATCTTATTTAAAATTTTCCCCCTGGAAAACACTCTCCTGTTTACTACTTCCAGAGTTAGTTATGTTAACAGCGTGCGGTTTATCAGAGGTCGAGCAGCATCGTGGGCCTAATTTAATACCAGGTTCCTCAAGACCCGAGGGGTGGGTGTGCACCCAGCTGTCGCTCTGTATCCTGGGCCTGCAGGCACTGGTGGGTAAAGAGTAAACTTGTACCTTTGTCACCTTTTTTCACCTTTTAATTTTATATTAGTTGTGTCATACATATCCTGGAACAGAAGTGTTAATTTTACTGTACTTTTTGGTACCTTTTTGGGAATCTAATGTATTGTAAGGTATTTTATGCATGTCCTGATTTTGCCACGACCTGGATATTGAAGCTATCCAAGCTTTTGAAATAAAAATTTAACACCACCCCACAAAAAAAGAATTCAACAACCTCCAAACCTAACCTACATTCAGTTTTTTAAAAGCATTATCTATTTTGACCATAGGCCAAGATTCCAACAGCATTTATCACTGTTCAAACCTGCTATACTAGACTTAGATCCTGTCAGTCATAGCCCTAAATTTAGCTCAAAGGCTTAGACTAACCCAAAGGCTGGCACTTTCTATACCCCACCCCCAAAAGAAACCTGTTGCTTAAGCTTAGAGTCCAGATTACTCAGGAGCAGAAAATAGCTGTTACTTACTTTTGTTTCACTTCTTATAGGCAAAGACTACATGACAAGGATACAAGTAAGAAAATGATTTTTAATTTCCCCAATAACTTTTAACTCAGACACTAAAATGTAGGACTCATTTTGTAACACCGTATTAATCGCTTTTCTGCAATGCAATGATACGAATTGATAAGCCTTTTAAAAATATATATAATTTAGTATAAAATGATTTAAAAATATAACTTTATCTGCCAAAACCTTAACTATGCCATAATAAAAAATTCAGTAGAGCTATGTCTTTTATAGTAAACAGTATGAAAAAAATCTGTTTTAAGGCAAAAGGCAATTTCCTCAGCTACAAGACAAAATAGAATAACCATCTTTAGCTAATGAAATTTCTTTTTAAAGGAAAAACAAAAAAATCTGACTTAATTTAACTTCAGTTTTACTTCTGTGTACCCAAAATATAAGAAACTAAAATCAATTACTGGCTAACCAAGAGACTTTTTTGTTCATAAACGGTTTTGTTGAACATACACAGATTGGTAATGGGGAGAAAAAAAAATCTTACTTTTCGAATAACTTGTTGCTGTTGTGCATGTTTTGCTCGCAATTCTGACACCTCCTTCCAAAGGGACTCATTCTCACTGTAACATTAATAGCAACAATAACAACAAAAGAAAAAAGATAACAACTTAGAAATCCAGGCCTCAATATCTCCATTTAGTAATACCAAAGAATTTAACTATATGTATACACATATTCACTATTTTTATGAGAACAGGAATACTTTGGTTCAATTACGTAGTAACAGTAGCTACATAAACATAATCCAGAATCATCCCTTCAAAGTTGTAGGATTTGCTACCTATGGCAACAGGTATACAAAGACTTGAAAGAAGCATACCTATATCCATACAGAAGCAGGCAATTTACTATTTAACAAGCTTTTTCATTAATGGTTGTTTTAAAAACAGACTAAGCTATTCTTTCAACATGGCTACCAAATACAGTCAGAACTTTTTAATCACCTTGGGGAAGTAACATTTATCCAACACTTGCTATGCTCTAGGTACAATGCTAAACATATTACTTAATAACTCCTATAAAAGTCCAAATGAATTATTAGCATCTCTGTATCTTTCATAAGAGAGGCTGGAGGTTCAGAGAAATGAAGGAATTGGCTTAAGATTCACACAGGTAATTTGGTTAAGTGTTAAAGTCAAACTAAAATCTGTTTGATATTATACCTACTTTCCCTCAAGATCTGTCTCCCATATGCATATGCAAACATAAAATGTTTTTTGTTTAAAAAAAAATGTCAATATAAGAAAACCAGTAACTTTCACAACAGCAATAGGATCTTTTAATTTATTCAGTTTAATCTGAAATTAATGTTGAAATGAAGCAAATATTCTTACATAGTAGATGTGTCAACTGTCACTTTTTTTATATCTTCCTTCATAAATTATCTTCCATAATCCAAACCATTACAAAAAGATCTGTCTGTGAGCTTATATTAAAAAACCACCAAAAAACAAACTAGTTTCAGACCAGTCAATTCTAATTCATGTATTTAAGAACAAAACTAGACTCCATGGCTATGTCCTTTGAGAAGTAAATCTTTAGCCTCAACTCTTCCAAGACATCTCTGGGTGAATTTCAGTTAGTAGCTGAGCACTAAAATGTTTGCACCACAAAGGGATTCCTGGTTTTCCACAGAAGTAATGAGAAAGAAACTCAAAACTTACTTAAGAACTACTATACTTTTCCTGACTCAGGATTTTAAAAATGCAGTCATCTACCTACTAAAGAGAAGTGGGAAAATGGCTACCTCTAAGACTGAGATGATGATTCTGAAATCCCTTTCATAGTTAAACTTGATCCCCCAAGAACTGGGTCAAAAGTAGCTCAGCTCACATGATGCAGACAACAAACATTATTAGTGGTTAAAAGTCCAATGTAGGAAATGGAATAGTTGTTAAGGCTTTGTAAAAAAAAGTTACTTGTTTGTTTTCAAGGATTACACTTCAATGTAAAGGAGGTCAAAATCCTTACTACTGGACGAATGGGTAAAATCATGATAAAAGATGAAGTTGTCAAGAATTTTGTCTTGCTTGGCTCCACTGTCAAGGTTCAGTCAAGATATTAAAAGACAAGGTAAATCTGCTCACAAGACCTCTTTAGAGCAGAGCTTCTCAACCTTCCTAATGCCACGACCCTTTAATACAGTTTCTCATGTTGTGGTGACCCAAATAAAAAAAATATTTTCGTTACTACCTCATAACTGTAATTTTGCTACTGTTATGAACTGGGTGACCCCTGTTAAAGGGTTGTTCAATCCCCAAAGAGCTTGTGACCCAGAGGTTGGGAACAGCTGCTCTAAAGTATGGAGGGGTAAGGCATACCTTATCCATTGCTTCATATGCACGTGAAAGTTGGTCACTGAGTAAGGAAGACTGAAGAATGGATGCATTTGAATTGTGGTGCTGGAGAAGAATACTGAAAGGACCACGGACTGCTAAAAGGAACAACAGATCTATTGTGGAGAAAGTATGATCAGAGTGCTCCTTAGAGGCCAGGGTAGCAAGACTTTGTCTTATATACTTTGGACATGTTGTCATGAGACCAGTCCCTGGAGAAGGATATTATGTTTGGTAAAGTAGAGGGGCAGCTAAAAAGAGGAAGGCTCTGAAGGAGATGGAATTGCACCATGGCTGCAACAATAGACTTAAGCAGGGGAACACTTTTACAGGTGGTGCAACATGACTGGAAGGGTTTCCTTCTGTTTGTGCATAAGGCTGCTATGGGTCAGAACTGACTCAATGGCATTAAAAACATTTTTCCCCTCCAATTTTATTTTGGTGGTGGTGGTAAGAATTTACACAGCAAAATAAACACTGAAAGGTCACTCTCTTATGGAAGACATTCGAGTTAATAATAGCTAAAAGAATGTTCCATTTTTGATGGGTAAAGAGAACGTTATGAATTACTACTGTTAAGCCTTTGGTCATCAATTAGTATAAAGACAGAACCCAGTGCCTTATTAAGAAGGGATGTATATATCTAGCCCATAAATAAGTTATTCCTGTGTTATGATAATGGTGCCATAACTTGTAGGGTAACAAAATAAAGCAACTTTTTGTAGTAAAATGTCTCAATACTCATGTATAAGCCGAGCTTTTCCAGCACATTTTCAATGCAGTTTTTGTGATAAAATTAGGTGCCCTGGCTTATATTTGCGTCGGCTTATACTCGAGTATATACAGTACTTTTCCAAGTTTATGTAAAATAACTATCAAGTAGGGCAAGTCTCTTTTAGAATAGTTTTTTTCTTCCACCCCGAAGAGATAGCCCACATAGAGAAAGCAGTTAAAAACCTTCATAAAAGACAGAATGGGTAGTATATACAGAATTTTTTGTGGTTTATATATCTTCATTTGTATGTGAAGATTCTATAAAAACCTAAGAATCAAATTTTCTTCATCAACTTAGCAATTTACTGTTTTGATTAGTAAGATTTGTTTATCAAGTAATTTTGAGGTGTGGCTAAGTTGATATACCAAGCCCAAAAACATTACTATTAGGGTTACAGTTCACACATACATGGGCTTAGTCCAAACAAAACATGCAAAACGTCTCTATTATCAGTGGATGATTGCAGACAAAGTCTCTCAGTTATACACTTCTCGGGTTATGGTGCCCTCAAAATAATAACAAAAAAGTCCAGTCAAAATAATTGCTTCTGAAGGGATCTGCTGAGTGAATTATAAGTCAAGGTAAATAGGTCAGCTCAGGTTATCGCCACTATTTTTTGAGATTCCAAAGAATAATCTTGGTAGATTTTCTTGTAGAACACAGAAAAAAAATCATAGAAATTTATTAGGAAAAAGTTTTAAGAAAATGGAAAACTGCACTGGTAAGAAGGGAAGTTGCACTTAGGAATTTTTTCCATTATGACACCACACTTACTCATTCCTCATGGGTAGCATGGGCTGTCCTATGAAAATTTCACTGAGAAACCATACCTCATCCACCCAACAACCTTAATTTGACCCCTCCAGACTTCTTTCTCTCCTTACAAATATTTAAAAGGAGCTTGATCTGAGTCCCTTTAGGATACCCAAAGTGCTGATTAGGTATATAAATCTCAGGGCTCCGAATTCTTCCAGGAAAAGTTAAGAGCTGGAAAAACTACCTTCAAAAGTGTACAGAGCTAGATGAAGGGTATGTGGAGCAGCAGTTGCTTCTTACTCTGCTATTTTGTTTAATACAGGTTTCTATGGTTTTGCAACAATGCTTTTTGATCTCCATCCTATTTTTCCCCCACAAGCATCATGCAAATGGAATATTGGGGTAGTCTATGGCCACAAATCATTGGCTACAGAGAAATCACCTTTTATTTGGGCTTCAGTAAAGTACCGTGTATTCTTGTGTATAAGCCGAGTTTTTCCAGCACATTTTAATGCAGTTTCTGTGGTGAAATTAGGTGCCTCGGCTGATATTCGGGTCAGCTTACACTTGAGTATATATGGTACTACAAAACCATCAACCAGTCTCTGTCAAGTCAATTTTGGCTTGTGGAGACTTCATAAATGTTAGATTACAACTTAACTTTTAAGTTCTCTGTGGCTGAATTCCTAAAAGTGGATTGTCAGGATTTTTTCTAACATACCTTAGGTGTACTTTTTGTTTGAAGTTCAAGACATTAACTGTTTATACCACTCAGTGATCGAAAGTATTTGACAATAAACAGACAACTTTTAACACCCAGCACACATATCTGAAAGCCCTTATTATTAGTATTAGGAATGATAGCTCGCTCACCTTTTCAATTCAGAAAGCCTGGACTCAATAGTTTCTTGCTTTATTTGAACCTTCTGAGCACTACTCATAATTTTTGTTAAATCTTCCTGACGAATTTTATTTTCTTCTGGTTTTGAAGATGAAACCTTGACAAAAACACAATTTAGAAAACAAAACAAATATCAAACACCATGATTGTAATCAAAACTTATATGAAATTTCTGTAATCTGTTTAAGGAGAGAGCTGATTCCCAAAAGCCTTAGATAGGATTCTAGGGAAAGAAAACACTTCATAGCTTAAGAGGAGGCGCAGCAGGAAGAGAGAGGAATAATTAGTCAAATACACACCCACACACAGGCTTCAAAAAGTTAATGAAAAATGGAATGAAAAGTGGAATTTTTCCACAAACATTCTGAAGTCCTCTTGTTTGTGTGTGCGTGTGATCTTAAATATTTAGAGTATTCTATGAGCAGGAACAACTTACAGGTTTTTAATTTTCCCTCTGTAATACCCGCAAGTCTCTTTATTACCACATTCCATATTTAATTAAATGTATGCAGCAAAAACTGCATGCTATGCCACTTGCTTTCACCATCTCAATTTACTTCTTCCTCTTTTAAGGATTTAGTATAAAGATCCTATTTCAGTAAAATACAAAAGCCATTCAAAAGTGTGAGTGCTTTCTATGTGCCAGGAACTTGTGCTCAGACTTGGATATACAACAAGAAATTATGGGTTTCATAGGATCAGTCTTTCTAGCCTGCTGACATTCTAGGAACACTGTATCTTAATAAGTCATCAGAAGGAATGAGACATCCATTATATAGATCACTTTTCATCCTCAGCCAGAGAGTAAACAACATTTTCCTTCTCACTAGAAAATATCTGAAAATTGATTCCTTAGTACAATTGAGCAAAGAGGAAAAAGATGGGAGAAAAATATTTCTACATAAATAACATGTGCATGTTTTTTTTGTAAATTGTATACCACTGCCCATAATACTTTCAGTCAGTATAGACATGTTTCTTATTTGCAAAAAAAAAATATGTAGTGTAAGCTATCTCAAAAAATGACGACCTATATATTTCTGTACATTCTTATTTCAACAGCTAAAATAAATGTTTGGTCAAGTATATTATATTCATGACAATGCCTTAATATATGTAAATGGTCACTCACCTTTCGTTTGATATTTTCTAACAAGTCATCCTGGCCTTGTTTGAAGTAAGGATGCTGAAATTCAACAGGCCCATCTCGTTCCTGCTTTATGATTCCAGAGTCAATATGTACTACTTTACGAAATCCATCTGAAAAAGAATCAAAATTCCGAGGACTGAAATGGACTAAAGTAAAAAATTAATAATGTTAATATGAATGCATTCCCTTTATCATAACATAAACAAACAAAAATAGTGCAAACTAGTTGGTAGCAGCACTCCAAATAAACTACTTGCCCATACTCACACATATTCAATTGCCTCACAAAGCTTGCCATGTTATTGTGTTTGAAGTATTTGGGAAGAATTTCTTTTGCAAATCTTTGTTCATCCAAAACCAGAAAACTTTGACCATTCTGAAACAAAACCAGAAAAGGTCAATTTGTTAAGGCACATGGTGATATGGTATGATACATGGGCAGTCCTCTCACGATTCCTTTGCACTAACATCTTTTTTCCTGTTATTGGCAACAAGAAACAATGTCAAGCTATGCTTGGCTGGCCACTCAACAAAAAATTTAGGAGTAGAACTGCCCCATCAGGTGTCCAAGGCTATAAATCTTTAACGATGCAGACTGCCACATCTTTCTCTCACAAAGCATCTGGCAGTTTTGAATCCTCACCTTTTACCTAGCAGCCAAATATTTAATCACTCCACTCCTAGGACCATCCACTTTGCTTATTTTGCTACTTGACCCTAGGAAACTAAGACATTATCCAATACACTTATCTCCCAATTAAAAAATAAAGGGGGGGGGGTGAGATGAAGAAATAATATGAGACCAAATGTTCGGTATTAAATTTGTTTTTGTTTTGTTTGAGAATGCAGTCCCCCACTACCACAAATTATGCAGTCAAGTTTCCCACATTTGGGGAAACCGCAGGGGTCAGCACATCCAGAGTGCAATGGATAAGCCTCACCTTGGGAAAATCACCTTCGTGATCATGGTATCTCCCCTGCCAGATAAGTATAAATTTGTTTTAAAAAGTAATCATATGACAATAATGATAGTGAGGATTAGTGAGCTGCTAACACCAAGGTTAGGAATTCGAATCCTCTAGCTACTCTATGGGTACAAGATTCTAGTCTCAGAAACCCTAAGGGGCAGCTCTAATCTGTGCTCTCACTGCCAGTCAATGCTGACTCATAGTGATCCCCTGTGGGTTTCCAAGTCTGTAATGATTTAACAGAGTAGAAAGCCTAGTCTTTCTCCCGTGGTGCTTGCTGGTGGTTTTGAACTGCCAACCATGGAGGAGTGCAGCCCAACATGTAATCACTACAACCACCAGGGTTCCTAATCTATGCTATCGGGTCTCTATGAGGTGGAATTGATTCAATGGCTGTTGAGTTTTGAACTATACAGGTGAAACCATTTTTTCCTCCAATAATAGGTGACTTTAATCCTCTGTTGAAAATCAGCTGTCCACACCTGGATGAACTCATCTAGCTTACTTCTGGGCCCTCAATTTGGTTCCATGTTTCTGTCATTACCAGTACCAGGTTGTTTTGACAACTGTGGCTGTAGTCCTCTAGTCTTCTAATAGTTTTCTTGATTGCTAAATATTTACTTTCCAGTCCTCCCTGCAAATAAAAACAAATCCTAACTGCCTTTGTGTTGATTCTGACTCACAGTGATCCGACTCATGTCTGAGTAGAATTATGTTCCATAGGGTATTCAGTAGATGCATTTTTGAAATGAAGATTGCCAAATTTTGCTTCTAAGGCACCTTTAGGTAGTCTTGAACATCCAACTTTTTGATTAACTACTGAGCATTTTAACTGTTTGTACCACCCATGAATAACAGGTCAAAATAAAACCACACCAAACCCATGAAAGTCAAAGTCATCTCAAAAAACAAAGACCTGCCCCATAGGGTTTTCAGGGCTGTACTTTTTACAAAAGCAGACTGGACTGCCACATATTTGTATTGCAGTCAATGGTGACTGAACCTGTGAACTTTTGATTAACAGCTGAGCCACCGCATCACCCACCTCCATGCAAATAAATCACACAAACTCACACCCACTGAGTGGATTCCAACTCATAGAGACTTTATAAGACAGAACAGATCTGCCCCTTTGGGTTTCGGGGACTTCACACCTTAACAGGAGCCAGAAGCCTTATGATTTTCCTTCACAGCAGCAGGTGGGTTCAAATGACTGACCTTGTACTTAGCAGCTCAATGCATGGCCAGAGGGTCATATAACATAGGCCTGGCTAATAAGATATAAGCAGAATGTATGGGGTAGGACTTAAAGAGAAGCTTGAGGGTATTGTGGGGAGAGGGAGGAGGGTTCAGAATATGTAATCCCAAATCTCAATTTCTCTACTTAAAATGAGATAATGGTTAGAGTTCTAGCAACCACTATTTGTGGTAAAGGCATCTAAAGTCTGACTAAACAATTACAGAAGGTATCTGATCATCAGACCTGAAATAAATAACTCATCTCTATCTGTTTAAGTCACTGTTAATTGGACAGAATACAGGTGAGAATAAGTCTACACCTTAGTCTAATGTGTGAACTTCATCACCTTTGTTTCTTGGGCATATGGTCTACTGGAAGACAAAAACCATGCCTCCATCAAAGCCATTCCTCAGTCTATAAAAGCCATCTGAGAAGCAGGAGTACATAGACAAAAATCCCAGGACCATGGAAAAAGAGCCACCAGAGAAGCATGTTCAAGATTTCTGTCTAAAGTGATGGAAGCTGAGACCAGAGACACGAGAGGCTGTGGCTGAGACACTATTGGACACACTTAAAGGAGCCAGGGCAATGCACAAAAAAGAACATGAGACAGAACCAAGAACATAGTCAAGAGTATGGGACTGTAACTCGAGTGAAAAAGCAGGCTTCCTAGCCTGCAGAAGGAGAAGAGAATGCGGCTGAGAAGTTGAGTATTAAACACTTGGTTGCTGGCTGAAGAGGTGCTGCTGTGAGCCATTGGCTGTATCCTTAACGTTTACTGATCCTGACTTGTGGAAACCTATCAACTTCCCTAATACCAAAACCAAACTCAGTGCCGTAGAGTCAATTCTGACTCATCGTGATGCTACTGGGCCAGTTACACTGCCTCTGTGAGTTTCCAAGACTATAATTCTTTACAGGAGTAGAGAACTTCATCCTTCTGCCTTGGAGAGGTTGGTTGGTAGTTTCAAACTGCTGACCTTATTATGGTTTTCAAAACTCATAACCCACTATGCCACTAGGACTCTCCTAACGTCCCTAATTTAAAAAATTGCAAACTCACTGCCACTGAGTCAATTCTGACTCACAGAGAGGCCTGATGGTATAATAGTCACATGTTGGGCTGAAACCACAATGTTGGCAGTTCAAATCCATCAGCCCCTCTGAGAGAAACAAGGCTTTCGACTCCCACAGATTTGTTGTTGTTAGGTGTCATCGTGTCTTTTCCAACCCATAGCACAACAGAACAAAACACTGCCCAGTCCTGCGAAATCTTCACAATTGTTTCTATACCTGAGCCCATTAGTGCAGCCACTGTTGTCAATCCACCTCATCTCGAGGGCCTTCCTCTTTTTTGCAGCCTCTCTGTTACCCAGCATGAAATCCTCCAGGGACTAGTACCCTGAAAACATGGCCAAAGTATTTAAGACACAGTCTTGTCATCCTTGCCTCTACAGAGCACTCTAACCATACTTCTAAAACAGATCTACTTGTCCTTTTAGTAGTCCATGTTATTTTCAATATTCTTCAATTCAAACAGACATTCTTCTTCTTTGGTCTTCTTTATTCAATGTTCAACTTTCCCATGCATATGAGGCAACTGAAAATATGGCTTAGATCAGGTGCACCTTAGTCCTCAAAGTAACATCCTTGCTCTCAATACTCTAAAGAAGTCTTGTAAAGAGATACAGTCTCAGACACTCCAAGGGAAGTTCTACTTTTTTTTTTTTTGCAGGGTCACTTTAAGTTATCTGAGAACTTCCCTAAAATGCCCTTAATATTAAGTATTGCCTGTGATTTTTGTGTGGTCATTGCAATGGATTGTTGAACCCAGTACAGTAGTGCTGTGAATACGAAACTCATTGCTATCAACTCAATACTGACTCATAACAACTCTACAGGACAGGGTAGAATTGCCCTGTGAGTTTCTACGACTGTAACTGTTTATGGGAGTAGATAGTTTGGTCTTTCTTCCTGAGACCCATTGGTGGTTTTGAGCTGTCAATCTTGCAGATTGTAGTCCAACACATAACCACTATATAGAAAATGTTACAGTATGTAATTTGTTTAAATTTATAATATAATGCCTTATTCTCCATGGGCAAAGATTAGATTTCTGAAAATACTGATGTTTCTAAGGCAATAATAATGAAAGCTTTTGGACTTCTGAGAAGATGGTGACTGAGTAACACATACCAGAGGGACTCGCAGAAATAAACCGAGGAGAGTTACTAAAAAGGAAATTCAATACTGCTGGATTGCAGGAGGAGCATCATAAAGATAAGTAGGCACAGATCCACAAGGTTTTGAGGGGCTGGGGGCTTTTAGCTTACAACAGTGGAGGCTGGCTAGGGTTTGACCTTAGCCCTGCCATTGTCTTGGCTGGAGCCGGGACCATTTGGAGGTGGGCCGGGGGCTTAATCTCAACACAGCTACAGTCTGCCTCTGGGCAGGGATTAAACCCTTGCAGCCCCACAGGCAGGGCTCAGCTATATTGTTACATTTGTTTCCCTCTCTTCTCTCTATTCCCCCAAAGTCTCAGCAGGCTTAGTGTATTTTTCCCCCCTCCTTGTCTATTCCCTGTTCTCTCACATTGTACTGGTGACCTCCAGACCACTCCCCTTAGCCTAGGGCATTTACGTCTGCCCCACAACCAGTTAGGTGAGCTCTACTCTGTGCAGGAATTGCTGCCTGTGTGGCTGGGGGAGCTCAAATTTTTCGTTTGCTGTCCCATGTGATGGAGGGAACTTACTCCCGCCTACACATTAGTGCCTCACTTGGCCTAAGGCAGCTCAGCCAACACTCGCCAATGTTCCATGCTGCTGAAGGAAGCTCTGCCCAACCTCCGCAGTGATCTACCTGGCCAACTTAATTCTGCCCACCATTCACAGTGTTCTACACAAAAGCAGGCAATCCACCAGCCTTCTGGGGCACTCCCCTGAGAGGAAAGCCACAGGAGGATAAGGTAGTAAGCTAATTCCATAGTGAAATAAGCTGTAGGCAATTCGAAGCAGCATTCCTAAAAGTCTCCCAGAGAGAGCCAGTGCTCTTCGACTCCCTGGAAAATGGCAGCTGCCTCCTCTAAAACAATGCAACGCAAACAGCCATCAACCCCAATGAAAAAAAAAAGGAGAAACAAAAGCGAAAGTTAGAAGATGTCCTGAACCTAACGACATGCATAGAAGAAGCAGACATTGAGCTGCCACAGAAAGACATTTTGAGAATTCTGTTTGGAATCATACAGGAAACAGGGAGACAATACAGAAAAAGGATGAAATAATAGAGGAGATAAAGTCCATACACCAAAGGGAAATACATGAGCTTATGAAGGAGTTAACAAAAACCAGTAGCAGACTCACAGACTTAGAGAATCGAATGGAGGAAGGAGAGAACTGCACCAGTGACCTGGAGGACAGTCAATCAGACTTTAACAAACGTGAACAAAAATCTAGTAAAATCATCAGAGAAGCTGATGAAAACCTAAGAACTATGCCTGATGCTATGAAGCGGAATAACATTAGAATTATTGGCTTACTGGAGGAAGACACAACAAAGAAGTCATCTGCAACAATAGTGAGAGAATTCTTGGAGGAAAAC
>NW_022107431.1:54292629-54294259 GCF_000313985.2 Echinops telfairi | reverse complement strand
AGATCCTTGCTGACCCAGTATGGGCAGAAGAACACTCACCACACATAAATAGAGACTGCCACATAGAACAACCTCACACAGAGGGCAACGAAGAGAAAACAGACCCCAAGATAGCATTGGCTTAAGGATGGAAAGATGTCACAAACCATCAATCTGCTGCCTACAGGAGACACATCTCAAAGCTACAAAAACAGGCTGAGAATCAAAGGCTGGAGAAAGGCATACCAAGCAAACAGCAATTCAAAAAAAGCAGAGGTGACAATCCTAATCTCGGATAAAACTGACCTCAAAGTGAAAACCATAAAGATATAAGGGACACTATATAATGCTGAAGGGAACAGTAGACAAAGAACCACTAAACATTGTAAACATATATTCCCTGAATGAGAGGCCCGTTGAATACAGGAACCAAAACACTCCAAAAGATGAAAAAAGAAATCACAGCCTGAACAATTCTATTGGGTGACTTCAATACACCACTCTTGAGAAAGATAGATCACAGAGAAAAAACTCAACAAGGAGGCTAAAGATCTAACCACTACAATTAGAGAATTTCACCTGATAAGATATTTACAGAGCTTTTCATCCGAATACAAAAAAAAGTTCACATTCTTTTCAAGCCCGCATGACACATATTCAAAGATAGACCACATGCTGGTGCATAAGGCGAACCTACATAAATTTAAGCACACTGATATGATATACAACTCTCTTTCAGACCACTGTGTATGGCTGGAAATGAACAAAAGGAAGACGCGAAAAACAAGAGAATGAGTAACTCTATTGCAAAAGGAGTACATACTGGCACAGATCAGAGATGAAATGAGGAAACTTCTAGAAACCAACGAGAACAGGACTTACCAAAACTAACGGGACACAGCAAAGGCAGTTATCAGAGGAAGTTTCAAAGTAATACATACACACCTGAAAAAGGAAGAGACTCATGATTGATATGCTGGCACAACATTTACAACTAGAGCAGAGTCAGCAAGACAATCCCACTAAAAGAAAAGAAATAATAAAAATCAGGGCTGAGATTCAGGAGAGGTAAAATAAGAAAGCTATGGAAAAAATTAATGCTACTAAAAGTTGGTTCTTTGAAAGGATAAACAGAATCGACAGAATGCTGGCAAACCTAACCAAATAAAGGAGGGAACACATTTCATTAACAAGAATGAGGCATGAAAGAGGGGACAAAACAACGGATCCTAATGAAATCAAAAGGATAATTACACAGTTATACGAATGATTGTACTCCAATGAATTCAACAACTTGGAAGACATGGACAACTTCTTGGAAAAACAATCCCTCCCTAGCCTATCCCCAAAGGAAGTCAAGAATCTCAACCCACAGCAACAGAAGAAATAGAAAAGGTTATCAAGGGATTACCAACAAAAAAACCCTGGGCCAGATGGTTTCACTGGAGAATCCTACCAAGCATTTAGGGAAGAACTAACACCAGTCCTACACAAACTCTTCCAGAACATAGAAAACAACAGCACATTCCCGAACTCCTTCTATGAAGCTAGTATAACTCTGATGCCAACACCAGGCAAGGATTCCACAAGAATGGAGAACTACAGACCAATGTAGTTATGTCCCTAATGAACATCGATGCAAAAATCCTTA
>NW_022107431.1:54289983-54291139 GCF_000313985.2 Echinops telfairi | reverse complement strand
CTGAGGTAAGCTTTAAGAAAAAAAATTCAAAAGGGGCACAGGGAAAAAGCTACTGTATACAAACATTCCTGGGGTGAGATCCAAGTAGTATGGCAGGGGCCAAAATCCAGGGACACATATGGTAGCCAAGTAAAAAGGAGACAGATGGGGAGAGGGTAGGAAAAAAAATAAAGAAATGGGTAACGAGGGCACAGGGAACTAACCCACCCAAGGGGAGGGTAATATTTATATCTCCACAGAGGAGGAAGGACAAGATTTCAACCCAGTGCTCCAAGATGTGAATGCAACATGCCGACATGGAGTAGGGAACCGGTGGAGAGGTCTGAGGGGCTGGCCCCAATCCTAACTACGTGGACACCTGCCCCTGCCCCCAGAAGAACTTATTTCAGAGGACAGCACTGAATCTGCAACTCCGGGAGAGGGACATGTCTGATCAGAGCACACGGGAGCAAATGAAGGAGGAGGAAGAGAGAGGGGAACACAACCTGGCCCACCAAGACTTGAGGACGATATTCCCACCCAGAGCAGCCAGTCCACAGAGAAGACCATATGGCTGGCCCCACTATGAGACACGACATCCCTCACTTACCCATAGCCAAACAGGGGACAACACTGGAGATAGTGTGGAAATTCTGCCTGATCTGATTACACCACACAGAGTCAAAACACTAAGTGCATACAACAGAACAGCAAGGGGAAAAGAGCAACGATGTCCCCAGGGAATACCAAAAATAGACTTTGGGGCCATGGCTTGGCACCCCCTCAGACTCGACCGGAAAACACTCCTAAAGGCCAACAGTTCTTGAACTACAAGCTTTTCTTTCCTGTTCCTGTCTTTTGTTTTTTGTCATTGCCTTTTTATTTTGTTTTGTTGCTTAGTTTTGCTGTCTTGTTTTTGTGCATGTCATTATCCCTGCAGGTTTGTCTAAATAAGATAGGCTGGGTGAACAACCTGGAGTAGAAAACAACAGGTCCGACAGTTCTGCGGAGATATGGGAGAGGGGAAGGTGGGGGGAAAGGAAGTGGTGTTTACAAACACAGAGACAAGGGAACAACAAATGATCCAAATTGGTGGTGAGGGGTGTAGGAGGTCTGGTAGGGCGTGACCAAAGGTAATGTAACCGAGAGGAATTACCGAAACCCTAATGAAGGCTGA
>NW_022107431.1:54286028-54287780 GCF_000313985.2 Echinops telfairi | reverse complement strand
AAAAAAAAAGAAATGAGGCTGGCAAAATTCGATATCCATCTGCAGAAGAATGAACCAGGACCCATCCCTCACTGCATATACTAAAACAGACTCAAGAGGGATCAAAGACCTAAATGTAAATAAAAAGTTACACTCTCAGAAATCCAGGTATTTGTGTCCTATCCTATAAGATCATTACAAGTTGAATTTACTTAATGACTGTGTATGTGTGTGTGTGTCTAAAATAGTTCCAATGTGGCATAAATTGTTAAGTGCTTTGAATACTAGCTGAAAGATTGGTGGTTCAAACCAACCCAGGGGTGCTTCTGAAGATAAGTCCTGGCGATGTGCTTCTGAAAGGTGACAGAAATAAAAAGTTATGCTCAGCACACTTGAGGTTTCCATGAGTTATAATCAGCTTCAGAACACAGTAATTACAAAAATGACATTGGCACAAAGATAAATTGTCCTATGAAACAGAGTAAGAAATGAAAAAATAAAACCTTTCTATTTATGTATAATTTTGATATAAGAAGTAGAAATACACATCACTGGAGAAAAACAAGATCTATATATTGAGTAGGCGAGACAATCAAGTATTTGTAAGGGTCACATGAAACTGAATTCCTCACCCACATACAAAAATCAATTTCAGGTAGATTAATGACTTGCAAATGGAAGCGTAGACTAAATGTTTTCAGAAGAATACAACAGAAAAAATAACTCTGTCTTTGGGATAAGGAAAATTATCTTGCAAAAACAAAAAACAAGAATTACACTAAAAAAGACTGATATGTTAATACTAAAATAAATAATTACTCATCAAAAGAAGATACAAAGTGAGAGGAGATAGATATAATACATACAATAACAAAAGTATTTTTAAATGGATAAAAGATAAATATTTAACAGAATGCCCAGTAAACATGAAAAACAGTTCATGCACTCATGGAAACAGAAATTAAGACTTTATTGAGATAATGCTTTACATCCAGTAACAACTAATACGTGGTAAAAACTATGAATATCATATCAAATTCTGAAGATGTGAATTAATGAAAAATTTCATGTATGAGTAATGGGAACATAAACTGGTTTGACTTGTTTGGAAAACAATTTGCACTATCTTGAGGTTAAACATTCCTGATCTTTATACCAACAATTATTCTATTATATGAGAGTAAAAGTATTTCTACAAAATCATAGACACCATTAGTATGCAAAAATATCAAAAGGTAATCCTGTTTTTTGATATGTCCTCCGTCTTTTAGAAGGTGGTGTTTCCATCTCTCTAACCCTCTGCTTAAGAATTCCACATACTTAACTTTAAACATTTTTTTCATTCCTGAGGAACTCAATGTGCTTCTTTGAAATATTCTCAGAGAACAAAATGAATTCTGAAGATCAGGGCTGTAGGGTAAATGAGATAAGTTGTCTCAAAGGACAATGCTTGCTATTCTCAGGAACGAACAGGTTTATTATTATTTTTAATCATTTTATTGGGGGCTCGTACAACTCTTATCACAATCCATCCATCCATCCATTGTGTGAAGCACTTTTGTCTATTTGTTTCTCTCATCATTCTCAAAACATTTGCTTTCTACTTGAGCCCTTGGTATCAGCTCATTTTTCCCCTCCCTCCCTGCTCCTCACTCCCTCATGAACCCTTGATAATTTATAAATTATTATTTTGTTATATCTTACACCCATCTGACGTCACCCTTCATCCACTTCTCCGCTGTCCATCCCCCAGGGAGGAGGTTATATGTAGAT
>NW_022107431.1:54283241-54284868 GCF_000313985.2 Echinops telfairi | reverse complement strand
GGAGTGTGTTCTGTTGGCCCCACTTGTGTAAGGAACCTCCTTAATCCAAAAACACACTGTTGGCACCAGCAGAGTGACAGAAAAGCAGCAGAACCACCATTGGACTTTCCAATCAGTGCAAATAAAGCTCTGGGTCAGGAGCCTGGCTTGTCAAGTGGGTGGGTACATCTGGGCACTTCTTTTAGGGAGCTGGATTTGCTGACTTGAACCCGAGCTGAGTGCCTGCCTATACCTTGAGGCTTACAGTAGAGTGGCATGCTTTTTGGGCATTTATTAGTAGGCCTAAAAGAATTTTGTAATGTGCTCTTACTGAATAAAAGTATCCTGAGCATTTCTCATCTGAATTGTAACTTATTAACCTACATAATAAGCCACATAATCATAAACAGTGTCTGAGTTCTGGTGACTATTGCAATACATTTCAGAACCTAGTTGAAAAGTCTGCTGTGGAAGACAGTCAAAAAGTAGTTGTGTGAGATAAAACAATAACAAACACCTGTATGTCTATCATAACAAATCATTAATATCCAAAACAGCTAACTGGCCTAGCAGATCCGGTCCGATGCTAGTAATTGGTTGGACTTTAAAAAAAACAAAAAAACAAAACACTCTAATGAGACTAAGGCAAGTGTATTACTGACAGAAATTGTCTGCAGCTATCCACTGATAGCACAGAGATGTTTTCAACATGCTTTGTTTAGAATAAATGTGTGCTTATTTGTCAAAAATGAACTGGAACCCTAGTAGAATACTTCTGAATTGCCTTATATAACATATATCCAATTAAGTGTGAGACCACCAAAATATCAAGAAAATAATTCTGTTTAGACTCAGGAGGTGAACAGTTATTTGTTACATTGTGCTTTATAATTTTGTAACATTCTTTTGAATTTATCCTTTAAAAAAACAATATAGGAAAGGGATATCAAGATGTTAATTGCCATCAAGTTGGTTCTGACTCATAGAAACCCTACGGAATGCAGAACAAAATACTGCCTTGTCTGCTCCTGCACAACCTTCACAATTGTTACTATGCTTGCGACCACAGTTGCAGCCACTGTGTCAATCCATGTAATTGAGAGTCTTCCTCTTTTTCACTGATGCTCTCCTTTACCAAACATGATGTCCTTCTCCTGAGTGGCATATCCAAAGTACATGAGGCAAGTCTCATCATTCTTTTTTCTTAAGAAGCAGTCAACTGTACTTCTATGGCAGATTTGTTTGTTCTTCTGGCAGTCTATAGTATATTCAATATTTTTCACTGATACCCTAATTCAAAAGCATCAATTCTTCTACAATCTTCCTTGTTCATTGTCTGTTGCATATATGAGGTGTGCCTGACCCACATCATATACATGCACTTATTGTTAAAGAGACATCTTTGTTCCTCAACACAAGTAAACATCTTTCTGATATTCTCTGAACATAGATGATGACTATCATCTATATAATGTCAATATCCTTCATTCCACATGCTCTTCTGAATTCAATTTGAATTTCTGGCAGACCTTTGACAATGAACTTCATAAGATCAAAGACTGTCCACTGCCATGGATTCCAAAGCTGTAAAATCATTATGCTCAGGTAGCCTCATCTTTCTCCCGGAGTGGCTGGTAGATTTGGGGCA
>NW_022107431.1:54278915-54281758 GCF_000313985.2 Echinops telfairi | reverse complement strand
GGCATTAGGTCCTCACAATTCTTAGTTTCTTATGTCTTCATTTGTCTCTCCAGATAACCTCATCTCAACTAGTCCACAACTTTCCTACCCACACATTTTTATTTCTAGCCCCAAACTCCCCCCTTAATTTCAAAGTCATCCAACAGCCTATTCAACATTTCCACTTACACATCTTAGAAGTTACTCAGGCTGTTCAGTAATATTACTATTCTTCTTAGCATTGGACCTTCCCCATGCTATCCAGCTAATGTGGCAGTACAACTAAATGTGCCGGGAAAAAAAAAAATCTAAGCAGAATGCTAAAGTTTTAAAATTATACTAGTGACCCACTTTTAATCTCAAAGTACAACCAAAACAGAAATCTCAATATGCATTTCTCCTAATCGCTTATCTCAGATGGTACCATCTTTCATAAAGCTCTGGTTTATTAATTATCCTTATTCTGCTGAGCTCTCCCCAACTACAATTTATCAGCATTTCCTGCCAGCTTTGCCTTCAAAGCAGATTTCAAACCCAACAGCTAAGTCACCACTGCTACGCTACTAACCTAGTCCCAGCCATTATATTCAGTGTCATTTAGAAAAATGTGACAGCCTTCTGGATTCCCCGTTTCCAGTCTCCTTTCCACAATACCCAAACCCTGTGTCTTCTGTCTCTGCACCTTCTGACCTCACTGAAATATTCTCTAGATATTCCAACCACATGGGCTTTCCTGCTTCCTTGACCATTCACTATTCAAAACCTTTATACTTAACATTTGTAATTCCTGTTTGGGCTATACTAATTATTTTGGTGTCTGCTTAAATGTCACCCCTTAGTTTCCTTGTCACCCTACCTTAATACATAAATCCCAGTAACTGTATATGCCACTTAACAATTCATTGTTCCATATTCATTCTTCATTGTCTGCTCTGGAAAAGTTGGAGCTATGTCCTTTTAACATATGAGAGGGTACCCCTCAAAGGAACCCAGAACCACCCCCGAAAGCTATGTATTTATTTTTTATAAAACAACCTATCACCTTCAAAGTAATCTCCATTACACTTAATACATTTGTCAAATCTGCAAGTCCATGCTTGGAAATATTTTTCAAACTCATCTGTTTGGATGAAAGTACCTCGCTCATATTTTTCTTCACCTCTTCTATGTTGTCTACTCACTGTCCTTTCATGTCCCTTTTTATTCATGGAAACAAAAAGTCGCACAATGCAAGGTCACGCATGCTGTTTTTTGCCAAAAACTGGAGCATTGAGATGGCTGCGAGAGCAGGTGCATTGTTGTGGGGCAAAACCAGTCCCGTCTGTCACAAATGAAGCCTTTTTCGTGGCACACTGTTAGGCAACCTTTGGGGGTCAAATGACCCTTTTACAGGGGTCGCCCCATTCATAACAGTAGCAAAATGACAGTTTTGAAGTAGCAACAAAAATAATTTTATGGTTGGGGGGTGTTAAAGGGTCGCAGCATTAGGAAGGTTGAGAACCACTGCTCTAAATAGAAAGCTTCATTACCAGTCTGAACTGGTGGAACAAACTCCAAATGCATTGCACTATCCTCCCTCCTCACATCAGCGAAGTTGTGTTTTTTTTTAAGTTCCCCCTCGTATATCATTTCTTAACTAGAAAGGTTTCAACTTTGCCAGAAAATACTAGAGCTATTACAAGAGGAAGAGATTTTCATTCTTAGTTCCAAAGTGTCCATGGCAGGCTTTTGCAGTGTGGGTAACTTCTCCAGGGCCTACCTCTGACAGTGTATGGTGATCAACAGCTACCCCCGTCACTCTTCTGGGAGATTTTGATCAAGTGTTTCTGGCAAGACATCTTCTCATGAACAGCTTTCAATTGCAATTTACAGGAGTTTTATTTGTTTCTTAAAGGGAGAGATAAATACTGTAGGCATGTGGATCATAAGGTCATACTTCTGCCTTTCTATTAAGAAAGCAGCTTTAGTCAACAGGTAAATAAATGGGCATGAGAGCGTTCCAATTAAACTTTGTTTACAAAACAGACAGCAGGCTCATGGGCCTACCAACACTTGTCTAGAGAGTATACTTACGGGCATGTACCAAAGGATAGATTTTGGGTAAATGTAAGTACAGTACCACTGTGACTCTTCTGCCATTTAATGAGTTATGTCATTATTTTCTTCAAATAAGAATTTTCCCCATCGAGGAAAAGGCTCCTGCTTGTGCACACTATCCAGCTCTAGCAGTAATGGCTACTCTTTATATATGCTATTCTTATATTCTTAAAAAGCAAAAAAAAACAACCCGTCTCTGTTGAATCATTTTAAATGATGGCAAGTCTATGTGTTATAAAGTTGAAGTCCACACCACAGGGTTTCCAATGACTGGGATCATTCAGAAGTAGACTCAAGCTTTCCTCTGAGGTGCCTCTGGCTAAATTCAAACTACTAACCTTTGGGTTAAGAGTTTAACCATCTGCACCACCAAATATGCCTTCTTTTATTCTTTTAGTGTTTTCTGTATCCCAATTAGTCTATATTAAGAGGTTATTCTACTAAGATTTTTCTGTTCAAATACTGTGTAGTTCTGTCTCCTGTGTGGTTTTGTCCCTGACAGACAGACTAGTTTACCTCTTAGTTTCTTTGTGGTGTGGTAATGGTTAGATATTACCAGTCCATTCAGTCTCAACTCTGTCATAGAGTTGATGCAGACTAGTAGTGACCCTATAGGACAGGGTAGACCTGCCCCTGTGAGTTTACAAGACTCTTTTTTAAGTCATTTATTGTGGGCTCGTACAACTCTTATCACAATCCATATATAAATCCATTGCGTCAAGCACATTTGTACATTTGTTGCCATCATCATTCTCAAAACATTTCCT
>NW_022107431.1:54264566-54277959 GCF_000313985.2 Echinops telfairi | reverse complement strand
ATAAGTTACACTGTCCAACAGAAGTAAAAAGTCCTGCCTTTCTCCCAAGGAGCAGCTGGTGGATTTAAATTGTTAACTGTGCAGTTAGTAACTAACTCAATGCAAAACCAGTAAACATCAGGGCTCTTTATTCAGTCTCATAGTGACCATAAAACTAACAGAAAGAAACACTGCCTGGTCATGCACCATCCTCAAATGCACTGCTACATTTGAACCCACAACTGTAGCCAGTTAAAACAGCTTGTTGAGAATCTTATTATTAACTGCCATACATTATTTGCAATTGATTACTTTTTAGTGATCAGTAGCCTTTATTAGATGCAAGATCCATGAAGGCAAAGACTGAAGGAGATGCACTACAAGCACGGTAGCCAGTCATAATGGACAACAAATATTTGTAACTACCAAATAAATGAATCTTTAGTAACAATGGACCAAATTCTACTCTGTGAATTTCAACTCTTGGATTATGTAAAATGAATGATACCTACCATGCACATATCTGATCTCCAACATACAGATCTATTTCCTCATTTACTCATACCATTCAATGACTCTGCCTCACAGTATTGTCTTTACCCCAACATTAGTAAATCACTTTTGAGTGCAAAAACTACACCATACTTCCATTTACAGTTGTGAGGCGTAAGTAACAACACACAACTTTCCCTGTGTTACATTTTACAAAGCGTGGAGCGCCAATACTGAGTGGAGTGGGAGAAATGGGTAGCTTTCCTTAGGCCTTGCCCATAAATGCTTCCAAGCTCAAAGAGCAGTAACAATTGTTACTATCCAAGTTAAACTCTTGGCACCTGTGGTTTAAAATTCCCCAAGTATTCTTTATTACTAATAATCTAATTATTCAGACTCATCACTTTAATAAACATTTGGAATAGAAAATTCTAACCTTTTTTTATAACTAGCATTCTATAATATCTTAGTGTTCATCAACCCCTTGAGTGCCTAGCTCCTTTTCACTAATACACACACACACACACAGAGTTTCAACTGAACTTCTTTCAACTTTTGTGCATGCCAACTTAAGTTGACATTTCCCTAGTCTACCACATTTTGTGGCCTTTCTTATTTCCACTTTGGTTTACCGTATTCAGTGGTTCCAAATTAAGAGATGTGAGTACCCTGGGCAGACTAAGGGGCCTATTGCTTGAATTCATCCAAGAATACTACAAAACAGTCCGTTCTACTTTAGTTCCCACTCCCTACCAATTATCTGATTCGTCTCTGCTGATATGGGAGACACAAATGCAGAAAAGGCCGAAGGGCACAAAAGTGTGTAACAGCTGCATATGAGGTTTATAGGGAAAACCCATTGGTCATTTGAAGCAATGTGAGGCAAAGGTAAGAAAATTCTGCAAAAAGCAGAATAAAGAGTCAGAAAACTAAAAAACCAATGCCTTTCCAGTCTTTATACTACTTAACATCAACATGGAATATCACATTTCAGTGTCAGTAAAGACACTTCACTCCCTCCATATCAAGTTTCCCCAGTTGTTTCAAAGTTAAACCACTGCCCTGTCTTAAAGATCTTATTCCACTTAAAACAGCTTTATATTAGCTGACAAGGTCAACCTTTTCTTGATTTTAGCATCAGACAACCCACCAAGGTCAAAAGTATCTGTACATAATTCTGAAGCTATAGGAAATATCTTCCCCTAAAGAAAATCTCATAGGGGGAAATAAGGAGAAAGTTAAAATAGTAAATATATAGTGGTGTATTTTTTTTCCATCGAAAACACTCTAGTTCTAAAGATGTCTTTATTTTAGTGTCAGTAACTTTTCATGTTTACCTACTATGGTTTCTATACTTAATGAGTAGATATTTTCACTTTTCAAAAAATGCATAATTGTGAAATTATAAGTTTCAAGGAAATTTATAAGGTTATCTAAGTCTTCAAACATATGGAGTCAAGTCTCTTAAACCACAGTGAGAATCATTTCCTTCTACCTTACATCCAATCTAGAGGAATACATTATGCATAAATACAAATGCATAAGATTGTCTGGTTCCCAAAATGTTCTGCTTCTAAAAGGCCTTAATATTATTTTAACTAAGATGGTACAAAGACTAAATTACCTTGAGTGAATTCAGCAAAACAAGTTTGAAGGAAACCAGGAGCACCATAAACAGTAACTTTCAAATGAGGAGAATAACTTTTCTGTCTAACAGTATGGTTTAAATAAAGTTTTACCTTTCAGTGTTAATGACACTTTTAGAAATATCTGTGAGAGAGCAAGAGACAGCGGCCCTAATCAAATAGGCTTAACCTTATACAGCTTTATCCGGAATGAACACACACACACACACACACACACACGTAAATAGTATCAACGTGATCCAGAAACTGGGAAATCTGTGCTAGCGTTGCACTTTGAATCTAACCCCCAAAACTCAAATCTTTACAAGGATGATGCTAGACTAGCTGATCGTGAATGTTCTTTTCAGGTATAATTCTACCTTTATCATTCCTACCTCTTTCATTATATCTTCCAGTGATTTCATTGATTCACCAAACACTTTATTATGCACCTACTGTGCCCCTGGCAAAGACACTGTCTTCTCCACTAGATTTTACGTTTTAATTGTCCTATTGGTATATTAGAAAATGAGCACTTAGAAGAGCTTAGACTTAACAGTAAAAATAAATAATTCAATTTATGTAGCTTGTTTGGCTTAGAGTTCAATAGATCCAAACGCTTGGATCTATTAGTTAGTATGGAACTTTAAACATTTGATACCGCCCATACAAGACTGGTATTAAGATATCTTAGCTAGTAAGGCTATATATCAGACCTGTAGCTGACATATCCGTGTTAACTAAAACCAATGAATAACATACTAAGTATCTTTCATAGGAAGTAAAAGGAGGCCCACACAAACCAAAAAAAGTATGATAAAAAGCAGTTTGGGGAGAAGCAGATCTCAGTCTAATCTCCAACATGAACACATGGCTGAGTAACAGCAGCTTGCTATTTGATGATCCATTCTTGTCAACTTTTAATCCTCCGGACTGAGGCTAAGCATGAGACATGTTTATTTTTAAGCATATGTTGGCTTTTTTATTTTCACTTTTCTTTGTGCAATTATATAGTTCTTAAGAATAAGAAACACATGCATGACCCACTACTAGCTACCCTTTCCTTCCCCCAGATGGCCCAGCCGACAACACACATCTCAATCAAATCGTAGTACAGCTAAATAAATAATAATGCAAGGTAGAAAATGCTCCTATCATTGCCAAAATTTCACATACTCAATCTGATGCTTCCCATTAAGTAAAAGTAAATAAAACTTGGACTTCCCATGATTAGTAAAGGAAGTGCTATTTACTCGGCAGGTGGCTCTGCACAAGTGTATTCACTTACTCTTTATCAAGAATCCTGTTGATGAGAATATTCCAAATAGGGTGGTAATCTACAATAAGAACAATCCACTCTCCTTCACAAAATGATTCCAGCAGTTCCCCAGGAGTGTATTCGAAGGCAAATGCACTGTTGAGGTGACCCTCTAAATCACTCAGCTTAGAATCTTTGGGTCTCAGTCACCTCGGCAACCCATTCACCTGGATGATGAAATCTAGGCCCAGCAGAGTAAGGGGCCCAACTAAAGTCATCCCTGTTGAGTGGCGGAAAAAAGACCAAACCAACCAATGACACTATACAACAGTTGTGGGGCTGACGCCGGACTGGGCAGTGTTTCCTCCGTGGGGGCGCTATGCGTGGGAGCCCACGGCAGGGCACCTACCCCAGCATACCATGCTGCTAGTGCCCGGTGAAGCTGAGCGGTTGATTTTAGCTCCTCGGGAGCCTACTGTACACTAACCTCCTAGGACTTTCACTTAAAATTACCTTAAGACACTGCTGTTCCACAAACGGCCTAGAGCCCCCACAGAATAATGTGCCATTTGCTACGTAATTTTTTTTTAAGCTATTGATCCTGTCGCCTACGGCCCTGGCTTCAGTGCTTATAAAAGCTCCCAGACGCAAAGCGCGGAGAAAAGGTTCCCGGGGATCCCGGCCACGGTGCCCGTCCCCTCGGCGAAGGGGAACCGCGAGCCGTGCGGAGAGTTCAATCGCGCCGTGTCGGTGCCCGCGCCCCGGCTCGCCGGGTCCGAACGCCCGCCCGGCCGTTAACGGACAGGGCAGCGGGCCGCCCCTCCCCCACCGCGGCCTGAGTCGAGCGGCGCGGGCCCGGCGGCCAAGGCACCCCGCGCGAACAATAAAGGGGGTCCCCGGGCCTCTGCAAGCGCCGCGGGCCTTTGGGAGCGCCGTTGGGCCGTAGGCCGCGGGAGAGGACCCCGCGGGAAGGGAGAGGGGAGAAGGCGAGCGAGAGGCTGCGAGAGAAGGCGGATGGCCAGGCGCTCCGGAGGCCGCCGTCCCCTGGGCCGTACCTGGCTCCAGGTGATGAACTCGTTGGTGTGGGTTTCCTCCACCAGAGTCCACAGCTTGCTGAGGAAGGCCGGCACGTTCGAACTCTGCTTCATTGTTACCCAGGCGCGGGGATTCCAAATTCGATAACCGAACGAGGTGGGAGTCGCGGCGGTGGCAGCTGCGCCCGGAGAAGGTCCACGACGCAGGCGCAGCAGCTCCCGGGCCCCGCCCCCTAGGCCCCACCCCCTGGGCCCCGCCAGGCGCGCGGCGAGGCTGGGAGGCCCGGCGTCCACACGTGACGGACAGTCTCCGCGCTGGGCCCGCGCGCACAGCTGCTGCGTCGCTCCCTCTCCCGACCAATTCCCGGGGCCGACCACTTCCACAGAGACAGGCGATTGGATGCTGCGCACGGAAAGGGGTGGGCGCATAAGGGGGCGCTGCCTGCTCATTCGCCTATTATACTGGGCCCTAGGTGTAGCGGTCCTTACGCTTGGGGTGTCCTCCTTTCACGTGGGATCTGCGTTCGGTGCCTGTGTGGTGGTTGTGGATACACACAGCCGTAGGGACCTTGAGCATTAAGTTGGACAGACAAAGGTGCTTGGCACTACCCTCAAGGTAGGAGTGGGTATAGTGAGTCACGTGGAGGAAACAAAAGCAGTTTCAAGTATATTGTAGTAGGCCCCACGTTGAGACTGTCATAAAAATCACGAAACTTGCTTGTTCTCACCCTTAGTTTGTCATTAAGAGATGCTTAATCAAAAAGATACATTTAAGTAATAACCCACTCTATTAACCATATTATTGCGAGCGAGGACCTCTAAAATAGACACACAGTCCCAGTCCCCCTCTCAGGGGGCTTAACAACAGAAAACACCGGGGAAGGGAGACAGCGGTCAGTATAAGGTATGAAAATAATAATTTTTAATTTATCAGGGATCACGAGGTGGGGGGGGGGGAGGGAAAACAGGAGCTGATACCAAGGGCTCAAATAGAAAGTAAATGTTTAGAAAATAATGATGGCAACATAGGTACAAATATGCTTGATACAATTGATGTGTGGATTGTTAATAAGAGCTGTAAGAGCCCCCAGTAAAATGATCTTTGATTAAAAAAAGGGCACATGGCTTGCCTTTGAGCACTCACTATATGCCCAGTGCTTAAAACAAAAGGTGCATTCAAACTGCTGTAGTCAATTAAAATAATGATTCCGACATAGGTTTCATAGGTGTGGCCTTGTTTTTCTAAAAGAGTTTGCCATAGTGGGAGGAAAAATTCGACAAGGAGTGAGCACATTTGAGTTTAGACCCAGCTTTGTATTGGGTTACTAACAGCAAAGAACGTATCTAATCCACCAGGTGATCTGTGGGTGAAAGATGAGTCTATGCCTCAGAATCCCAAAGGGGCCATTCTCCTGTGTCCAATATAGTCACTCTGAGGCAGAAACGACCTGACAGTAGTGGTTTGGGTGGTTGTGCCAGTCTTCCTCATTCCTTCATCGACAATAAGAAGAGTTCTCTTCTCAACCATAAATGAGTAGCTTTAATAGCATTGTAGATGTGAAAATGCTTTGAAAATAAAAAATATTCCTGAACATTAAACTTCCAAGCCACTCATTGATGAAAGTAGGTGACATTTGCCCCTCAGACACTACACCCTGACCTTTTGAGCTGTTGCCCTTAGGAGATAAGCTATTCTCATTCCATTCCCTAGATCTTTACTCCTCTGTTGTCTATCTTTTAATTATCCATATATGTTTGTACTTCAAGACTTAAGGTCTCCATCTTTCAGGAGGTCTTTTCCTACCACCTTAACTCCTAACTTTTAGCTCAAATTTTTCTACTGTCTGTTTTATACCATAAAATTTAGTTCTTATTTTGTGTCAGTTTAATATATTTGTTTCCATCTATCAAAGAGAGTTGTGGTTAGATACAAGCAGAAACTTCTTCGTAGAACTTTCAAACTATGAGTTTCTTATAGTGAGATGCTGCCTGTGGACTCCAAAATTTAAATGTTGGAATATTTCCATGGGTCATTTTCAGCCTTCAGAATAACATTAGAAAGACCCAGGCCTTTATCTAGGAAAGAGAAAAATGTATTTGTGGAGCAGTTTGGTGTTTCAAAGTTGCAGATTTAGAATGCTACAAATTTTATTCAATCATTATGTAAAATTAGTTGGAATCAGAAGTCACATGTAATTGATTTAAAGATTACTTTTCCGGATTGGATGACCAAAATCAAAGATGAACTGTTTCAAGGTGTCCACCTGTAGTAGTTACATAATTTCATGTCAACTTGATAAATAAGTATAGGGATAGAGTTTAGACTGTCAATCAGGTCACAGCCTGATGATACCTCCTCGTGGACATGGCATTCTCATGAGAATTCTGGGAACTTCTCTTTCTCCCTGAAGGTGGGCCATACACACACTCTCTCTCTGTTCACCTTCCTGTGGAGGAGACACTCGAGAGCTGGAGGAGCTATGTGGAGACCCGAGCCAGCACTGCAATGCTTCTACTGCCACTGGATCCACAAGACTATTCACCCACCAGTCTGTGATCTTCTTGCATTCGGCATCATTGCAGGTACTGTTTGAATCTGAAGAGGAATTTAAGGATTAATATAAGACATATAGGTTAATATTGGACTTATGGACTTGATCTGGATTGGGCTAAAACTTTTTAAATGTACAATTGCTTTTGGATATAAAGCTCTCTCTTACACATGAGTGTCATTGGATTTGTTTCACTAGTCAACCTGGACTAGCGCACCACCTATATTTCTACGTGGAAAAATGGGAATTTTCTTCATTCTGGAATAACCCAGGTAAATCACATCACTAAGCCCTAGGTCCCTGTATATGCAGTCGAGTGTCGAAGATTCTGACTCAGAGTGATCACATGTGACAGCAGCAGCACCTCAGAGTTTTCTGGGTGTAATCTTTATGGAGCTGAGTGCCAAGGCTTTCTCTTGCAGAGCCATTGGGTGACTTTGAACCACGAGCCTTTAAGTTACTAGGCGAGCACGTCACCATTTGGGCCACAAAACAAAACTCCAAATTCACTGCCATCACGTAGACTCACAGAGGCCACCTATAGAACGGGGTAGAACAGGCCCTGTGAGTTTCTGAGACTGTAACTGTTTCTAGGAGAAGAAGGCCCCTTGCACTTAGTAGGCCAGCGTATAACCACCACAACATCAGGGTTCTCTGGGCCCCTTTTTCCTTATATATAAATTGCACATTAAAATGCCTACTGTACATCTTCTAGTCTATCTTCACTATCTTTACAGATATCTTCCTTAAGCACAAATCTGAGTCACTTCCAACTTTAAATCCTCCACTGGCTGCACATAATTTTCACGATAAATACAAACCCTTAGTATGGCATGTTGTTGTTGTTAGATGTCTTGGTGTAGGTTCTGCCTCATAACCTATGTACAGCAGAATGAAACACTGCCCTGTCTTGTGCCATCCTTACAATTGTTCTTAGGTTTGAGCCTATCCATGCAGCTACAATGTCAATTCATCTCCTCAAATGTCTTCCACTTTTGAATACCACTTTTTTTATCAATATGTATGTGTGACTTTTTTAAAAGTTTCTTTTCATTCTGGTGAAAATACATATACCACAGCATTCTTCAATATATCAACTTTCACATTTACAATTTAATGACATTGACTACACTTTTCAAGTGTGTCACCATCATTGTCCTTTTCCAAAAGTTTACTAACATTAACATGACCTCTGTCACTTCCCCAAAACTTCGCTTTCCCCTCCCCTAGAAACCATAAATGATCTTTGGTTTCTGCACATTGATTTATGTCAGATAAATGAGATCAGACATATTTGCTTTTTCAAAGTTTATCCGTCGGTGGGATGCATCAGAACTTCATTTCTCTTGGTGGCTGTATAATATTCCTTGTATGTATACATCACTTTTGGCTTATCCAGGCATCTGTTGGTAGTAATTTCAGTCATTTATACCCTTTGCCTGCTGTGCTGCTGTGCACAGTGGTGTACAGATTTCTGTTTGCATCCCTGCATTCACTTCTTTTGGGGTCATGAGTATACCTAGGATTAGGTTGCTGGGTCATAAGGTAATTCTATGGTCAATTTTTTTAGGAAGCACCAACTTGTTTTTGTTTTCAACTTTTAAATTGTGGTTTAAGTGAAAGTTTATGGAGCAAATTAGTTTTCCTTTTGATAGTTTATATACATTTTGTTTAGTGACATTTTGCTTGTTAGATGAAATCCCCTCAATGTAACAGCACTGCCTCTCTGGGCTCCCCATTTCCGTTCATCCTTCTGTCTTTTCCTTTCCTGCCTCATGAGCTTTGTTTCTGGGCAAACACTGCCCTTTTGGTCTGGAATTGTCGATTGTTCAGAGGTAAACTTTCCTCGCAAGTGTTATTATTCACATTATAGGCCTACTGTTTAGCTGAATGCTAATCTCCAGGGTAGGCTCAGTTCCTGAAGTTCAGTTCCTGAGGCTCAGTTCCTGAAGTGAAGGTTGTCTAAGAACTTCCATCAGAACTTCCACCAATCTCCATCAATCCCAGAACTTCCACCAATCTCCATCAGATCAGAAAGGCTGGTCTTTTTTATGATTTTGATTTTTTTCCTCTATATTTGCTCCCATTCGGTCCAGAACCTTCTGTGTTATCTATCAAAGTGGTCAGTAGCCAAGAACCATCTACTGTATATACTCATGTAGAAGCCAAGTTTTCCAGCACATTTTTAATGCAGTTTTTGTAAAAATAGGTGCCTCGGCTGATATTAGAGTTGGCTTATACAACTATGTATGGTAGTTCTCCTGGTCTCAAGGTAATGGAGGCTGTGAAAAGTGAAAATGATAGCACTGCAGGCCTGAGATATCCAACCTCTCACTCCCAGCTGGTTCCTGTGGACACCTCTCTGAACCACCTGGATATGTGCATTTGCGATCCCTCTGCTGGCACAGCTTCCTCCAGGGCCAGTCTAATGCCCAGAAAGGGCTGACCTTTGGTATACCATGGATTCAACTCTCAGGCTTTGCCCTGTGGTCTCCCATAAGGTTTTAATGTAATACTCATAGGCCTTGCGGGATTTGGTTACTGATTGTGTGGGGGCTACCTGCATGTAATATAGAGTTCAGACAGCATCCAAATTGCATAACCTACTTTATAGAAATATGGTAGATATCAAGTAGCACATAGTATGTGTGTGCATAAAAAAAATGTCAGCTGCAACAATGACTTGAACCCACTATCTACTCTGTGAAAGAGAAAGCGAGCTATCTGTTCCAGTAACAATAAACCAACTGATACCTGGTGAATTCTGCTTCATAGCAACCCTCTAAAACAGAGTAGACCTGCTCCAGCAGGTCTCCAAGGATGTAAATCTTTTTGGAAATTGACTACCAAATCTTACTCCCACGGAGCAGCTAGCATTAGAACTAAGAACCTTTGATTAGCAGTCAAGTGCTTTGATTAGCAACCATTGTGCTATCAGGACTCCTAGTCAAGCTTACCACCTACGAAACCCTATTGAGTACTTTTCCGTTCTGTAGGGTCACTAAGAGTTGAAATCAGCTTGCTGACAAACAGCAATAATAACATTTAATATATGATTGCCCCCAAACTTTCTCCCAATGTTGTAGACTGTCTTTTCACCTCATTAATAAAGTCCTCAGATGTATAAAAATATTTCATTGTATGAGGCTTTTTTTGGGTATGAGGCCTTATTATCTAATTTTGCCTTCAATATTTGAGCATTTGTTACTGTATTTAATAATCTATCTTTAAATACTAGGTTGCACAAATAAACGAACGCACTCCTACATTTTCTTCCAAGAAATAATCCATTTTTAATTTGGTTTTGCATATCATGTGAGGCATAGATCCTCATTCATTCGACCTACTATTATCTGAAACCACCTACCCAGTGGTAGGATTCTCTCAGGTGGGCGGCTGGCAGGCACCCAATATGGAAATCACAAATCTACATTGCCTACTGTTTTTTATGTTCATCTGTGCAACAGCATATTCTAAGCATCCACAGTAGTACTCATTCCATCCATAGGTATAAAAAATTAGACAGAACTATGCTTGTAATATCTATTCATTTAATAAAATTCATTATACTTTTGATTAAATACTTTATTTTTATTCCCTGTGTTTGTTACTTCAGTAAACAAACATATAAAGAGTAAAAGTGCCAAACAGCCAGAGAATGACATGCTGTCATTCTTTCAGCTTCGCGTTATGCCTTGAATTCCCACAAGATATTATGAGTGAATTATGCAATTCCTGAAAGTATTCAAAGAGCTAAAAATATTGTCAGAATAATTGCTGTAAGTTCAGCAGAAGTGGAAAGGGGTTTTTCAAACACAAACATTATACGTTCAGGAAAGCGAAGTCTCCTGCTTCTCATACACACAATGACTATTGTTTAGTTGGCCTACCTAAAGGAGGGGGAGCCTACTCATACAGTGAAAAGATGGTTAAGGATAAATCATAGCACCGATGATGCTCGGATAAAACTGGAGAATATTGTAAATGAGGATGCCAATTAAGCATTCTTAAATAACAACTTTATTTTATGTAAGGTATTAATATTTTTTCAGTAATATTTAAAAACTCATAACATAATCTAGTTTTGTGGACTTTAAAAATTGTTATTATTTAAGTAATAACTGAAAGAAATAATAAACTACCTATCAGCGTATCTTTTTTATACTTTAAATGGTCTTTAGGACAGTGAATCAGTTGTTAAATTGTTTGAATCCCACAACTGTCCCTACCATTCTAATCATTATCTCCCAACAAAGGACTGATGGGACTATGCAAATAGGGTGTGATTAACATTAATAGATGGAATTGATCAGTTTTCATTACTGCTACAACCACTCCCCACTTCTGGCCCTGGCTAAAGGATGAGCCATCTCTGAAGAAGCAGCAGTAGGACCACTTGGAAGAGCATGTCCGAGATTTCTGTCTGGAGGCCACCAGGAGCTGGTGCACCAGAAACTGTAGCATGGAGACTCAGAGGAACAGTGCTGAGGCTAATGGGTATCTTCTCATTTGGCCTCAAACTATGGAACTGTGGGACAGAGCAACAGGCAGGCTGGCATCTTGACCCAGGAAAGCAAAGGCCAGGGGACCTTGTGGCTGAGAGAACAAGGTCCAGCGGGAGACTTGGCTGCTGGCTAAGGAGTGGTATTTCCGTGAACCAAGGATTGTATTCCTTCTGTTTACAGATCCTAACTTGTGTTCATCTCTTAACTTCTTGAATAAAAACAAAAACAGAAACTCAAATTAACTGCCATCAAGTAGATTCCAACTATAGGACAGGGTAGAACTGTCCCTGCTGGTTTTTGAGACTAACTCTACTGGAGTAAAAGCCTCATTGTGTGTGAGTTTTGTGTGGCCATAGCAACAAAATACAGAATTCAGCATCGGAATAGAGTACCGTTGGAGAAACATTTGGTGTCTGAAGGATGGAGCATGGGGGCATGTCTGACTCTTGCCTAGTGGTGATAGTAAGCCAGTGTCCAAAACCTTCAAAGTCAAGTACATTTCCATATAGAGATCACCTATTTTGTGAAACTCTCTGGCATCTTTATTACAGCATTCATTTGCATATCTCTCTCTCATGTTAGACTATAAAATTCCTTCAAAATAAAACTATCTCATATTCATATACCTATTTGTGGTTGTTAGGTGTAGTCGTGTCAATTCTGACTCATGGTGGCCCTGTGTGTGCAGAGTAGCACTGCTCCATAGAGGTTTCACAGCAATGACCTTGCAGAAACTGATCACCAGGCCTCTCTTCAAAGGAACATCTGGTTACATTTTTTACTATCATGCTTTGAGCTAATAAGTGAGTACTTAAATGTTAGTATCACTCAAGGGCCCCTGTTTTAGATTATATAAAAATATTTATCAAATTAATCAGTTTGAGCAGACAAATATTAGCCATCTATTAAGTTTTCCATGACCCACTAAATCTAGTTTAGTTGCTCCTTCCATAGGTTTGTGGAACTTGATTTTACATGGTACATACCACACCATACTTGCATCTACTTTTGGCATCTTCACTGGACTGGCAGATTGTGCCTGCCCTGTTCTTGCTTGAATCTTAAGCACTAAACATTGTGCTAATAACAGTAACTGCTCTATAAGACAGTAGAAAAGTGCTAATGAAACTTTGGGTAGACTTTTCTCACTGCCATCAAGGTGATTCCAACTAATAGCAACCCTGTAGGGGAGTTAGGGAGAAGTCTACTGCCTTTGGGGGTTTCTGAGACGGTACCATTTTATTAAAGTAGAAATCCAGGCTGGTGGTTTTGAACTGCTGTCCTTGTAGTTAGCAGCTCAATGTATAACCACTGTGCCCCCAGGGCTCCTTAGAGTGCCAGAAGGATATTAAAGAGCCCTGGTGGCTTAATGGCCTATATATTGAGCTACTCACCACAAGGTGAGTGGTTCCAGCCTACTGTTCGCTCTGTGGGAGAAAAATGAGACTGTTTGTTCCCAAAAATATTTAAAGTCTGGGAAACCCAAAGAGGCAGTTCTACTCTATCCTATATGGTCACTATATTAGGAATCTACTTGATGACCGTGAATGCAGTCGGTTATGAGAGTTAATTATATCCATTAAAGATGATCAAAGAAGAGACTTCTTTATTCTAAAGCTAGAATTTGAGAGTATAAAACACTGCCCATTAAAGCTCTAGAGTTGGGAGATGCCTCAGTACCACTTGGACCAGGTTTTGAATAGAAATACTATACATGAAATCTTCATTCTGTGTCAAAGTGGCTAGAATACAACCAGTTACCTGAAAGGTGTGCAAATCTTTCTCAGTTTTAGTATTGAAAGTTTTGGGGGTTTTTTTGCTATTTTTTTTCAACTTTATTTTTTTGATCGTTTTATTAGGGGCTCATACAATTCTTATCACAATCCATACAGACATCAATTGTGTAAAGCACATTTGTACATTCATTGCCCTCATCATTCTCAAAACA
>NW_022107431.1:54261783-54262711 GCF_000313985.2 Echinops telfairi | reverse complement strand
TCATGTCTCATAGTGGGGCTGGCCATGTGGTTCTCTCTGTGGACTGGCTGTTCTAATTGGGATCATAGTCCACAAAGCCTGGTGGGCCAGGATGTGCACCACTCTCTCCTCCTCCCCCTTCATCTGCTCCTATGTGATCCTATCAGATATGTCCCTCTCTCAGAGCTGTAGATTCAAAACCGTTCTTTGAAATAAATTCTTATAGGAGGAGGGGCAGGCATCCACTTAGTATTTGGGACTGGGGCCAGCCCCGAGACCTTTACACTGGATCCCTATACCACGCCGGCATGTTGCATTCACACCTTGGAGCACTGGGTTGAAATCTGGTACCTCTTTCCCTGTGGAGATATAAACAATACCCTCCCCTTGGCTAGGTTAGCGCCCCGTGCCCCCACTACCCATTTCTACCTTATTATCTTTTTTTTTCCTTTCCCCACCACCTCACCAGTTGTCTACCATGTGCATCCCTGCATTTGATCTGATCCTCGCCATACTACCTGGTCCTAACTCCAGGAATGTTTGTATACAGTAGCTATTTCCCTATGCCCCTTTTGCATTTTATTTTTTAAAAGCTTACCTCAGTGTACTCATGTTGTACTTTTCCTTTTGCTCTTGACTTACTTCACTTAGCATGATTTCCTCCAGTTCTTCACATGCAGTGATGTGCTTCATACTTTCATCACTGCTTTTTAGCAATGCGTAGTACTGCATTGTATGTATATACCACCATTTTTTTATCCAATTATCGTTTGATGGAAATTTGGGCTGCTTCCAACTCCTTGCAATTGTGAACTAGCCTCAACTGGCTTTGGTTTGTTTCTTGCCTCTTCTGGGTATATGCCCAGTAGGGGGATTGCTGGGTCGTTTGGTAACTCGATTTCCATCCGTTTTAGATATTGCCAGATTGATTTCCATAGTGGTCTTGTAT
>NW_022107431.1:54258204-54260326 GCF_000313985.2 Echinops telfairi | reverse complement strand
GTCTGGTCCTCTTTTTCAGTGGGATTGTGTTAGTCTTTTCTCCATTGACTACACGTTGGCTTTTGATTTTTCATATATAGCTTGTATTGTGTTGAGGAATTTTCCTTCCATTCCTATCTTCTCAAGTGTCTTAAACAGGAATTATATTGGATGTTGTTGAATGCTTTTTCTGCATCTATCGATATTATCATGTGGTTCTTATAGTTTTCCATGTCAATGTGATGAATAATACTATGTTGAACCATCCCTGCATCCCTGGTATGAATCACACTTGGTCATGGCGAATTATTTGTTTTATGTTCTTTTGTATTCTGTTGGCTAGTATTTTTTTTAAAGCTTTCTCCATCGATGTTCATTAGGGATATTGGTCTGTAGTTCTCCATTCTTGTTGAATCCTTACCCAGTGTTGGCATCAGAGTTATACTAGCTTCATAGAAGGAGTTCGAGAGTTTGCTGTCGTTTTCTATGTTCTGGAAGAGTTTGTGTAGGACTGGTGTTAGTTCGTCCCTTAATGCTTGATAGGATTCTCCAGTGAAACCATCTGGTCCAGGGGATTTTTTTGTTGGTAATCCCTTGATAAACTTCTCTATTTCTTCTATTGCTATGGGTCTCTTAAGATTCTTGACGTCCATCAAGGATAGTCTAGGGAGGAATTGTTTTTCCAGGGAGTCGAAGAGCATTGGCTCTCTCTGGGAGGCTTGTGGAATGCTTCTTCAAACTGTTTACAGCAATTTAACTATGGAATTAACCTACCACTTTATCCTCCTGTGGCTTCCCTCTCAGGGGAGTGCCCCAGAAGGTTGGTGGGTTGCCTGATTTGGTGTTGCCGTGGTTGGGCAGGATCATGCAACAGCTTGGAATGTTGATGAGTGTGGGCTGATCTGTCTTATGCCCCCAGGTACTCAGGCAGGAATTCCTTGGTGAGAAGTTGTGAAGCGTATCCCCTGGAGGGAAAACAGGGCTTTGTCCAGCCTCGGGCTAGCTACACAGGGTGGGGTTCACCTAGCTGGGTGTGGTGCAGGCGTAAATGCCCTAGGCTAATGGGAGTGGTCAGGAGGTCAGCAGTGGAGCATGAGAGAACAGGAAAGAGACAAAGCGGAGGAAAAAAATGTAAAGTAAGACCGCTTGCTAAGGGGAGTGGTCAGGAGGTCAGCAGTGGAGCATGAGAGAACAGGAAAGAGACAAAGCGGAGGAAAAAAATGTAAAGTAAGACCGCTTAGACTCTGCAGGGATATAGAGAAGAGAGGGAAACAAAAGCAACAATGTAGCTGAGTCCTGATCCCTTCCCTTGGAGCTGGGAGGGTTTAGTCCCCACTCAGAAGCAGCAGTGGCAAGCTTTGGCTGTGCTGAGAAAAAGCCCCTCCTCAGGTCTTCTGGACTGTGGGGGGACAGAGAGCAGAGATGGAAACAAAAGCAACAATATAGCTGAACCCAGATCCCTGCCCGTGGAACCGCAAGGGTCCAGTCGCTGCCCTCAGGCAGGTGGGGGAAAGCTGCAGCTGTGTTGATACCAAGCCCCCTCCAGGCTCCAAATTGTCCCTGTTCCGGCAGAGACAGTGGCAGGGCAAGGTCAAGCCCCAAATGGCTTCTACTGAAGTAAGCCAAAAGCCCCCATCTCCTCAAAATCCCGTGGGTCTGTTCCTACTTATCTTTATGATGCTCCTCCTGCATTCCAGCAGCGTTGAATTTCCCTCTAAGCAACTCTCCTCAGTATAATTCTTCAGAGTCCCTCTGGTATGTGTCACTCCGTCGTCATCTTCCAGTATTAAAACTTTTATTCTCCAACTATTCTCTCAGATCCAGACAAACTGGTCTGGTTGGTCACCCTAAAGTAAACTTTCTCAGGATGTTGAATATGGAGCAGGAGGTCATATATTAAGGCTCATTAAATTTAGTAATTGCAGAGCTGCTGGTGTTGACAAAGAATCTGAAAACTTTAATGCATTTTTTTTCCCTTTCAGAAAGCAAATTGGCAGGACTCTTTAACGGGCACTCTAACAATCAGCTGATGAATAAAGGGAATAAGTACCTCACAAATTTGGTCCTGATAGAGGCCCAAACACATGCAAAAGTATGTTAAGGAAACAATAATAACAAAAACACAAGGTCAAGCAAAGATGGA
>NW_022107431.1:54241845-54257586 GCF_000313985.2 Echinops telfairi | reverse complement strand
TCTCATATGTACTAATGTGTGTTCTCCACATTAGTCTAGCTGGATTTGTAAGGTAGAACTGGGTCATGTTATTGGGGGTGGGGAGGAAGCATTCAGGAACTAGAGGAATGATGTGTCTTTTGCCAATGATATACTGTACTCTGATTGAATTGTCCTTTCCTTGTAACCCCTCTGTGGGGGGATTTCCAATTGTCTATAGCTGGGCTTTGGGTCTCCACTCCAACCTCCCTCATTCACATTGATATAATTGTTTTTATTGGATCTTTTGATACCTGATCCCATCGATACCTCATGATCAGACAGGCTGGTGTGCTTCTTCCATGTGGGCTTATTTACTTCCCTATTGCTACATCCTTTTGATGGTTCCAGTCTTGAACTTTCCTGTCCTTGTGTTTTTGTTATTCCTGTTTTCCCTCACAACATCATATTAGAGCTCATTTCCATCCTCCAAGTTGGTATTTGGAATTTAGAAGATATTTGGAAGTCATCTTCCTGGATAGTTGGTTTTAAGTGATCATTATTCAAATTATTTGATAATGGAGATTTTAGTTCTCTACATTATTAAATAAGCAAGGTTGTGTGGTTTGAGTATATTAGTCTACCCAAACTTTTAATATGAGATTACGCTAGGGAAATAAGCTTCAATGAGGAAAAGCCATTGTTAGAATTGTGGCAATGATTGAACTACTTTTAACCTCCTGGAAGTTTAGTCATGAACAGTGAGCAATATACAAGACCCACCCAGAAAAGGAGATTTTTTTTCCTAGCCTGTGTTTAACAGTTGGGATCAAATAGAGAAGCTGTTGTTTTCTGTCTACTTTTTTGAAAAGTAATCCTATGACAGAATTCAATAACCTCTGATCTTTCAGAGAAAGACCCGACCTTATCTGAATCAAGAAATTGTCTAACCACCTTAAATAATTTCTTTTTAATGGCAACTGTCTTGATTTATACAACCCTTAAATGCAGGGTCATTATTAAATTTGCTATAATGTGCTAAATACAATATTTAAAATAGAACAAAAGAGTGTGTTATGGGTTCTTAATTGCACAGTTTTTGTACGTGCTTGGATTCCAACCACAACATCAGTAGTTGGAACCCACTAACTGTTTGTGTTAGGCTGGGTTAATTAGAGAAACAAATCCAGAGACACTTATGTATGTATATGAAAGAGCTTTATATCAGGGAGTCACTACATATCAAGAAAATATCCCAGCCCAGTCCAACTTAAGTCCATATGTCTGATACTAATTCATAAGTCTGTTACTCATTCATAAATGCCTCCTCAGGTTCATGCAGCTACATTAAATGATACAGAATGCAGGAAAAGCACAGGCAGGTGGGTGCAGAGCATTGTGGATCCAATGGCCATGGAAGCATCACAAGGCTTTAACCTTGTGGCTTATTACAGTAATGTGAAGGCAGAGACAGAGAGTGTCCTGCCTCCAGAGAGCCATTTACTTGGTGGCAACTCAAATGAGGTCATCAAGCTATGGCCTGATTGACAGGCTAAACTCTACCCATATTTACTTATGGGTGCCAGGTTGGCACACAAAAAGCCTAAGTATCATACTGTTCTTTATGGGAGAGAGATGGGAGCTGCTTACATAAAAAAGTTGTTGTTAGGTGATCCTGAGTTGGTTCTGACTAAAAGAGACACCACGGACACCAGAGTGAAGTATTATCTGATACTGGGCTGTGCTCACAATTGTGTCATGTTTGAGCCTATTTTTGTAGCTGCTATGTCAATCATCTTCTGAAAAGCTTTCTCTTGTTTGCTGACCCACTACCAAGCTTGGTGTTTCTCCATGTTCAAATTACATGAGACAAAGTCTCACCTTTCTTGTTCTCAAGGCTGTACTTCTTCCAGGAAAAAATGTATTAATTCGTGTGATAGTCCATGGTGTATTTAGTATTCTTTGCCAATACCATAATTCAAAGTCATTGGTTCTTCTTCTTTCAAGCTTTCACAGCATCTGAGCTGATTCAAAGGACCATAACTTCTGTCACGCAAACTTTCATCTTCAAAAGGATACCTTTACTTTTTAACACATGAAAAGGTCTTTTGCAACAGATTTGCCCAGTATGTCATTTGATTTCATGACTGCTACTTCCATGGGTACACATTTTGGACTCAATCAAAAGGAAATCATTGACAACTTCAATAGTTTCTCGATTTATCATCATATTTCTATAGGGAAAGTTTTGAAGATTTTTGTTTTCTTGATTTTTGTTTTCTTTATGCTAATGTATATATGCTGAAGACTAATTTCTGCTTTTCATTCAGTAGGGGCTTCACCTATTTACTCTCATCAAACAAGATTGTTTCATTTGAATACTATAAGGTACTAATAAGTTTTCTGCCAATCCCAATGCCACATGCTCCACTTCTGATATTATTGTGGAGTATACAGATTGAATAAATATGGTGAATGGACGCAGTCCTGGCAAATGCCTCTCTTGATTTAAGCCATACAGGTTCTCTATGAGTACAATTAAGTGTTTTGGAATTCTCATTATTCGAAATGTTATTTATAATTTATTTTGTTCCATACAGTTAAATTCCTTTGCATTGTCAATAAAACACAGGTAAGCATATTTCTGGCATTCTCTTTCTAGCAAGATCCATCTAACATTTGACATGATGTTCTTTTTTCACATCCTTTTCTGAATCAAGCCAAAATCTGGCAGCTCCTGATTAATGTATTGCTTGTAATTGCTTGTAATATATATATATGCAGCAAAGTTTTATTGGTGTGATATTACTGATATTGTTTGGTATTTCACTTTCTGTGGAATTGACACATATATAAATATTTTCCAATTAGTTCATCAGATCTTCCAATTTCGTGGTATAGTAAAGACTTCTTGACATCATAACTATTACAGTTTGGAAATTCTGTGGGGATATTCTACTCTGTTCAATGTGATTGCTGTGAATCAGAATCAACTCCACACAGCAAGTAGTGTGTTCAAGGGGCATAGTGGTTGCATGTTGGGTTTCTAATTATTTGGTCAGCAGTTCAAAACCACCAGCCACTCCAAAGGAGAAAGGTAGGACTTTCTACTCCTATAAAGAGTTAGTCTCCAAAACTCACAGGTGCAGGTCTACCCTTTCTTATATTCAAATGTAGGGTTGCTATGAGTTGATTTATCAACAAGCACTGACTTGATGACAGTGAATTGAGAATGCTTCAGTGGTAGAATGTTTTACCTTTCAAAGGTTCAGTTCCTACTCAGTGCTCTTAATGGCAACCAGCACCTGTCTGTAAATAGATAGGTGTTTCATTGTACAGGTTTCAATGTAACTTCCACACTAAATAGACTAGGCAGAAAGGCCTTGCAAGTTACTTCCAAAAATCAGTCAGTGAAAACTATGTCCCTTTTTTCTTGCGGGTTCTCCATAGGTTAGGATTGAACGCAGCTAACATTAATAATATAAATCAAATTGATGTAAAGGAGCATATGCAAAGTGGAGACCCAAAACCCACCTGTAAGATAATTGGACAGTCCCTCACAGAAGGCCACATGGAAGGGATGATGCTTCCAGGGTGCATTAGCACTGATGAAATATATAACTATCTTCTAGGACTTTAATATTTCCTTCTCTTACTATTATGGTCTTAGTTTTTCCCTATTAATCTTGTGAGACCTGTATATGTTCATTTGTATAATTAATATCATTCAGTGGATCAAATTCAAGATAGATAAACTTCAGAATTAGTAATGGGAGTAATGAATCCTAGAGGGTATGAGAAGAGGGGGGGAGGGTGAAAGGGGGAACTGATAGCAATGATATCCAAAATGTTTATATATTATTATATATATATAGTCAAAATGTTATATAGTAAAAAATGACTATACAGTGTAGCCCCACTTGAGGGGAATGGATACATTGGGTGGTATAATATACAGCAAAAATAAGTAACTAGATAAATATATATACTATAATAACAAGGGGTGTGTAGGGTGGGGGAAGGGAGGGAATAAAGGGGATATGATATCAAAGAGTTCAAGATGAAAGAAAATGTTTTGAAACTGATGGTGGCAGCAATTGTACAATTATGCTTGGTCTTATTGAACTATGGATTGCTATAATATCTGTAAACGCTCCAAATAAAATGTAAAGAAAAAGAATATAGTTTGTTCATTAATTGCAACGTATGCCCAAAGGGCATTTAGTTAATATTTTGATTATTCTAAACAGGAATGCAAATGATTAGAATTAGCATTTAAAATATTTAATCGAAGTTTGTTTTTTTCGATGCCTTATCTTGATATTTAAATCAATATCAGAAATTTTGTAATTAGAATAATGGACTTGGAAATTTTCATTGATGAGAAGAATGGAAATTTTTTTTTAATTAAAAGGTCATTTTACTGGGGGCTCTTACAGTTCTTATAACAATCCATACATCAGTTATATCAAGCATATTTGTACATATGGTGCCATCATCATTTTTCTAGACGTTTACTTTCTATTGAGCCCTTGGTATCAGCTTCTCTTTTTACCCCTCTTCCCCCTTGTGAAACCTTGATAAGTTGTAAATTATTATTATTTTCATATCTTACACATACTGCTGTCTCCCTTCCCCCATGGTTTCAGTTGTTTTTCCCCCTGGTAGGGTGGTGGTGGTTGTATGTTGATCATTGTGATCGTTTGTTCCCTCTTCCTTCCCTTCTTTCCCCACCTTCCCCCTACCTTCCTGGTATTGATACTCCCATTCCTGTTCCTGGATTCTGTGTGCCATGAGCTCTTATCGCTTATGTGTACCTGTGCACATGCTCTGGTCTAGCCCGCAGTGGAAGGCATGACTGGGGTCATAATAGTTGTGTGTGTGTGTGTAAACCTCAAGGAACCAGATGAGTAATGTGTGTTTCATCAGTACTATACTGTGTCCTGGTTGACTCATCCTTTCCTTGTGACCCTTCTGTGAGGGGATATCCCATTGTCTACAGATGGGTTTTGGGTGTCTGCTCCAACCCCTCTTGTTCTTAACAATAGGGTTTTGTTTGTTTGTTTGGGGTCTTCTGATGCCCTTTACCTGATTCCTATTGATACCTCAAGATCACACAGGCTGGTGTGCTTCTTCTATGTGGGCTTGTGCCGCTTTTAAACTTCAGGCCTTTAAGACCCCGGAAGCTATATCTTTTGATAGCCGGGCACTATCCACTTTCTTCACCACATTTGCTTATGCACACATTTTGTCTTCAGTGTTGAGCAGAGGCCTAAAGTCCATCTACTACCTCTGTGTATTACCATATAAATATATGTACCTGGGCCAATACCTCTATTTTTATGAATTAATGAATTTACAGATGCACACACCTATGTTTATACCTCTATTCGTAGCTTTGCTTCTTAGATCTTTCCTCTGTTTCCTTTATCTTCCCCCTGCTCAATCTTCACACTTGTTCTTCCTCTCAGCTAGATTTCTGTTGCTCCAACACCTCCTGGATCTCTACATCCTCCTCATTGTTGATTTTAACCCCCTAGTTGTACCCCTGTCTATGGCATTATTTGCTCACCACTCCCTTCCCCTACCTCCTTCACCCACTAAGTCGCTCCAGGCCTGTCAGTCCCATTACTTTCTCCTTGAGCTTCCCATACCTACCGTATATATTCAAATATAAGCCGACCCGAGTATAAGCCGAGGTACCTAATTACCTGGGAAACCAGAAAAACTGAGTGACTCGAGTATAAGCCTAGGGTAGGAAATGCAGAAGCTATTGGTGAGTTTCAGTAATCAAAACAAATGAAAATAAAATTATTAAAAATTGAGACATCAGTGGGGTAATGTATTTAAATATATATTTGAAATAAAAAACAAATAAAATGATAACAAGTCATTTAACATTAGTAAACCAGCACAGTAAGTGGAAAATAGGTTCAACAAAAACAATAAGGTATCAACAATGATGCCTTAAGAGTACTATTCCCTGAGCTCAATCAGCAACCAAGCTAAAATATAAAGAGTTAAAATCCTTCAGAACTGGATTCCTTGTCATCATCCGTATCCCAATGCAGAGCTTCAGCTGGTGTGAGATCATCACAGACGCTGTCCTCACTGAGATCGCCGTCGTCACCATCACTGCTGTCATTTTCATACAAAGTGCAGTCTTCACTGCCATCCATAGCAGTACTAATACTACATTTCTGGAAGGCACGTCGCACCATATCTTCTGGAATGTCTTCCCATGCATCTCGAACCCACTTTGCTATGAACTCTATGTCAGGCTTCATGAGATTTCCTCCTGTTGTTAGTCAGGCTTGACCAGATGACGTCCATTCATGCCACATCGTTTGCATACGGTCTTTAAAAGGCTTATTCAAAGATACATCCAGAGGCTGCAGTACAGATGGAAGCCCACCTGGAATAACAGCAAAGTAACTTTACTAGATTTTGCCAATTTTTTTATGTCATCCAATAGGTGGGCTCTGAACATATCCCAAACAAGTAACGATGGCTTTTTCTTTAAGGCTGCTCCTGGTCGTCGGTTCCAAATTTCTTCCAGCCATTTTTTTGTTCCATCTTCATCCATCCAGCCTTTAACATGTGCACGCACAGTAATTCTTGGTGGGAAATTGATCTTTTTAGGGAAGGTCTTTCTTTTAAAAATAATGACAGGACGCAGCTTAGTTCCATTAGCCAAACATGATAGAACAACTGTAAAGTGCTTTTTTTCATTTCCTGTGGTTCTGAGAAAAATGTTTTTTTCTCTTAAACTTGCCACAGTTCTGTTGCTTGGAAGATCAAAAGTCATGGCACTTTCATCCATATTCCTAATATCTGCCAGGTCATAATTATAAATCCTTCTCTGTTTTATAATAAATGACTGGAATTACATAATTTTTTCTTCTTGTGGCAATTTCTGGGAAATCTTTGTTCTTTGTCTCAAACATACCATAGGCCAAACCTATTCATGAAGCGGGTACACCATCCTGCTGACGCAGCAAGTTTTTCAATGCCTGGTGCTTTATATTTGTCATCCTTAGCTTTTTGTAGAGCACGTATGTGGATTCCCATGCGTGTTACGCAGTAACCATTTTGACGACACTCCATAACCCATTTATGCAATTCACTCTGTAGAGCCCCATAAAAAGATGTTAAACCACGACAAGCTTTTATAGCTTTTGCAATCTGTTCCAAGTCAGCTTTCATTTTCCGCCGCTCCCTCACTTGCTTTTCGTCAACACAGAATTCCCTACTTGCAATTCCCTACTTGACACAACCTTCATTTTGAAACCAGCCTCATATGGCTGGTGTTTTTGTTTTTGTTTGAGAGTATCCATTTCTAATAGGAGAAAAAAAATAAAAACTTAATTTTTACCACCACACATATTCTCTCCATATTAATCATTAACTGTGCCATCACTGTAATATGTGCAGCCCAACCCCCACCCCAGAAATCAGTCAGCAGAGTGCAAGCAGACACCCCAACCCCCATCCCAGAAATCAGTCATCAAAGTGCAAGCGGTCACCCCAACCCCCACCCCAGAAATCAATCAGCAGAGTGCAAGCAACTAGGAGGCCACCCCTAGTCTTTACATAAATATAAGGTTGAGGGTGCAAGTGGCCAGGTTTGTTTCTCACATGGTGGCAGAAAGTTTGCACTTGACAGATTTGCTGTGAAGTGATTAGTAATGTGTTAAAGAATTGAATTTCTGTTCCTCGATTCCCTTTAAAGTGGACCTACACCCTTAAATGCAGCTTACTGTTCCCACAACCTTTCTTCAATATAGGTTTCTGTGATGTAATGCGTACTGACACATGTAAGCACCAGTATTTACAGTTCATGCCATTTTGACATCTGAGGTGGCTGAATAACACCTGCACAATAGCTCATGTGGAGGGGGTACCTGTATGCTAAAGGGGTAACATCGATGGTCAATAGAAAGGGACTGATCAGGATGTCTGTTTGGGAAAAGGCCACTAAATACCAGAGGGAGGGAGAGCACTTGGTGGCAAAGGGTTTATGTGGATGGTTAAAGGGAAACTAACCAAACCATTTAGGTTGTATAGGGCCGAGAAATTTCTTATGGCAGCTCTGCTTAGGGTATGAGGTTTGGGAAGGAAAGGCACTAATACAAGGAATATTCCTGATGGCTGTGGTCTCAAGTACGTCAAGTAGATCCCTTTGACAAGAAGATGCACCCACTCGACCCCCACCCCCACCCCGCGAGGCGGTGAGCGGCTGGGTCTGTGTCTGTCAGGTACCACTGACCTGTGTATAAGCCAAACCCCAGTTTTTCAGAACATTTTTTGTGCTGAAAAACTCAGCTTATACACGGGCATATACGGTATCTTATATAAGTAGGCAAACCAACAATAACAGAGATTAAACACAAAGAAAACAAAAGATTGAATAAAAAGAGAAAAAAAAAGATGGTAAAACTAGCAAAAAGCATGCATAATTCCAGTCTGTCCCCTGACCTTTATGGCTATCTCCCCACTGGTCCTGGGGGAATTCTGAGAGCTGCCCCTCCAAGCCTGAAGTCTACTTTTGGGGCTCCTCAGGGGCTTTGTTGCTTGGCTTTGCTTTGCTGATCTCTTATGTTCTCTTCTTCGCTGCTAAGGCACAGATAGGACTATAGGGCCGACAACAACTAAAGACATGTTGTCGCCTCACTGTAGCATACTGTGACAGAGGACAACACTGTGGACACACAGAGAGGAGTTAGTCTGATGGGAAGAATGGAAATTCTTGATGAAACTTCCTGTTCTTGACTAAACTTACCTGTAGTGTATCTAACCTTTATGGAGGTGTTCTAACATGAGATTCTCTTAGGTCTTATTTTCAAAGTGCTTTTCAGGATCGTTCTGCCATCTGGGTAGTCCAGGAAAAAAGGAAGAATGGATGCTCTTGTACCATATTTCAGACCACTTAGAAATTACAAATCAAGTTAACAAACAGTTTTTTTCTATTCTCCAACCCTGACAAGTACATAATATTTATAATACAAAATAAAAAACCGTAGTTTTTATAAGACCTTAAGTTGGCAAAATATCCAAGAAGGTCAAATTTACCTAGGCAATAATTAAATTTGGTTTTCTTGGATATTTTGACAACTTAAGGCCTTATGCACATTGAACAAATCACAAACTGAAATCAATGAGAATTTTAAAGCTTCAAGTTGAAATATTTAAGGATTCTATTGACTAAATATTGAATAATGCATTAATAGAAGATAGAAGGGAATGCATAGTGTGACGGTACCACAAAGAATTGGTCAGTGTTCATTCATGTCAAGAACAAGCACATAATCAAGAACTGATGGTACTAAAGGAAGAAATTCAGTCTGCACTGAGGCATTAGTAAAATTCAGGGCTCCATTTATTAACAGGATACCAACTGAAATGTTTCAACAAGCTGATGAAACACTGGAAGCACTCTTTAGTCTACGCCAAGAAGCTTAGAAGACATCCACTTGGTCAACTGATTGGAAGAGATCCATGTTGTGCCCATTCCAAAGAAAGGTGACCCAATAGAGTGTAGAAATTATCAAGCAATACCATTAATATCCAATGCAAGTAAAATTTTGCTGAGGATAATTTAAAAATGGTTGCAGTGGTAGTATATAAACAGGGAATTGCCCCAAATCTAACCTGGATTCAGGCGAGGACTTAGTATGAAGGATATCATTACTGATGTCAAATGGATCTTTGTTGAAAGCAGAGATCTATCAGGAAGATGTTTTCTTGTGTTGTATAGACTATGTAAAGACATTCTACTATTTGAATAATAAACTATGGATAACATTGTGAATATTGAGGGTTCTAGGACAATTCATTGTGTTCAAGTGGAACCTATATGTAGACTAAGAGAGTCCTTGGCATTGAACAAGGGAGTAGTGAGTGGTTTAAAATCAGGAAAGATGAGTGTCAGGGTTATATCTTTTCAGCATATTTGAGCAAATAATCTGAAAAACTGGGTTATATGAAGAAAAACATGCCATCAGGATTGAGGGAAGGTTTATTAACCTGTAATTTTGCAAATGACACAGCCTTGTTTGCTGAAAGCACTTTGTCGTGAAAACCTAAGAATGCCGCCTTTGATATTGGATTGCACTAAATGTAAAAGAAGCAAAAGTTCTCACACCTAGTCCAGTAGACAGCATTATGATAAATGAAGAATAGATTGAAGTTGTCACTGATTTCAATTTACTTGGATCCTCAGTCAACACTCAAGAAAGCAGCAGTCAAGAAATCAGTATGTTGCAGTGGGCAAATCTGTTGCACAAAACAAACCTATTTTATGTTACAGCAGCAATCCGATCTGTGGGTCGTGACCCCTTTGGGGGTCGAACAACCCTTTTACAGCGGTCTCCCGATTCATAACAGTAGCAAAATTACAGTTATGAAGTAGCAATGAAAATAATTTTATGGTTGGGAGGATCACCACATGAGGAACTGTAATAAGGGCCGCAGCATTAGGAAGGTTGAGAACCACTGCGTTAAAGAGTAAAAATATTACTTTGAGGACTACGATGTGCCTTACTCAACCTGTGGTATTTTCAAAGGCCTCATTTGTGTGTGAAAACTAAACAATAAATAGATCGCAGAAGAACTGATGCATTTGAATTATGGTGTTGGTGAAGAATATGGAATATACCTACCCTGGACTGTCAGAAGAATAAATAAATCTGTCTTGGAAGAAGTACAGCCAGAATCTCCTTGAAAATAAGGCATGCGAAAAACTTTGTCTTGAGTGACCAGTCTTTGGAGAAGGACACCATGCTTAGTGAAGTAGAAGGTCAGTGAAATACAAGATTCTCAAGGGAATGGATTGACACAGTGGTTCTAACAATGGGCTCAACTATAACCATTGTGAGGATGGCACAGGACTGCCAGGCAGTGTTTAATTCTGTTGTACATAGGTTTGCTAGGAGTCAGAACCAAATAGTCAGCACCTAGCAACAATAGGTGTTTTGTTAATGAGACAGCAATGATTTAGATGACTGGACATATAAGGAGACCTGGGTTATGTGTTGAGCTGCTGACTGAACCTATAGAGGACTGATATGGGTAGGAATTGACTCAGTGGATAGACATATATAATCCACACATGAAATATTTATTCCATAATTTATTTCCTCTTCTACAGCAAAATCACATTAGGTTATCATAATCAAGATGTTTACATATTATGTGTTCCATTGATGGTAACTATCAAGGGATTAAGCAAGTAATTGAATTCAAAGTACAATTGTATGAGTATTAAGAACCAAAATTTCAGTGTATTTATTAAAATGTTACAGAAAATAAATATTAGAAGAAATATTCAAGTTATGCTAATATGTTTTAAGTTATAAAGCATTCAGGAATATACTAATAAAAATTCAAATATAAATTATAATGTGTAGTTTATAAAATTTTAAATCAAAATAACACAAATTTGAAATTTTAAGGTTTTGGAAGTTTAATCAAATCTTAAATATGTTTATAAACATTAACCCATCTCATACTGCAGTATCTTTTATCTCTGACATGGATAGTCAGAGATAATCATTGTGAATGGTGATTCAGGGACGTAGAGATTTAAATCATTTAAGTGGTGGTTAGGATTATAGGTTGTACTATGTTAGTGTTGTCTATTGTCAATATATTTCTTTGTATATGCTTATAGCATGCAGGGCTGAAAGATGTCAGGCTACAGACAAACCCCTCGTGATAGAGTTTTATCAAGAGACATACTGCTACTCAAAGTAGGTTTTGTCACCTTTTCCCTTGTTGGCAGTTAGGTGAAACTTGCTGTTAGAAGAGTGTAACATCTCCTTCCTTAAGTTTCTAGAACAGACTGGATAGCTTTTTGTGTCTTCTTACTAGTACAGTTGTTGTTAGGTGCCGTCCAATTGGTTCCAACTCACACCAACCCCATAACAACAGAACACAGCACTGACTGGTCCGGTGCCAGCCTCACAATTCTTGTTAAGTTTGAACTCATTGTTTCAGCCACTTTGTCAATCCATCGCAGCAGGGTCTTCCTTTTTGTTGTTGACCTCTACAAGAAGCATGTTGTCATTTTCCAGGGATTAGTCTCTCCTGACAACATGTCCAAAATACGTGAGATGATACAGCTAATACAATAAAACCTGCACAAGTCATAACCTGTGTAAAGTGAAAACCCATGAGAGACAGAAAATGCAACATTTTCCACAAATCGAAAGCAACAGAAAAATGGTAAGGTTGTACCCTTCAAAGGCAGGAAACAAGACAGTACTGTTGAATTCTAGCGCTTGCTGTGTTCACTGTACCTGTTTATGTGTGCAGCAGTGTTGAAACTGAGACTTACTTTCATTGTAACATTACACTTTATATGGAGATTGTTTAGGAAGAAACCTATAGCTTCCACCTACCTAAAATTCTTTGAAACCACCAAACTAACTCAGTCATTCTGAATAATTAAATTGGTCTACATTAGTTCTGAAGAGTGTTCTCATGAAACTCATTGCCTTTGAGTCAGTTCCTACTCAAAGGGACCCTATGGGACAGGGAGAACTGACTCTGGGTTTCTAAGACTAACTGTTTTTGTTTTTTTTTTAAGATCATTTCATTGGGAGCTCATATAGCTCTTACCACAATCCATGCATAGCTCTTTTGTGTCAAGCACATTTATACATTTGTTGCCATCTTCATTTTCAAAACATTTGCTTTCTACTTGAGCCCTTGATATCAGGTCCTTATTTCACCCCTTTCTCACCCTCCCTCTTTCACGAACCCTTGATAATTTATTATTATTTTTTTATGTCTTACACTAACTGATGTCTCCCTTCACCCATTTTTATGTTGTCCATCCCCCATGGAGTGGGTTATATGTAGACCATTGTGATCGGTTCCTCCTTTCTCCCTCCACCTTCCCCTGACCTTCCTGCTATGGCTACTCTCAATATTGGTCCCAAGGGGTTAAATGTCCTAAATTCCCTGTGTTTCTACTTCTTATCTATACCCATATACATGTTCTGGTCTAGCTGGATTTGTAAGGTAGAATTGGGGTCACGATAGTGGGGAGGAAGAAACATTATAGAACTAGAGGAAAGTTGTATGTTTCATCAGTGCTCTACTGCACCCTGACTGGCTTGTCTTTTCCATGTGACCCTTCTGTAAGGAGATATCCAGTTGTCTACAGATGGGCTTTGGGTCTCCACTCTGCACTCACCCTCATTCACATTGATTTCATTTTCTGTTCTGGGTCTTTGATACCTGATAGCTGATCCCATGGACACCTCATGATCACACAGGCTGGTGTGCTTTTTCCATGTGGGCTTTGCTGCTTCTCAGCTAGATGGCTGCTTGTTTACCTTCAAGCCTTTAAGACCCCAGACGCTATATCTTTTAATAGCCGGGCACCATGAGCTTTCTTCATCACATTTGCTACGAACCCATTTTGTCTTCAGCAATCAAGTTGGGTAGGTAGGTGTTTATCATGAAATGTCAGGTTAGTAGAACAAAGTGTTCTTGCATTGAGGGAGTACTTGAGTAGAGGCTGCCACCTTGATACTTAACATATAAATATATGTACATAGACCTATTTATCTATCATTATATATAAATATATTTACATATGTACATGCCTGTATTTAGACCTCTATAAATGCTTTTTGCCTACTATTTCTTTCCTCTATTTTACTTTACTTTACTCTTGTCCCACTAGCATGTTCAGCCGTCATTCGGGTTTCAATAATTCCTCTCGGTTACTTTGCCCTTGATCAAGCCCTACCAGGCATCCTATGCCCTCCTCGTCATCGATTTTAGATCACCTGTTGTTCCCTTTCCCCCGAGTTTGTTAACACCCACTTCCTTTCCCTGCCTCCCTCTCTCCTGTGACGCCCTGGAACCATCATTCCCGTTGTTTTCTCCTCCGGATTGTTTATCCCACCAATTTTATCTAGATAGACATGCAGAGACAATAATGAGCACAAAAAAAAAGGCAGAGCAAAACAAACAAACAAAAAAACAAACAAAAACAGAAAGCTAAAAACACAAATGACAACAACAAAACAAAAAGAAAAGCCTATAAATAGTTCAAGGTCGGTTTGTTGACCTTCAGAGGTGTTTTCCAGTCAAGTCTGATAGGGTGCCATGCCTTGGCCCCAAAGTCTATTTTTGGTATTACCCAAGGACTTCATTGCTTTGCTTTCCTTTGTGCTCTGTTGCACGCTCTTAACGTTTCACCCAAATATGGTGGGGTCAAATAGGGCATAATTCCTGTACTTTGCCTCTAGTGTTGTCCCTCATAGCAATATGGGTCAGTGAGGGATGCCTTGTCTTGTGGTCCTAAGGTCAGTCCTAAGGTCCTCTCTGTGCATTGGGTGCTCTGAGCAGAAGAATCTTTCTTGGAGTTTGGTGGGCCAGGTCCAAGACTAACAAAAAAAATTTTTTTTAATAAATACTTTTATTGGGGGTTCTTACCTGTTTTATCACAATCCATATATTCATGCAGTGTGTCAAGCACATTTGCACATGTCGCCATCATCATTTTCAAAGCATTCTCTTCCCACTTGAGCGCCTGATATCAGCTTCCCATTTTTCCCCTTCCCTCTTCCGTCCACCCTCCCTCATGAACCCTTGATAAGTTATAGATTATTATTTTCATGCCTTACATTGTCCTCCATCGCCCCTCACTCACTTTTCCATTATTCATCCCCTTGGGAAGAAGTTATAGATTGATCCTTGTGATCGATTCCCCCTTCCTCCCCACACCCTCCCTTAATCCTCCTGGTATCGCTACTCTCTTTGTTGGCCCTGTTAAGTTTATCTATACCTGATTCCTCATGTTGTGGGCTCTTATCAGTAGCAGTGTGGATGCTCTGGTCTAATCTGATTTGTAAGGTAAAACTGAGGTCATGATAGTGGGTGAAGGAAGCACCAAAATCCTGGAGGAAAGTTATGTGTTTCATTGGTGCTCTACTGCACCCTGACTGGCTCATTTCTTCCCTGTGGCCCCTCTGTGAAGGGATGTCCAATGGTCTACAGATGGGCATTGGGTCTCCACTCCATGCCCCCGCCCCCCACCATTTACATTGGGTATAATTTTTTTCTGGGGGTCTTAGATGGCCAATTCCCCATGATCATACAGGCTGGTGTGGTTCTTCCTTTGTTACTTCTGAGCTAGATGGTCGCTTGTTTATCTTCAAGCCTTTAAGATCCCATATGCTATATCTTTTGATAGCCGGGCACCATCAGCTTTCTTCACCACATTTGCTTATGCACCACTTTGTCTTCAGTGATCATGTTGGGAAGGTGAACATCACAGAATGACAGATTGTTAGAACAAAGTGTTCCTGTGTTGAGGGAGTACTTGAGTCAAGACCCAATGCCCATCTGTAACCTAGTTCTTAACATATAGATATGAGTACATCATTCTATTTCTTTCTCGTTATATATTTACATATGTACACACCTGTATTTAGGCCTCTATAAATGTTCTCTGCCTCCTGGTTCTTTCCTCTATTTTCTTTTACTTTCCTCTTGTCCCATCACCATGTTCGGCCTTCATTTGGGTTTAGTAATTCCTCTCTGCTATATTGCCCTTGATTGACCCCCACTAGGCATTCTACTCCCTTCTTTCCATTGATTTTAGGTCACTTGTTGTTCCCTTGTCCTTTGGTTGGTTTCCTCCCCAACCTTTATTTCTCACACCTCCCCTTCTCCCATATCCCCCTGGAACCATTGGTCCTGTTATTTTCATCTCCGAATTATTTACCCCGCTAACTTATCTATATAGACATGTAGATACAT
>NW_022107431.1:54238502-54240787 GCF_000313985.2 Echinops telfairi | reverse complement strand
CAGAAAAGTGGTTGAAGGGAGACGTCGGACAGTGTAAGACATGACAAAATAATAATAACTTATAAGTTATCAAGGGTTCATGAGGGAGGGGGGCAGTGGGAAGGGAGGGGGAATGTAGAGCTGATACCAAGGGCTTAAGTGGAAAGCAGATATTTTGAGAATGATGAGGTCAACGAATGTACAAATGTGCTTGACACAATTGATGTATGTATGGATTGTGATAAGAGTTGTATGAGCCCCCAATAAAATAATTTTTAAAAAAAGAAAAAGAAAAAGAAAGCCACTGACAAAAATGGAAAAGTTCCAGGTCTGTTTGTTGGCCTTTACGGGTGTTTTCCAGTTGAGTCTGATGGGGTGCCACACTCTGTCTCCAAAGTCTATTGGTATTCCCCGGGGATTTGATCACTCTGCTCCCCGTGCTGCTCTGCTGCATGCCCTCAGTGCCTCACCCCAGAGTTATGGGGTAAACCATGCACTATTTCCACACTGTGTCTCCAGTGTTGTCCTGCGCAGTGCCATGGATCAGTGAGGGATGCCTTGTCCTGTGTTGGGGCCGCCTTACAGTCCTCCCCTGGTGTTGCCTGTTCCAAGTAGGAATATCATTCTTGGGGCTTGGGGGGCCAGGAGGTCCTCTCCTCCCTCTCCATCCCTTTTCATTTCTCCCATGTGCTCCAATCCAATGTGCCCCTCTCCCCAAGCTGTACCCCAGTGGGGGAAGGGGTTGGGGAGGGGGTGGGTAGGAGTGCCCACATAGCTGGGATTGGGGCAGGCCCGCAGACCTTTCTATTGGTTCCCTAGTACATTCCAGTATGTTGTATTCTCGTCTTGGCACACGGGTTTGAAGCCTGGTCTCTCTCTCCCTCTCTTGTGGAGATATAAACAAAACCGGGCCCCTTGGGTGGATTAATACCCTGCTCCCCCACTACCCATATCTTTTATATTTTTTTCTCTTTCTTTCCCTCTCTTATTTAGTTGGCTGCCATATCTATCCCTGGATTGGGTTTGTCCCCTGCCATAGTTGCTAGACCTCACCCCAGGGATTTATGTATACAGTCGCTTTCCCCTATGCCCCGTTTGTTTTGTTTTGTTTAAGCTTACCTCAGCAAACTCCTGTTGTGCTTGTCCTTTTGTGTTTGGCTTACTTCACTTAGCATGATTTCCTCCAGTTCTTACCCTGTGGCAATGTGCTTCATGTGTTCATCATTGCTTTTTACTTCATTGTATGTATGTACTGCAGTTTTTTGATCCATAAGTCTGTTGATGGAAATTTGGGTTGTTTCCAACTCCTTGCAATTGTGAACTGTGCCTGATGAACATTGGAGCACAGATGACTGGCTGCAGTTTGTTTTTTGCCTCTTCTGGGTATATGCCCAGTAGGGGGGTTGCTGGGTCGTCTGGTAGCCCAATCTCCATCTGTTTTAGATATCGCTCAATCGATTTACATAATGGTTGTACATACCTACAGGTCCACTAGCAGTGGATGAGAGTTCCTATCTCCACACAGCCCTTCCAATACTTGTTACTTTCTTATTTTTTGAATTGGGTTATCTTTTAGGGTGTTAGGTGGTATCTCATAGTTGTTTTAATTTGCATTTCTCTTATGGCTAATGATCTGGAACATTTCCTCATATGTTTATTGGCCATTTGGATTTCTGTCCCTGTGAAACTTCTGTTCAGGTCCATTGCCCACCTCTTTAGTGGGCAGTTAGTTTTTTCTTATTGTAAGCTTGCACAGTATTACATATTTTATTAATCACACAAAGACCTTTGTCTGATATGTCATTGATAAAGATGTTTTCCCAGTCTGTGGGCTTTAGTATTACTCTTTTGGTGAATTCTTTTGATGCACACAGGTGATATATCTTCAGTATATCCCACTTGTCAATTTGTGACTCCTCTGTATTTGTATCCTTCCCTATTTCTAATAGGTTATGTATTCCTAGTCCCTGTGCCAAGGTTTTCAGGTTTGTCCCAATTCCCTTATTAATGACCCTAATAGTTTGGAATTTTACCTCAAGTTCTGTGATCCACCTTGAGTTTATTCTCGTGCATGGTATGAGGTAAGGGTCTCGCTTCATTTTTCTGCAGGTCGATATCCATTTTTTCCAGCACCATTTATTGCAGAGGGCATCCGCCTCCCATTTGATATTTTTTGGGTCCTTATAAAAAATTAGTTATCTGTGATGATTTTTATTTCTGGGTTTTCAGCTCTTTTTCATTGGTCTGAATATCTGTCGTTATACCAGTTATACCACTGTTTTGACCACTGTGGCTGTATGATATGT
>NW_022107431.1:54234666-54236598 GCF_000313985.2 Echinops telfairi | reverse complement strand
TTGTTGCCCTTGTTTTCTTCATTGTACTTTTGTTGATTTCCAGCCTTATGACATAGTGGTTGGAGAGAGAACTCTGTATAATCCCTATGTGCTTGAAGTTACTCAGGTTCGACTTGTGTCCCAGTCTGTCTTTGAGTATGTGCCATATGTATTTGAAAAGAATGTGAATTTTTTTTGCATCTGTGTGGAAAGCTCTGAAAATATCTAAAAGGCCAAGTCGTCCAATTGTGCTGTTGAGATCTGTAGCCTCCTTGTTAAGTTTCTTTCCCTGTGATATGTCTTTTACAGAGAGTCATGTATTAAAGACACATAATTATTGAGCCTGTGATTTCATCTTTTGGAGTGTTTGATTTATGAATTTTGTGGGTCTCTCATTGGACATGTATATATTTATTATGCTTGCTGGTTCTTGGCCTACTTCCCTTGAGCATTATATAGTGACCCTCTTTGTCTCATGTTATGGCTTGTACCTTGAGATAAATTTTGTCAGAGATTAAGAGTGATACCCCTGCTTATTTTTTGCATTGCTATTTGCTTGATATATTTTTCTCCAGCCTTTAATTCTCAATCTGTTTTTGTCTTCAGCTTAAGATGTGTCTCCTGTAGGCAGTACATCAATGGCTTATGTTTTCTGAGCCAGTCTGTTGGCCTCTGCCTTTTAATGCCTGAGTTCAGTCCATTGATATTCAGTTTTATTATATCCATCTGTGGACTCTGTGATGTTATCTTGTACCTTTTGTGTTGAGTGTTTTCCTACCTACCTATCTTATCAGTTTGTGTTGTGTGTGTGTGGTTCATTCTTGCCTTCTTTCCATTATTGAGCTAATGCTCTTTTGGGGGTGTTTTTTTTCTGTTGCCTTCAGGGTGGAGTTGTTCTATGTGATGGTCTCTCATTTGCGCTCAGTGAATGTTGATCCATACTGTGTCGGTAAGGATCTTTTGTGGGGCTTGGTTTCTTTTTATGTATTCTTTGGATTTTTCCTTGTCTTGGAAGACTTTAACTTCTCCATCTATCTTGATAGATAATTTGGCCGGATATAGAATTCTTGGGTTCGCATTATTTTTCTTCAATTTTTGGAATATGTTACTCCTCTTCCTCCTCTTCTTCATCATGTCTGCTGATAGGTCTGAACATATTCTTATTTGGGTACCTTTATAAGTGACTATTTGTTTTTCCCTAGATGCTCTTATGATTTTTTCCATTTCCTCATAGTTGGATAATTTAACTATTATGTGTCTTGGTGACTTCTTCTTGGGATTCAGTTTGGCTGGTGTTCTTACAGCCTCCTGAATGGTTGCCTGATTTTCATTTATTAAGCTGGGGATGTTTTCCTCTAAGAATTCCCTCGCTATTTTTGTTGTTGACTTCTTTGTTCTATCTTGTTCTGGTAGTGCAATTATTCTAATATTGTTCCTCTTTTTTAAAAATATTGTTCCTCTTCATAGCATGTCTCTCAGGTTTTCTTCAACTTCTCTGTTTGTCTTATGTGACTGCTTTTCCTATTTGTTGAGGTCTTCCTCTAGGTCAGAGGAAGGTCTTCCTCTAGGTCTTCCTCTAGGTCAGAGCTGCAATTATCTGCCTCCTCAAGTCTATTGGCAAAGTATTTTATTTTGCTGCTGGATTTTGTCATTTCATCCCTTAGGTCTTGTATTTCTCTTTGGCGCATTGTCTTTATCTCCTTTATCATTTCATCCTTTTGCTGTATTGCTTCCCTCATATACTATACGAAGTTAAGCAGCATTTTGTATATTTCTTTCTGTAGCAGGTCAGTGTCTGCTTCTTCTATTCATATTGTTAGGTTCATGATTTCTTCCGCATTGTCTTCTGTTTCTCCTGATTTTTTTGTTTAGGCTGTTGGGGCTAGTTGGTGTTTATGTGTTGTTTTAGAGGAGCCCAGGGCCATTTTCCAGAGTCGATGAGCACTGGGCTCC
>NW_022107431.1:54232326-54233995 GCF_000313985.2 Echinops telfairi | reverse complement strand
TGGAGGGGAGTGGCCTGGAGGCTGGTCATGGCTTGTGAAATGAAAGTGAGAGAGAAGAGATGAAAAATACAGGAAGGACAAAACAAAGAGAAGAGCAAAAATAAAAATTAACTAACACAAATGTAAAGACAAAACAAAAATAAAAACAAAGATTAAAAAAAGAAAACAACAAAAAGAAAAACTGAATTTGCTGAGACTGCGCTGGGAAGGAGAGAAGACATAGAAGAAGATGAAAAAGCAAAAGAAGAAAAGAAAGAAATAGATAAAGAAATAGCTGAGCCCCGGGCCATGCCATTTGTAGCATTGCCTTGTGACAAGTGCAACACTGTCACAGGAAGTAGGCTGGAGCTCTCCCCACTAGGTGGGCATAGTTGCCCTAGGCAGAGAGTAGGGGTCTGGAATCCAGCAGTAGCATATGGAAGGAAAAAGAGGGAGTGGAGAGAAACAGAATAGAAGCGAAAAAGAAAAAAGAGAAAGAAAATATAAAGGGAAAAAAAGAAAGAAAAAGAAGCGGGGAAGAGACCACAGCTGTGCTTACTAAGACTAACTGTGTTGGGAAAGAGAGACGTAAAGAGATAGCTGATCCCTGATCACCTGAACATGGTGCTGAAGTGGTTTAAACTCTGCGCCAAGGTGGCAGGTTCGTGTGCCCTTTAGGTGTAGGGTTCCACTGGTGCTGGGCAGAATTGCCCTAGTTGGCAGGATCACCGTAGAGGCCAGACGGAGGTTTCCTCAGCAGCGTGGAGCGCTGTTGAGGGCTGTCACAGCTGCCTTTTTTGGTTTGTGGTGCTCCCACAGAAGGAAGGCTGGAGTTCCCCCTGCTGTATGGGTGGAGTTGCCTTAGGCAGAGGGCAGTGGCCCAGAAGCCAGCAGTGGCGTGTGAAAGGAAAGAGTGGGAGAGAAGAGGAAAAAGAAGAAAAAAGAGATAAAAAGAGGAAAACAAAACAAAACTGGGCCCATTGAGACTGACTCCCAATTTTCTGGTCTGGTAGCAGGAGCTTCAGGCCGGTAAACCAACTGGACGCCATCTTCTCAGGTTCCTTCAAATGTCAAGACTAACTCTTTAGGAGAGTAGAACACCTCATCTTCTGGTTTAAAAAATGTCTTAACTGATGGTATAAAATACTAGCAGATACATACATTGCATTCCAAGTTCACAATGACTTAGCCTATTGGCAAGGAAGCTAGTATTCAGTGTGGACTATTGGTTTTGTTACATGATCTTGCATGTATTTGTGGCTGAGGATAGTCTTAGATATATTACCAAGCATTATAGCATGTTAGGGCCTCTCATCTATTATTCTGCGACAAACTCCAATGTCCATAAATGAGGTCTATACCATTTGTCCCTTTGACCTACTTGACCCACACATGGTAACTCATTTGGAAACACTAGTGGCATCTTCCCAAATTTTTTCTGTAATAGATAATCCTACTGGGTCACAAGGAACTCTGGGTTGCACAATGGTGAAGCAATTGCTACTAACGACAGGCTGGTGGTTTGAACTCAAGTAGTAGCCCAGTAAGAAACCCTGGTGCTGTAATGGGTTGCTAATCACAAGCTCAACAGTTCAAATCCACCAGTGGTTCCAAGGTTGAAAGTTGAACTGGTCTGTTCTGTAAATATTTATGGTCTTAGAAACCGTAGGGAGCAATTCTAATCTGCCTT
>NW_022107431.1:54222322-54224793 GCF_000313985.2 Echinops telfairi | reverse complement strand
AAAGAATGAAACTGTCTACTCCTGTGAACAATTAATAGCTAGGAAACCCAAAAGGGCAATTCTTTGCTGCCCTATAGAGTCAATATGCGTTGGAATCAACTTGATAGCAGTGAGTGAGGCAGGGTTACACCTATCATTCTGAGGGTTGTGCTCAAGCCCATAATTCTGGCCCAGTAAGCAGTATTCTGGGAGTCCGGATTATACAATGGTTAATTGAAACAACAATGGTTTGGGGAGAAAGGGTGTTTGCTTCCAAAAGGATCTAAAAACTGGAGGAGTATACTGGTTCCACTTTGTGGTCACTATCCACCCAATGGAAGTGCTTTTGTTTTAAATGAGTTGAAATCAACAGTCGATTGGTTTGCATAAGAAACAAACTCCCAATTCACTGCCATCAACTTGATTCTAATGCAGAATGATCCTACAAAGCATTTCCTAGGTTGTAATCATTACTGGAGTAGAAAGTTTTCATCTTTCTCCCTCCAAGTGGCTGGTGGGTTGGAATCACTGACCGTGTGATTAGCAATTCGGCTCTTAACCTGAATATGCCAGTTAGGATCTTTAAACATAAGAAAGTTCATGAAATATGCTTTCTCTTTGAGTCTTTGGGGAAATAGAAAAATCTGTAACAATAACACCAAAAAGGAGCCCTGGTAGAACACTGGGTAATGCTACCTGCAAGGTCCGCAGTTGAAACCAGCAGCCACTCCTGGGGAAAAAAGATAAGATTTTCTACTCCCATGAAGATATATAGTCTTGGAAACTTACAGGAGCAGATTCACCCTGTCCTATGGGGTCGCTACAAGTTGGGATTGACATATCTTAATGGCAGTGAGCTTTCGGTTTGCAACTCACAGCAGCACACACACACTCGATGTTTTGGTTGTCTTGCTTTGCCAGGTAATTAGGCAATTGGGTGTTTTGGCTGCAGTCTTGCTTGAACCAGGTGGATGATTTCGAGCAATTTGATTGATGGGACTTACATACCCTCATCTTGAGGAGTTTTGAATATCCATGTCTCCAATAACAGGATAACAGGAGCCCTGGTGGTCAGCAGTTCAAAACCACCCAGCTGCTCTTTGGGAGACAGACTGGGCTTTCTATTCCCGTTAACAGCTACAGTTTCAGAAACTCACGGCATAGCTCTACCTGGGTCTAGGGTCGCTATGAGTAGCCATTGACTAGATGGCAGTGACTTTATGCCTTAGAGAGCCCAAGCTTGATATATAGTAGTGAAAGAGTTGATGATATTCACTTGCGGACTTACTCCTTTAGCTCCCTCTGCTGTTCATGCTCTGTTAGTGTCACGGCGTCTACCTAAAATTTAGATTCTAAATGCATACTTTTTAATTTTTTGGCTGCGGATTTAAGCACAAATAAAAGACCATATTTAAACGAAACATCTGCTATAGAATCCCGAGGCCCATTTTCAGTGTTAATATGCTAATCTGATTATTTTCCCTGGTTCAAATCTCACAGCACTCTAAAACTGCTCCTTCTAACACAATTACATCATCGAGTATACCTCAGATTTATAAAGATCAGATGCACTTCCTTAGTAAGTATAGGTTTTATTTTAATTTTTGATAAAACACGGATGCACTTGCAGTAGGTGCTTGTGTATATCTGGCTTTTAAAAAGCATCATATAATTTCTCTGAGCTATTTCAGTTATTTAGGACAATGGAATTTTAGAATATTCTTGTGGTTCTAATTTACTTAACAAAAAGTTCCTTAAATTTATGAAGGGTAATTATTTCTCAGGTCTTTGAAAGTCTGTTAGCCACTGTCATCAAGTTGATTCTGACTTGTTTCGAACCTATAGGACAGAATAGAATTGATCATTAGCGTTTCTAAGACTTAAATCTTTATGAGAACAGATAAGCTCATTTTTCTCTTAAGAAGTGACTGCCATATTAGTGTATTTAAACCTCAGCTCCTCAGGTTAGTAAGCCAATGCACAGTCCTTGTTCTCTCAGCACTCTTTAAAAAGATTAGTCCAGCATAATCATATAATTATGATATTCAACAAATTACACTTTTAGTCTATCCTGTTGTTAGGGGCCATCAAGCCAGTACTAACTCATAGCAACCTTATGCATAACAGAATGAAACACTGCCTGGTCCTGTAGTAGCCTCACAATTGTGCCTACGCTTGAGCCCATTAGTCTGTGTTCCAATAATGCTTTTGTAGAAACAAAAGATCTTTGTTTTAGGGAACAACAAACAAAGATCACCAGACTTTAGTTTCTGAAAAGGACATATTTCTGAACGTAGTAAATACTCCCATAGTCACCAATGTTTGTTTAGGCCCCACGGAGTCTGTTCAGACTCACAGTGACCCTGTGTACAACAGCGGGAAGCACTGCCCAGGCCTGTGTCCTCTTCACAACTGTCCTTAGGTTTGAGCCCATTGTTGCAGCAACTGTTATCTGTCCACTGTATTGGGGGCTTTCATCTTTTCATTGCCCC
>NW_022107431.1:54204668-54221493 GCF_000313985.2 Echinops telfairi | reverse complement strand
TACATTGGTACAGATAAGAGTTCTCGACACAGGGAATCCAGGACAGATAAACCCCTCAGGAACAATAATGGGAGTATTGATATGATGAGGGTAGGGGGATGGTAGGGGGAGAAAGGGGGAACTGATCAAAATGATGGATGTATAACCGACCTCCCTCCCCAAGGGTGATGAAGAACAGAAACATGGGTGAAGGGAGACAGTGGACGATGTGAGATATGAAAATAATAATTTATAAGTTATCAAGGATTCATGAGGGAGGGAGGGAGTGAAAAAAAATGAGCTGATATGAAAGGCTCAAGTAGAAAGAAAATGTTTTGAAAGTATGATGGCAACATATGTACAAAAGTGCTAGACACATTGATGTATGGATTGTTATAAGAGTTGTAAGAGTCCCAAATAAAATGATTTAAATAAAATAAAATAATTTGGTATCTTCATGTTTGGGGATTATAAAACATGATTTTAAAATTATTTAAATCAAGGGAATTATTTTTGTTGTTATCAAACTATTAAAAAACAAACCAGTTGTTTTCACGTTGTGGAGACTGTGTGCATTACAGAGTAGAACTGTGCCACTGGGTTTTCTTGGCGACAATCTTTGTTAAAGTGGATTGCCGGGCTTTTCTTCTGTGGTGCTGCAGGGCGGGGGAGGCAGGGTTTGAATCTCAACCACTTGGTTATAAGTCCAACACCACACAGGTTTCTACAAGACACACGTATCTGTTTTAGAAGAAAAGAAGCCGGGCTGTTTGGTGCATATGAATCAGCTCTGCTGCATAGTGACCACATGTACAACTTTTGTTGTCACCTGTTCCTGTGCTACCTTCACAATGGTTGGCCTGTTGGAGTCCACTATAGCTTTGATTAAAGATATCCCTCATGTTCCCTGACCCACTACTTTACCACCTTTTCTAGTGACTGGTCTTTGCTGATACGTCCAAAGTGAGAGAGTTGAAGTCTTGCCAGCCTCAAGTCTAATAGGCATCCCTGGCTGCATTTCTTCACAAACGGATCAATTCACTCTCTGGCATCCGGCACCACCGGTCGAATGCATCCATTCTCCTGCAGTCTTTCTTTTCCATTGCCCGGCTTTCTTGTGCAAGTAGGATGATTGAAGAGGCCATGAGATAGTCCTTTGTCACCAGAGTGACATCTCTGCCATTGAAACTTTGAAGATATATTCTGCCATCTGCAGTGTGCCATTTGATTTCTTGACTGCTTCTCCGATGGAGGTCGATTTTTGATCCAAATAAAATGATATCATCGATACCTTTGATTTCTGTTTTAGATGCCTTAAAAAAAACACCACCCTAAACCAAAAAAGAAAACAATGAAAATTGAGAGCCCTCTGGCTTCTTCTCCCCATGTCTACCAGTATTACTCACCAACAGACATCAAGCATGTATTTTTAATTAGTATGTGGCACTCACCAGGTACCAAGGTAGTTTTAATAAGAGGTTTACATACTCATTTAATCCTCATGACTAACACCACAAGGTATGCACATTATTGTTCTCATTTTGCATATGAGAAAACCAGAGGCACAGTGTATTTAAAAATAATTGGCTAATATAATACAGTTAATAAATCTCTACAATTTCTCCAAAATATTCTATTGTATCTATTTATAGATTTGTAAATTATAGATATTCTTTATTAAATTTTTGCTCTGATAGAAGATTTAATCCTTTTGGACCAAACATTCCAACATTTCTCTTCCTCCCAATAAAGTTTTATGTCTGTTAAGAATAGTTGCTTTTATGTACACTGGTACAGATAGGAACTGGAAATACAGGGAATCCAGGGCGGATGAGCCCTACAGGACCAGTGGTGTGAGTGGCGATACTGGGAGGGTAAAGGGAGAGTGGGTAGGAAAGAGGGAACCAATTACAAGGAACTATATGTGACCTCCTCCCTGGGGGACAGACAACTGAAAAGTGGGTGAAGGGAGACGTCGGACAAGGCAAGATATGACAAAATAACAATTTATAAATTATCAAGGGCTCATGTGGGAGTGGGGAGCGGGGATGGAGGGGAAAATGAGGACCTAATGCCAGGGGCTTAAGTGGAGAGGAAATGTTTTGAGAATGATGAGGGCAATGAATGTACAAATGTGCTTTGCACGGTTGATGTATGTATGGATTGTGATAAGAGTTGTATGAGCCCCTAATAAAATGATTTAAAAAAAAAGAATAGTTGTTTTAGTTTGTTTCATTTAGTTTCGTTTCGTTTAAAGAATGACATACTGTATGATTGTGATGGCTGAAGCTATGTGCCTACTTGGTTAGGCTATGGACATTAGTGGTTTGGCAGCTGCTGTTATAATCACCTTCCATTTTGAGATCTGATGTGAGCAGCCAATCAGTGGAAAGGGGAGTTTCCTTGGGCAGGGAATCTGCCTTCCCTATATAAATAGCTGTTCTGGAAAGCTCATTCTATTTCTCCATCCTGTACTCTCTTGTCACCCTACTTCAGTTCTTGGGAGGTAAGCTTAAAGAGTCTCTACCTGACCTGCAGATTTTGGCTTCGTTGGCCCTGGCAACTATGTGAATCAGCAGAGGCCTTCGTGTAATTATCTGACCCACACATTGGGGACTTTCCAACACCAAGGGCTATATCCTTGAAGTAAATTTCTTTACATATATTTCATTTTCCTTTGTTAGAGAATTCAGACTAAGACTGTTGGTTTCTTTTTTCCCCAATTACAGAGGAACTTTTAGCTGCATTTCTAGAATAAGGACAATACCCCAACCAGTGGCCTCAATTGTTCCTTCATCTGCCAGTGTACTTAGACTTTTATCAAAGTCCACACTGTGTGCACGTAACTCTATAACAACAATACATTCATCTTCTGTTACTCCTAAAATATGAAACCCAGTAGGTAGTGTGAACATGACTATGCTCTTGTAAGTATTGTTGACTGGAGTCAATTAGTGGATTTTGTTTTCTTTCCTTTAGAGCTCTTTACTTCTTGCTAAGTTTCTAATCCCCCCCCCCCTTGTATCATTTGCCTTTATTATATTTTAGGTTTTGTTCAAACTCTCCATTATATGGTCTATGATACTGAGGACCTTACCCCCACTGAGTTCTCCAGGGTGGCTCTCTCTCCCCTCCCAGAACAAATTCAAATGTCTGTCTGTCCTGGTGCTCAGCTGTTGCCTTTCTACTCTCCTAATGGGTCCCCTAGTTATTAGACATTTTCCTCTTTCTTCATTTACTCTTCCATTTTGTTGGAATATATCCTAAAGGATTTTCATCAGAACCTACCATAATAGGCAACTCTTCTAATTACTTATGTCTGAAAGCCTTTCTCATAGCTCTTTCCCTTTGTCACTCTTTCTTTTTGATTGAGGGTTGAAAGGGCTCATCTGTCTGCATTGCACATGCAGACACGCTGCATCATACTTCCACACAGCCGTAAAACTGTGAGGAATGATGTATTTATGGCTTCTGGCTAGGAAGCCTTCCATGGGTGCTATGGTCATCTGTGCTTGAGACAGACATGAGATGGAGAAGTGAACGCTGTTCATATTATTTATGGAAAGCAATCACTAACCAAGAACAACAGATTCTCAAAGGGGAAACACTTTCCCAATCACCCATGTATATTCTTATGTTGCTGGCCTGGCGTTCTCTGGTTTAGGTCAGATATATGTTCATATCACCACGACTTCTGGCACCTCATGCTGCTCGAGGCTGCTTCTCTGCTTGGGCTTGTTTTGCGGGTGCGAAGACCCCTGGACAGGAGCTCCTGCCGAACTATCCAGACCTTGATGGTTCTATCTTTTGCCACCGTGCTTCGCAGGAGGACGGCATATAATGAATGCATGCACAAGGCACATTCAAACATCTACCCTTCCTGGGAAAATGTTATAGTTCGTTAACTCTGGACAAGCCTCCTGCTCAGAGATACCCCATTCTGCCAATGACCTTCCTGCCTGTAGACACCCAGCTCACTCTGTCTATGGTTTGACAAGCCCACCTAAGATGTTCCTCGCTCTGTTTTCCACTGGGCCTCATATTCTATTCTACTGCCTCACACTCTTGTCACTGATACTACTCTCTCTTCTGGGTCTAGGAGGTTCTAACCATAGGGACCTTGGATCCAAAGGACACTGTGCTTTAGACTCATCTGAATGGTAGTGAGGTCCCCCTGAAACTCTGTGGGATTGTACCATATATAAGCCTACTCTTTGTCAAATTGAAGCCATGGGTCTCCAAGTGGGACTGAAAACTGGGCAATTTTGAAAAGAGACCACGAATCATTAAATTTGCATTTTAACCAACCAATCCCCAGGAAAAAAATTATGTATAAAGCCATACACCTTTTGTGGGAATTATATGACTAGAAACTTGATGTAAAAGGAATTCACTGCACCACTATGGTTTGCTAGCACATGAATTTCCAGGTAGAAAATCATTGTCATAAATTTGAAAACATTTTTCTTCTGTTTTCTAACATCTAGTATTGCTGATAAAGGAGCTGTGGCAGTGCCTCAGTTAAACACTCAGCTGCTAACTAAAAGGTTAGTGGTTTGAGCCCACTCGGCTGCTCAGTAGGAGCGGGATTGAGTGATATACTCTCGTAAAGATTAAATATATCTACTATCATTGAGTTGATAACAACTCATAGCAGCCATATCACCCAGTGGGACAGAGTAGAACTGTTCTTTTGGGTTTCTAAGCCTGGAAACCTTTATAAGGAGCCCAAGTGGTGCAGTACAGTAAGCATTAGGTCAGCAGTTCAAACCTACCAAGTTCTCTATGGCAGAAAGTTGAGGCTATCTGCTCCTGTAAAGGTTTAACACCTCAGAAATCCTATATGGTATGCATTAACATTGGGCAGTTCATCGTTCTCCCTCGGGTGACTGGTGGATTTGAACTATTAGCTTGTGGTTCGCAGCCCAGGCTTAAGCCACTACACCACCAGGGCGCCATCCTGTAAAGATGAGAGCCACAGGAATCCCCAGGAGGCATGTCTCCAACAATTACGACAATACTGCTGATCATTCTGATGATGGTGGATATTTTGTTCCTTTTAAAGGAATTTGTTTGGATTCTCACTGTGATAAGGCCAGCGCATGTCTTTCTCTTAGTCAGTGAGCCAGGCACACCACAGGTTCTTCCAGTCTGCAGACTTTCACTGAAGTTCTTTGGTTGTAGGAGATCACTTCTATTATTATTTACTTGTGAAGATCACCTTCTTGCAATAGTTTCTGTTGGCTCTTTGTAATGCTGGACGTCTTGAAGTAAACATATGTATTCTATTTCATATCTTTCAGTTTTGTTACTGGATGATTTTTCAGTACTTACATTTTAATTTCCAAGAACACATTTGCCTTCTGACTTCTGCCTTTTAGTTTTTTAATAGTATCATGTTTTGCTTATTGCTTATTTGTTTTATAGACATTATTATATCTATATGGATGATGTCTATAGATATGATATCTTCTTAAAGATTTCTGAAAAGCAGTAGGAAGTCTGTTTAAAAAAAGATTTATTTGTTGATGAAATACCTGTTTTTCCTTTAGTTGTCTTTACTTATTTGGCTTCTATGTTTTAATGTTATAATTGTCCCCCTCAGATTTTTGGTTGTTCTTGCTTCTCCAACTACAGTTAAGAAAGACGGAATAGAAAACCTGACTGTGAGTCTCTCCTCTCTGTTGGGCGTAACACCTGCATTGGTGATCTTTGTTTTAAGGTGTGTGGTTGGGGAGGTGAACATTACAAGTTGGACCTCTTAAATATCAAGAGCTGCATACAACTCTCACACCACACCAGTTGCCCTGCTTTTTCCCAAGCAGTGCATTCAATTTTTATAGAGTTGAATAGCTGCTTTTTCTTCCTTCCTCACCAGCCCCCTTTTTCCTCGGTCTCTACCCAATGTCCAGCAGTTTCTCCATGCACTTGTGCCCTCTCTTCGCGTTCTCCCCCACTCTAGTCCCTTTCATTCATTAGCCCCGGGCTGGGGTGTGTGTGTGGAGTGGTGTAAATGCTATGTAGTGGGACCTATTCAGAAAGCAGGTGGGGTGTGAGGTTGGTGTGGGGAGGTAGGAGTTTTGTTTGAACACCTTCAGTCGGTGCCCCCATTTTTACCCCAGGCTTCCCTTGTGCACACGGCTGCAGTGGGCATTTCCAAGCCTTCAGCTGCGTGCGTCCAGCTGGGCAGGTTCTCTTTCTGTTAGAACCCCTGTGTGCACACTGTATATCCTGTCCCCTCTGCCCTTCTTAATCAGTCCCGGGCTGCTTTCAGTCCTCCTGGCACTTGTTGAGAACATTTAATGAGGACTCCATTTTCTGTTCTCTCTCATTGTCGCTTTGTGTGCATGTATTCACATGGCCAGATTGCTAGTGGCTAGATATTGATCTTCAAGCATTCCATTTCATTTTTAACAACTTCTGTTTTTCTTTGATTTATGTTTTTCCCATTACATGTTATGATTATTAATGGGTGTTTACAGCTATTTCTTCTCATTGTGAGTCATACTGCATCAGCAAATAAGAGGCCTGGAAGCTGTGCTCCTTCCATGTCATTAGAATGAGTCGATTTTGAGGAGGCAGTTTGGCCTCACCATATTTTGACTTTCTTCTAACCTGAGGTACTCAGCTTCTGGTATTTTATCAGTCTTAGTTTCCACTACTGTCTGAAAAGTGTTTCCTAGCCAATTCTGTTTGTCATAAGAAGATTATCAGGTCCTTCTTATTCTGTATGAGTCTGAAATCTGTCTATCAGTGATATCTGGAGTACATGAAACCATATAAATCTTCTCAAATAGATGAAAATAGTTTCTTTGATAACTCATGATGAAATGGTTCCATCTTCCGTATAACTAATACAAGTGTTTGATGTTCAATGTGAAATACACTTTTCCTTACTTCCTCTAGGTGGTGGAAACGGCACAGTTATGTTGGAATATCAACAGAAAGCCCTAAAGCCTTTTAATACTTTATTCTGAATCTGAATAAGCTAAAATTTCTTCTGTGAATCCAGAATTATTTAATATTCAAGATTAAAATATGTCATATCCATGAGATATTGAGATATATATAATAATTGCTTGAAGTATAGTAAAATACAGTCATAATTTTTCTTGCTCTTATTATAAAATTAATTCTTAACCCTTAGTAGAGAAAAATGGATATTTAGATCCATTTCTTTTAGTTACTTTAAGGGGGTTATAAATATTTAAGTACCAAGACCATCATCCTCTATATGTCTATTAAAGTAGAATGGAAAATAGCCTATATTCAAATACTTTAACTTACTAAAAAACTCACAGCCATTGAGTCAATGCCGACTCATAGCAATCCTCTAGGACAGGATGGAACTGCCTCTGTGGGTTTCCGAGACTGGAGGAGAAAGCCTCCTCTTTCTACCGCAGAGTGCCTGGTGGTTTCAAACTGCTGACCTTGCAGTTAGCAGCCCAGCTCGTAACCACTATGGCACCACAGCTCCTTCAAATAATTGAGAGTATATAATCCTTGAAGATTCTACTCCGAGCATTGAACCATCCCTATCACTTCCCAAATCAGCAAAATATACAGCCACAGCCTCTGCTCCTAATCCCTGACAGTCACTAAACTGTTTTTCATCGATAACTTTATTGTTAGTTTTACAAATAGAATCATACAGTATGTAACTTTTTTGAGACTGTCTTCATTTATTTTCACTCAGCATAATTCTTTTGAGGTTTATCCAAGTTGTTGTGGCAACTTGCTCTTTGCAATAAATATCTTCCCACATAAAAACTCCAAAAAATAAACCCAAACAAAAACCTCAAAACTAAACTCACTGCCGTCAAGTCAATGCTGGCTCATAGTGACCCCCCCCCAACACTAACTGTTTATGGGAGTGGAAAGCCCAGTCTTTCTCCAGCAGAGCGGCTGTTAGTTTTGAACTGCCACCATGCAGATAGCAGTCCAACGTGTGACTGTGATGTACATCACCAGGACTCTGTAAATCAATTAAATTTTTTTTCACAATTCAGAGAATGCCATTGTATAGATTCATTATAATTTATTTAATTGGTTATTTGATATGTGGGTTGTCTCCTGGTTAGTACTTTTAATATTATAATAATATTTAGTAAACAAACTTTTGCCTACTTATGTTAAAAATATTGTACAAGTTCTTAGAACCATAGGGAATATAATTTAAATTTTTTGATAGAAATAGCAATCTAGACATTGAAATAATGTTTTGCTGGCAATGAATGAATTGAGAAACTAGAATGAGAATGTCTATTTTCCAACTTTCTCATTAGCATAGAATATTATCAATCTTTTAATTTTATCTTTCTTATTTGGTAGATTATAAATTGTATTTGATTATTTCAATGAATATATCTTGAATTGAGAGTGAAAGTGGGCCCCTTTTTATTTATTATAGATAGTTCATATTATTCTTTAGAGAAAGTAAAGTTCTTTAAATATTCATTAACGAGCTTTTTGGAACTATGCTTTTGGTAGAGATTTATAAAGTATTATATTGAAACTATAGGGGTTAGCATGTGGCCAAAGAATGGGGACTTTGTCCTAAAGACAATGGGCAATCACCGAAGAGTATGTGTAAAGTTAATATATAGAATATGGAAGTACTTGGAATTGAGAAACTAGAATACTTGAACATAAAAGAATGATGAAGGCTTAGGCTAAGCATGATATCAGCCAGGCAACAGACAGATTGATGGTAGGAATATTCTCAATGAAGAATCAATGTTTGATATTGACTAAAACAGGTTGTATGAGAAAGGGGGTTCTAGATTGATATTGTGGTCTGGGTGGAAGTGATACCTATAAGATAAGAAAATGTGGAGAAACTGATTTGGAGATCACGGAGAGGGAGGTATATGTTTTTGTTTTACACATTATAAAACAAATACTTCTTGAGGGCTGACCGTGTGTTGGTGCTGTCTGTGTGCTTCAGCAGGTTGCACTGCTTGAAACGCTTTGAGATTCCAGGTTGTATCCACTTGAAATGTTGAAAAGGAGATTTTTGGAGGGCGATGGAAGAAAATGGCAGGTTGAATTGTTATGGGATTAAACAAGAAGTGAGAAGGTTAAGGGCTCCTGAGTCACAGAAATTCTCGAATCATTTGTTTCTAGCTTTCTTATTTCCAGCAATATTTAATCACCAAGCTTTAGTTCTCATCGCTTGTAAAAAGTAGATAATAATAGAAGTCACATCAAAGGACCGATAGCTAAAAATAATGCATGCAAGAGTGCTCAGAATAAGTTATTACATGTTGTGAGCACTTGGCATTTTAAATGTTATTTATATTATTTGGCAAAATTATATGTATTCTCATGCCTTCCCTTTTATTGTAAAGGATCTGGCTGTGACCTTGTATCTCCTTCCCCATCACCACTTTCCATTCCCAGAAAGGATGTTATGTCGCTTGTGACACCGAGCAGGATCAGAGGTGCAAATGGGAAAGAATAAAGACAAAGTCCCACTATTCTTGCTTCTAAGGAGTATTCTGGATGTACCTAAAAATGTCTAGGTTGCAAAGTTGACTTGGAAACTGAGAATTATGGAATACTTGTGTTACATTTGGATCTGCTGTTCATGTCCATTGATAAATTTAAGTAAAGGATATAAATCACAAAGGTTGCATTCTGTTGTATGTTGTGGTACTGTTGCTGGGGCAGTTGACAGACAGCTTTCTCACTGTTAATTTGTTCTGTGTACCATTAACATATTAATTCTGTTCTTTGCACAGAGTATGTATTAAGTAAATGTTTGTAAAACTGAAAGACTAATGGTATCAATTCAAGCTGCACTTTATCATTTTTTGTTTGCTTGTTTAATAGTAGCATCTCCTACTTGTTTGCTACTTTGCTATACTGTGGTGACTTGCATGTTGCTGTAATGCTGGGAGCTTACTACACCTGCATTTCATATACCAGCAGAGTGCCGCACCATGGGCAGGTTTCATGCAACTTCCAGAATAAGACAAACCTAGTAATCTATGTACTTCCAAAAAATTCCAGTAATTTTTTTGTGCGTAAAAGATTAGGAATCTCAAAGTATTTAGAACATTATTATATACAAAAATCATGTACATGGTGCCAGCACATTGTTAGCACTGAAGAAATGCTGAGTTTATGAAATCTAATAAACAATTATATACTTCTGTCCTTGTTGAAATTTGCTTCTAAAAATCTTAATTGTTCTCATGTGGATTCTGATCATGGGCCAGAATCTATCAAGAGATAGTTGTTTGAACAGAACAAGGAGGTACTGTGTGGTTTAAAATCTGGGAAGGTGTGAGTTAGGGTTGTATCCTTTCTCTATATTAACTAGATCTCTATGTTCTGAAAGTGCTGTGAGAAGCTGCACTTTGTGAAGAATAATGTGGCATCAGGACTGGAGGAAGACTCATAAACCTCTGATAAACACATGACCCCATATTGCTTGCTGAAAGTAAAGAGGACTTGCTTATGAAAATTAAAGACTGCATTGTGAACGCAACTCAATGTTAAGAAAACCAAAGTCTCAACTGGACCAACGGAAAGATCATGATAAATGGAGAACATATTGAGATTGTCAATGTGGCCATTACATAAGCTGTTGTCAATCTGAGACTATTAAGAGTGAAGGGGTGGAGTTTAGCCTGTCAATCAGGTCACAGATTGGTGACCTCTTTTGGAGGCGCTAAGGAGATAAATAGCTTGCAGGAGGTGGGACACAGACACACTCTCTGTGAGACATTTCAGTTGACAAGACAGATGGAGCTATTCTAGAGGCCTGGAGTTGGAGGAGCCACACGGAGATCCCTGCCAGCGCTGAGAGGCTTCCACTGCCATGTATCCTCAAGGCTTTCCACCCACGGGCCTGTGATCTTCCTGCATTCAGAGTTATTGGATGACCTGTGTGAGTCTGAAGAGGAATTTAAAGATTGGTATCAGACACACGGGCTAACACTGGACTTATGGACTTGATCCAGACTGGGCTGGGATGTTTTCTTGAGGTGCAAGTACTCTTTGATATAAAGTTCTCTCTTACACACATATGAGTGTCTATGAATTTGTGTCTCTAGTCAACCCAGACTAAGACAGTCAAAGATTTCATTTTTCTTGGATTTGCAACCAACATCCTTTGAAGTGTCAATCAAGAAGTCAAGTGATGTATTATATTGGACAAATTTGTTGTGAAAGACTTCTCTAATGTGCTAAAAAGTAAAGCTTTCACCTGGAGGACTAAGGTGTACCTGACCCAATCATGATATTTTCAAAGCTTCATAAGTGTGTAAAATCTGGAAAATGAATAAGAAAGACCAAAGAAGCATTGATACCTTTAAATTCTGCTGTTAGCAAAGAATAATTAATGTAGCATAGATTTCCAAAAGAGTACATACATTTGTCTTGGAATAAGTACAGCCAGAATGTTCCTTGGCAATGACTTTCTTGCACATTCTTTGAACATGTTATCAGGAAGTATGAATCCTTGGAGAAGGACATTATACTTGGTTAAGTAGCGAGTGAGTGAACAGAGGAAGACCACCACCAAGATGGAATAAAAACCATCGTTGCAAAAATGGGCTAAAACATCTGCTTGGTACTTGAGCTTATAAAGGAAACACAGATGATATGGCTGCTATAGCAAACAGCAATGAAAAATTAGATGGTACTCGTGATAGGAAAGTTTATTGTGCCAACATGGCCAATGAACACATGTGGGATTAATTGAAGGGCAGAGAGTTAAATGGCTCGGCGAGCCTCGCCTTTCTTGTCTCTTGGTCTTTGATGATCGGACCAGTGTGTGGCTGCCTTAGCTTATTCTCTGCCACAATTTGCAAGCTACACTACCTGTTGGACACCTAACTTGTGGACTGTATCACTGTAGTTTGAGGGTCCTTCAAGACTGCTTCACACGCTACTGGAGTATACATCTCTTGACTGGGGACTGTCGGACTCTGTCATCTGTCTGACTGTTGGTGACCTGTGTACTGCCTGTGGCCGGATAGCCTGAATTGCTCTTTAGAGGACTATCCGGCAGGCCTCAAGACTTGAAAGACTGCCAGTGTATTAGCTGTCTCACGGAAGTGAGTTGCACTGAGCCATTTGTACTGCTTTATAGATTAATTAACTGTTTATTTCTTATATCTGTCTATCTATCTATCAGCTATACAAGTATATATAAAAGCATCAGTGTCCTGGTTTTGTTTCGCTAGAGAACCCTACTTAACATATTTGGTACCAGAAGTGGTTCTAGAGAAATAAAATCTTACATATGGGCTTCTTAAATTGGCTCTCCAGCCTGATTAGGTTTAACAGCACTGATAATGCTATTTCTATACCTAAAGGCATGGATAAGTCTGCCACTCTTACTAAAGCATGGTGTGAAATAGCAAACCTAATATCTACAGTATCACCACCAATAGATGAAGTGCTGGTTAAAGGAGAGGCTCTGGGTGATCATATGTTTGATATTTTCCAGCAGTTTTGTCAGGATGACAAATATAGGGAAGCTGGTTGGCTGGTCGTCCTTACAATGGAACATGTGATTAAGGAGAGGGATGGTCTCAGAAGCGTGCCTCACGTACTGACTAACAGACTTAAAGGCTTCCACCTGTGCTACAAAGGCAAGCCTTCTCTCCTCTTGTAATTGAGCTGACATTGCTGGGAACCAGGTCCAGAGTCTCATCATGCGAGTGGTTGAATTATGTCAGCTGAATTGCACATCGAGAGCAGTGTCTGATACTAAAGTGAGAGCATTGGTAGGAAAAATTTGGGACCCTGAAATATGGTATGGGAACATATGGGCTGATAATACAGAAGAGGAGGATATTGAGTCCCTAGAAATAATTGAGCCATCCCAGTCAATAGATCCACCCCTCCCAGCTGAATGTATTAATCCACTATCAATAAAACAACCCACATCTGAGCAGGTTAACCAAACTGTTTAAGCTGAAATGCCAGGTGGGCCTGCATCTGTAGCATTGCCTGAGGGAGATGCCTTACAAGATATTGCTGAGAGCACCTGGGAACCACCCTTACCACCCATTATTTCCTCTAGACCTATAACTAAAATTAAGGTTCAGAAAGCTCCTAAAGGTGAGGGTGAGATGATTACCCAAGAAGAAGCATGCTATATTCACAAAGATCTGCTTGAGTTTTCTAAATTTGTCTTGGAATAAGTACAGCCAGAATAAGTATAGTCCTTGGAAATGACTTTCTTTCACATACTTTGACCATGTTATCAGGAAGTATGAATCCTTGGAGAAGAACATTTACTTGGTTAAGTAGTGAGTGAGTGAACAAAGGAAAACCACCAAGATGTGATAAAAACCATGGTTGCAAAAATGGGCTGAAACATCTGCTTGATACTTGAGCTTATAAAGGAAACACAGATGATATGGTTGCTATAGCAAAGAGTGATGAAACATTAGATGGTACCTGGCTATCAGACAGAATAGCTTCTAGGGCCTTGTTGCCAAACAGAGCCATCTAAGTGAGATATCAACTAAGGCCACCTGGAAGAAGCACACTAACATCTGTGATCCAAGGATTGTAAATTATGTAATCCAAATTTAAAGGAGGAAATAGTATAAGAGTTTACATTGTGAGATTCTGGTGTGCATGAATGTCAGTGGAAACCCGAAATACATTTGCAGGATCAACACAGGGAATAAGCCTCTGGTGATTCCCTATAATCCTAATTGAGGGATGGGAATAATCTTGTTATCAGAGAGAAAGAGTATTGTAGAGATGAGTACAGTAGATTAAAATGATAAATTTGATTCACATGGTTAAAACCTTGTCATATGATCTCCCTTCTGATACATTTTGGGCTTGATCGGGTTTTTAAAACATTCTTTTTTTTGTTTTGTTTTCATACTGGGTTTTTTCTCTGTTGTTGTCATTGTTGGTTGTTTTGACTCTTAGGTGTTTTTCTATGTTTTTGGTGCTTGAAACCCAGGATCGTGAATCTATAGAGACAGCAACTAGAATAAGGGTTCCTGGGGGTTATGCTGTGGGTGGTGGTAAGGTCGAACTGATATTAAGGAGTTCAGGAAAGAAGAAAATATTTTGAAACTGATTTGGGTAGCATTTGTGCAACACTGCTTGGTATGATTGAATTATGGAATGGTATGATGTCTGGATTAGCTCCTAATAAAATGGTTTGGAAAAAAGAAAGGCGAAACCATGCCACTGATAGCACAGGACGCGGCAGTGGTGTTTTGTTCTTTTGTATGTAGGGTCAGTAGGAGTTGGGACCAACTCATTGGCAACAACTCACACACTGCAACAGTAGCGCACCATCTGTTTTTGTTTGTTTGTTTTTCCCTCCTCCCCGCCCTCCTAAAACACACAACAGAACATCAAAACATTTGGGGTCCTTGATGATGGTTCAGTTTCTACCAATCTGGTACCAATTTATCACCAAAACCCACTTACATTTATTCTATAAACTTATTTTCTACACCTGCTGTTTTACACTGCTTCATGCCTCAAATTCAATGGTCTACATGGGTAGGGCAGCCCAAGAAAGCAAGGTATCTGGTATAAGGAAAGAGGATATGGTTGAGTTTTTATGAACCAGAGATATTTGGGGTTTGCAGAGAAGCAGTACTTAGAATCCTCTCCTCTTACTTTTGCTTCAATTGACATAGACAAAAAAACAACAACAACAACACTCTAGTGAAAGGAGATTGAATTGTAAATTTCATTGTCAGATATATGAAACACTTCAGGTGTGGCTAAGATACTGAATCCCCTAAATACTGACTCCGGTATATAGGCAGATTCTCCCATCCATCCATAGGCTTTCTGGAGTCCAGCAGGCCTCCTGTAGGGCAGAGTTCCGAAACCCCCATTGTGCTAAGGATAAAGGATAAGGGGTTCCCAAAAAGGATGAAGGGAGAGGAAGGATCTTTAATGCTGTTTACCTACTTTCCCCAAATTTGTCAGTTGAATAACATCCTGACTTTCTCCCCACCTCTGTTAGCTCCATTCCATAGGTTGTTATGGTCGTTTTTAACCCATTGGGCTTAACCATGACACTTGTGGCTAACAGTCAACTACAGCTTCCTGATGACGCAGTGTGGCTCTCCCTAATGGGGAAGAGGGAGATGAACTTTTTGAGACAGGTTTTCTTTCCATCAGGCTGCTCTGCTCCTGTTAATTACTGAGGCTTCTGGAAACATTAGTTATTAGTATAGATTGAGCACAGAGAAGACTCTGAAAGTCAGATGGTTTGCTAATTAAATTACCATTTTCAATCAATGCTGCCTATAGTGTCCTAAATCACTTATATGAACTTCACAATAAGATCAAATGAAAACATTAAAATATTCTGATAATATGTCAAAGCATAGACATGTCTCAAATTTGAATATGTTGTTGTTGTTGTTAACATACATGTCTCCTAATTAGAAAATTTCCAGGAAGACTTCAAAGATGTAAAGGCCCAAATAAAATTATGTTGCTTAAGTCAATTAAAGTCAAAGGCTTCAAGCCTTCCTGTATGATCAAATTTTTTGGTCCTGGGACTGTCACATTGTCTTTAACATTGTGGCCTGGGCTTTCTTTCTCTAGAGTAGGTGTGATTTTCTCCATTACATTAGTCAAATTCCCCTTGAGCATTGTATTAAAAATTATTCGAAGAGTTACTAATATAAAAATATCACCTAAATGCCAACCCCTCACTTCCTCAATGAAGTTATTCTTTTCTGTTCATAATAGCCACAATTCTATATGTAGTCCATGATTCCATTCATCTCAAATCCATGAGCAGTGAGCTAGAAAGTCTTAGATGTTTTCTAGCAAGAGTTACCTTTGGCACTCTCCTGGCACCAGAATTGGACAGTGGGATCGATCCGTGTACTCTCTATTCTTTTCCAAGTTTATAAATTATGTAATGATGGCACCTTGGCTTGTGTATTTAATTTTCTCTTTTCTTTTTGACCTTCCGAACCTTTAAATTTAACATTTCTACTTGCATCTTGCACTCCTGACACCTCAGATTTTAATACAGGTGAACTCTGGGGTTATAGTCTTCCATATCTTGAAAGCATGCATTTTCAGTACTTATTTATTCTTTTTTATCCTCTTCCTTGGGAGTTTTTCCTTACCACTTACCTGAGGTTTACTTTCAATGGATGTCCAAACTGAATATCCTTCTCGTCATTCTGAAACCTGTATCCTAGGCGCCTGCTCTTTAAAGTAATATCCTTAGTTTCTAAATGCCTTCCTCCCCAACCCCACCCACTCTTTCTCTGCAGCTATGGTGGCGTGGTGGTTACGCATTGGGCTGCTAGTTTCAAGGTCCACAGTTCAAAACTACTACGATCTCCATTGGAGAAAGACGGGGCTTCCTACTTCTGTTAATGGTCTCGGAAACTCACAGGGATATTATGGTCACTATGAGTTGGCATCCAATCAATGGCAGTGAGTTTTTTGTTTTGTTTTTGGTATAGTAGATAGGTCCCTAGTTTTATTTCCCTCTCCTCTTATATCTTTAAAGCAGCTTAGTTGAATTTTTAGAGATTTAACCTACCTCTTTGTTTCCTTTCCTACTCTAGCACTGTTTCATTTAAGTGCATTTCTTTCCTTGAACTTATTCTTTGCTTTATTGTCCATTTCTTGTTTTTCTAACACATTCCTCTAGATTTTGTCTTGTGCAGAATCTGATAGTGCTATGAAATCAATGTGTTCTGGGACCGCTTAAACATCTACTTGTTAAATGGTCCAACTTAAACTTTTTATCTGGGTAATGCTACCCAAAAAATAGTCCCCTTAAGCCAACATCTACCTCAAACTCTGGCTGTTTTTGTCTGACATTGCTTCATTTTAATATACTTTATCTTTGCTTTATCAT
>NW_022107431.1:54194295-54201176 GCF_000313985.2 Echinops telfairi | reverse complement strand
TGATCCTCTACACATCTTGGGTGCTCTCTCTCTATTCAGTTCCCCCTTCTCTTTGCAAACTCTGTATTGGTTGCCCAGGTCATCCGATCTATGTTGCCAGGTTATGCCTGGGCCCTTCTCTGAATTGTGATCAGATAATTTTCATCAAGGAATGGTAACTCTCTTCTTATTTCTTCCTTCTTTGCAACTGCTACCTCTCTAGAATTATGTCTGGAGAATCTACTGTATGCCTGACATCGTTTTATGAGCTATTGGTACATTAGTAGATTAAACCAAGGTCTGTCCTCATGGAGCTGATATTCAAATGACGAAGATAATGATCTTCAATTAGGCTATCTTTACAATGGGGTTACTGTGTGAGTCAATGAGGTCATTGATGGTAAACTTTTGCCGCCTAGTTCATCCTGAAATGAAAGCAGTCAGTATTATTGCCATCTCAAGAATGGCTAAGTATGTGACTATCAAGCCAAAGGTTGGTGGTTTGGAGGCACCCAGAGGCACCTTAGCCCCAGAGGTCTGCTTCCAAAAGCTCTCATCCTTGAAAACAGAAAGAAGTTACTGCCCATGACACACAGATTGTCTTGGTTTGGAATGAACTTGATGACAACTGGTTATCTTCTTTTTTGTGTCTACAATGAAGGTTTTCTATTTTTGAAATTTACTACATTCTAGCTGTATAAGGCAGAAATCAGAGAGTCCTCGGTAATGTACAGTTAAAGCATGCAACTCAAAATTCCTGCTAGACAATTATTGATTTGCATTCTTTATAAGTTTTTTTTTTCCTACAGGGAAGAACCAAACCAAATCAAACCCCTTTTCTTCTGAATGTAAGAGAAACATCCCTATTTTGTGGTGCAAGTGGCATTTTTTGGGTCTCGTTTTGGTTTCATGAGTGACTTTGAAAATACTCTTGATATTTATAAGTAATTTAGTGGTAGAGTAGTCAGTAAGTAGGTGAAAACTAGATAATTTTTCTTTAGTTTAGGGGATTTTATACATGATTTCTGTCTCACGGTAAGTTTCAAGCCATTGTGAACATGTAGAGAATTGTCAGGCACATCTCAGCACAGTTTTTTCTTTATTAGCCTAAATTAATTCCATTTCATAATAGCAGCAAGAAAGCCAAGCAAAATGGTTTCTAGTTGACTTATGCAGTTCTTGTGAGCCATTTTTCTCCTGGCCTGCAGTCTTACAATAGTTGCATGAGTTATGGCCTTATGATAACCACTGCGAAATGTGCTGCCTAGCAAGCTACCATGCTTCAATAATCTAGTTTTGTTATTTCACTCAGCGGTAATGTGGTTTTGAGAGAGATGAACCTTATGCCAAACACTCTTTTCCTAAAGCAAAGCAAGTTAAGGATCTTAAAAGGGGGAATCTCATTTTAAGAAGCTGCTGACCCTGCCCGTCCCCCGAGAAGAATTTATTTCAAAGGATGGCACTGAATCTGCAGCTTCGGGAGAAGGATTTATCTGGTTAGAGCACACAGGAGCAGATGATGGGGGATGAGGAGAGACTGGAGCACATCCTGACCCACCAGGCTTTGAGGACGATGACCCCAATTAGAGCAGCCAGTCCACAGAGAGGACCACATGGCCAGCCCCACTATGAGACATGATGCCCCTCACTGACCCATTGCCCTAGGGGGACAACACCAGAGACACAGTGTGGGAATTGCACCCTATCTGATCCCGCTACACTTAGACAAAGTACTGTGGGAGTGCAGCGGAACAGCAGGGGAGGGGAGCAGCAAGATCCCCAGGGAACAATGAGGGTGGGCATTGGGGAAAGGGCGTGGTGCCCCAACAGGCTGGACTGGAAAACACTCTTTAAGGCCAACGATCCTTGAACTAACTACAAGCTTTTCTTTCTTGGTATATTTTAATTTGTTCTTTGTCAGTGGCTTGTTGTTGTTGCTGTTTTGTTGTACATTGTTGCTTGGTTTTGCTCTGTCTTGTTTTTGTGCATGTTGTTGTCTCCGCAGGTCTGTCTGGATAGGACAGGCTGGATGAACAATCTGGAGGAGAAAACAACGGGACTGACAGTTCCGGGGGGACATGGGAGAGGGAGAGGTGGGGGGAAGGGAAGAGGTGTTAACAAACCCAGGGACAAGGGAACAACAAGTGATCCAAATTGGTGGGGAGGTGGATGTTGGAGACCTGGTAGGGCATGATCAAGGGTAATGTAATCAAGAGGAAGTGCTGAAATCCTGGTGGGGACTGAGCATGATAATGGGACAGGAGGAGAATCAAGGGAAATAGAGGAAAGAGCTGGGAGGTAAAGGGCATTTATAGAGGTCTAGATAAAGATATGTACATATGCAAATATATTTATATGAGGATGGGGAAATAGATCTATGAGCCTATATTTATAGGTTCAGTATTAAGGTAGTAGAAGGATATTGGGCCTCCACTCAAGTACTCCCTCAACGCAAGAATACTTTCTTCTATTAAATTGGCATTCTATGACGCTCACCTTCCCGACACAACCGCTGAAGACAAAGTGGGTGAATAAGCAAATGTGGTGAAGAAAGCTGATGGTGCCCGGCTATCAAAAAGTATAGCGTCTGGGGTCTTAAAGGCTTGAAGGTAATCAAGCGGCCATCAAGCTCAGAAGCAACAAAGCCCACATGGAAGAAGCACACCAGCCTATGCAACCACGAAGTGTCGAAGGGATCAGGTATCAGGCATCATCAGAACAAAAAATCTTACCATAGGGAATGATGGGGGGAGTGTGGAGTGGAGACCCAAAGCTCATCAGTAGGCCACTGGAGATCCCCTTGCAGAGGGGTCTCGGGGAGGAGATGAGCCAGTCAGGGTGCGATGTAACAATGATGAAAAATACAACTTTCCTCTAGTTCCTAAAGGTTTCCTCCCCGCTCCCACTACCATGACTCGAATTCTATCTTGTAAGTCTGGCTAGACCAGAGGATGTACACTGGTACAGATAGGAACTGAAAATCCAGGGAATCCAGGGCGGATGAGCTCTACAGGACCAGTGGTGTGAGTGGCGAAACACGGAGGGTAGAGGGAGAGTGGGTAGGAAAGAGGGAACCGATTACAAGGAACTATATGTGACCTCCTCCCTGGGGGACGGTCAACAGAAAAGTGGGTGAAGGGAGACGTCGGACAAGGCAAGATATGACAAAATAATAATTTATAAACTATCAAGGGCTCATGAGGGAGGGTGGAGCGGGGAGGGAGGGGAAAATGAGGATCTAATGCCAGGGGTTTAAGTGGAGAGGAAATGTTTTGAGAACAGTGAGGGCAATGAATGTACAAATGCACTTTACACAATTGTGTGTATGGATTGTGATAAGAGTTGTATGAGCCCCTAATAAAATGACTATAAATGAAAAAAAAAGAAGAAATAAAAAAAGAAGTACCAAAAAAATTTTAAAAGCTGCAGATCATTTAATATTACTGAAGTTACTAGGGTGTCAGTACAAGTGCCAGTGAAGCAGCACAGATACCATTTTTACTCTGCTCCTGTGGATCAGATAGTGACTCTGAATTGAAGTAGATTTGGAGGATTTTTCTTACATTTTAATTATTGTTGACCAAGGTTTTTGGTAACAAAATCTATGGCTATAATTGAAACTAATGTATATAGCTAACTCGTGGTTGTTTTAAGGGGCCATCAAGAGTTCATGGATTATTTGAGCCAGATAGTTCACTTGATGATAGATTGATGTAAGTGAGGCCAACATGCCTTAGTTCTCTCTAATGTTCATCAGTGTCACACAGAAACATACTCTGTTTCTTGGCCACGGGCTAGGTTCATGGCTCTGGTTAGCCATTCCTTATATCCTTGTTCAAAACAGAAATTTAGAGAAAATAGCTTTACTAATAGAAGTCAATTTAAACTGTCACCTTGTGAAATTACATCTGTTACATCATATCATTGCTAACTATTATTTCTAGAAGGGAAACCGTGAGAGAACATGAAAGAGTGATTGAATAAACAGAGATAAAGTAATGACATGCCCTAAACAATTTAGGGATTTTTAAAAATTCCTCAGAAGAGTTTATTTGTTGTGTGTGCATTGTGATTTTTTATAATAATTAAAAATACAGCGATCCCGTAGGATATCGGTTAAAATAATTATATACATCTTTCCCTCTAGTGATCAGTAAATGGCTTGAAATGCATTTACATAGTCTTTTTAGTAAATGAAATACGTCATTATGCAATTCACATATTTTGTTGATCATCTGCAGTTACTAAGGGTACTACTGTGCTGTGGAGAGAGAATGGGTTTTAGAATTAAATGTTTGAATTCTTAGATTTTCATTTAAATTCAACATCCATTGAATTTTCACCACTGTGCTCACTGTCTAAGCCTTGGTAGTCTTCCCTGGTTACCAAAGGTCAAGTATACTTAATACCATCAAAATAGGAACTCAACATTTGGTCAATGAATTGTATATTTTTTCTCCTGATCACAAAATGTAGCAAAGTGTACTGACTTATACCCAGGATTTTTGCCATTACCATGAATATTTGCGAGCTTAAAACTGTAAGGAAAAAGTCTATCCATGTCATTATAATTTACTGATGGAGAAAGACATAAAAATGGAGACATAGTAATTCCCAATGTTGGACATAGATGTGAACTATCTTCTTCCACATTCACTAACACAGAAGTCTGTATCCACTTTCCTCAAAGCAAAATAGCACAAAGCCTTCTTATTGAAGACCCTTTGTTAATAATTTAATGGCACATTATAGAAAAGCTTGTCATTTGTACAGCTACTAATTTAATGATGTACACACACAAGACCCTCAGAATACCTGAGAAACCAAGCAAGTCTTAGTTTCACACACACACACACACACACACACACACACACACACACACGCGCACACCTGTGCTCCCACCTCTTTCCTTTCTATTCATGTACTTCCCAAGAAAGTCTTAGTTTCTCACACACACACACACACCTGTGCCCCCAATCCTTTCCTTTTTATTCATGTACTTCCTTTGAGGACTTGGGAGATCACATGTCCAAATTTTGATTCTTCCAGTTTCACTTTTGATGACCCCCCCCCCTTCTACCTCTGGTTCTTGCTATGAACTGTAGAAAAGAGTCAGGAAAGGAAAATATAGACCATTAGTTTTTAATTAACAGATCACTTTATTGGGGGCTCTTACATCTCTTATAACAAACCATACATCAGTTGTATCGAGGATATTTGTACATATGTTGCCGTCATTATTTTATAGACATTTACTTCTTATTGAGCCCCTGGTACCAGTTCCTCTTTTTTCCTCCCTTTCTTCTCGTGACCCCTTGATATATTATACATTATTATTACTTTCATATCTTACACTGACTGCTGGCTCCCTTCCTCCACTGTTTCTGTTGTTCATCCTCCAGGAAGGGTGGTGGGTGGTGGTTATATGTCGATCATCGTGATCGGTTACCCCTTCCTCCTCTCTTCTCTCTCACTTTATTTTTATGCCAGGAATCCAATAAATTATTTGTACAAAAATAAAGAATGAGAGAAAGAAAAGTAAAAACAAAGCATTATCTTTGAAATAAATTAGAATTCTGGTTTTCAGTAGGGACTCAATCTTTATGTAGAGCGTTGTTGAAACAATGTGTATTTGGGCTCTTAAATTCAACTGCGACTTTTATCTTAAAAAAGATTATGATTTGAATAAAAATTTTCAGAAGAAGTGGCTGTCCATTCAGCAGTTTATATGCATTTTGATTTGTGACATTGATTGCAATACCTACAGCTTAACAAACATTTTTGTACTTCCTATCTGCATTTACTATTTCCATTTGCCCTTTTTCTATCCATTTATTCAATAATATTCATTCACATTGGCTAAACCATGCCTACCAGATTAATACATGTCATAATAAAGCAAATAAGGCATTAATATAGTAAGTACATGATAATCCTGGGCCACCATTCACTGTGCATCCTCAAGATGAGATCTGAACCAAAGTCCAACATCTGCTTCTTCTCAAATCAGTGAGATTAAACCGTAAGTCCAAGGGTTACAGGAGAGCTTGAGGTGAACCCCTGTTCACCTAGTTGGTTTTCCACTTCAAATCCTTCTGTTGTGGCCTATGAAGGATGTTTTGTGCCTTTAAAGCACAGAGTCTAAAATCCTGCGTCACCATTGTCTGGATAGAAATTATATCAACGTGTCCAACTAAGAACATAGTACCAGGCATATCATTCCCTTGGGTTTTATTTAAGTAAGCAGATTTCTTTTTTTTTTTTAATCATTTTATTGGGGCTCGTACAACTCATCATAATCCAAACATGCATCCATTGTGTCAAGCACATTTGTACAATTGTTGCCATCATTATTCTCAAAACATTTGCTTCTACTTGAGCCCCTGGAATCAGCTCCTCACTTTTTTCCCCTTCCTCACCACCCCCACTCCCACATGTACCCTTGATAATTTATAATTATTATTTTGTCATGTCTTACATTGTGCGACATCTCCCTTCACCCACTTTTGTGTTATCCACCCCCCAGGGAAGTGGTTATATACAGATCCTTGTGATTGGTTCCCCCTTTCTACCCCACCTTTCCCTTACCCTCTTGGTATCCCAACTCTCATTATTAGTCCTGAGGGTTTTTTCTGTCCTGGGTTCCTTGTGTTTGCAGCTCTAATCTGTACTACTGTACATCCTCTGGATTTGTAAGGTAGAATTGGGATCATGGTAGTGGGGGAGAGAAAGCCATTAGGAACTAGAGCAAAGTTGTATGTTTCATTGGTGCTATACTGCACACTGACTGGCTAGTCTCCTCCCCGCAACCCTTTTGTAAGAGGATGTCCAATTGCCTACAGATGGGCTTTGGGTCTCCACTCCACATTCCCCCTCATTCACAATGATATGATTTTTTTGTT
>NW_022107431.1:54186794-54192800 GCF_000313985.2 Echinops telfairi | reverse complement strand
CCTTTGAAATAAATGCTTCTGGGGGGAGCAGCAGGTGTTCACTTAGTATTGGGGATTGGCGTTTGACCCCAGACCTCTCCCCTGGTTCCCTACTCCACGCTGGTATGTTGCATTCACATCTTGGAGCACTGGGTTGAATGAAGTCTGGTCCCTGTTTCCCTGTGGAGATATAAACTATACCCTCCCTTAAGTAAGCAGATTCCATGAACTTTTTTTTTTTTTTCATGGAAGGTTGCTTTTCCCCATTTACCCACCTACAGAAATGTAATCGTCCTTTCAGGGATATAAATGTCCGCCTCCCCCCATCTTGATTTGAGTTTCCAGTAAGGTTTACTTATCACTCTGGTAGGCGTGTCTGCTGATTTGGGGTGACTTTAGCATAATTTTGTGTGGCAGTAAATAAATGGTGTTCTGCCTTTCTTCCCACCTTGAGAAGCTGACCCCTCCTGAGTGAGGCCTCCTCTCTTGAAATGGCTTTTAATAAGTATACAGAGAAGTGTTGCTACATGGTCCATGGAAACTGGGCAGGCTCTCTACCTCATTGTTTGGGAGACCAGATTAGATTACATGACTTGGGAGCAGATTCTTGCCTTCATCTTGGTGGTTATGTTTATACAGGGAACTCATACAAGACTTGTCTTTTTTCAAATATTTACATTAAAATTTTTGTTAAATCAATTTATTTTTTCCAAACCATTTTATTAGGCGCTAATCCAGGCATCATACCATTCCATAGTTCAATCACATCAAGCAGTATTAAACAATTGTTATCAAAGTCAGTTTCAAAACATTTTCTTCCTTCTTGAACTCCTTGATAATGGTTCACCTAGCGTTCCCCCCCCACCCCCCCAGGAACCTTATTCTACTTGTTACCTCTATAGGTCCATCTGTCTTGGGTTTCATATATTGGAAAGCATAGAAAAACACATAACAAAGATTCAAGAAGTATTTGTTCTTTTGTAATGGACTAATATCGCTCAGCATAATGGTTTCCAGATACCTTCATATGATAAGGTGTTTCATGGCTTCATCACGGTTTTTAAATGATGCATAGTATTCCATTATATGTATGTCTGTACCAGAGCTTCTTTATCCATTTTTCTTGGATAAAGATGGGCACTTAGAGTGTTGCAAGCTTCTTGCTAGTGTGAACTGTGTTGCAGCAAACATGAGAGAGAAAATGTCTGTCCATGTTCTTTCTCTTATGCTTTGGGGTAAATGCCCAGCCATGGTATTATTAGATCATGTGGTATTGTGGCTGTTACATAATCTGGTGTTAGTTTGAGGATTAAGAGTGTAGGGGTGGAGTCTAGTCTGTCAATTAGTATATAGCCAATGAGGCTTCTGTGTGGGCATGGCCTTCTGAGGATTCTGGGAACTCCTTTATTTCCTCCCTGGAGGTAGTAGGCATGCTCTCTCAGCTAACTCCCTGGAAGACATGCCTGTGGAGAAGACACTTGGAGAGAGGCTGATGGAGCCAGACCTCTGGTACCAGAGAAGCCATGTGGAGACCCCTGCCAGTGCTGAGATGCTTACAATGCCACTGGATCCACAAGACTTCCCACTCACTGGCTTGTGATCTTCCTACATTTGGCATCATTGCATGTGTTTTGTGAGTCAGAAGAGGACTATAAATTGGTATTGGACATATGGTCTAATATCAGGTTTAGGGACTTGATCTGTACTGGGGCTGGGATGCTTTCTCAATATTCAACTGCTCTTGTATATAAAGCTCTTTCTTATACACATGTGAGTGTCTATGAATTTGTTTCTCTAGTCTACCAGGGCTAATACAGGTATATTTTTCCCCAATTGATTTATGTAGCACCGTATTGCTTTCCACAATGGTTGTACATATTTATACAATTCCACCAGCTGTGTGTTAGAAAAAGAGGGGGAAAATGAGGAGTTGATAGCAAAGGCTCAAGTAGAAAGCAGATGTTTTGAAAATGATGATGGCAACAAGTGTACAAATGTGCTTGACACATGGATGGATGTATGGAATGTGATAAGAATTGTAGGAGCCCCCAATAAAATGATTAAAAAAAAAAGAGTTCCAATATCCCTGCATCCTCTCCAATATTTGTTATTCTCAAAATTGGGCTATCTTTCATGGGTATAAGATGATAGCTCATCAATGTTTTGATTCTGTTTCATTTTTGACAAATTCAAATCTTCCTAGATTCATACTTTGCACCTTCCAGGTTCCAATGATAAATTGGGACTTTTTCTTCTCATTCTGATAAATGCCTCATCAGCATAGGAAATATTTGAAAGCTTTACTCCTACAGATTTTACTCCATCTTTGTTATAAACTTGATTCTATTTTGAGAAAGCCACTCTTTCCTCAGTAATATTTTGAATACCTTCTTCCCTGAAGGGCTCATCTTTTAACACTAATCACTCATTGGATTTTCATTATCTGACAGTGTTTTAATGTTATACCTAATTCTTCCGAAGTAGTCTATTCTTTCTTCATTGTGTAGTTTTAGTCTAGCTCTGATGAAACCTGTTCCCTTTGGGTGGCCCTGATGGTGTTTAATATATCTCTGACATAGCTTTCAGCACCACAGCCACACACAAACCACTGCATCTAGCATATATTACAAACCGACAGATAAGAGACTTCATCTAGGGGTCTACCATTCTTTATCAGACCAATAAGCCTAGTCTTTTTTATGATGATGAGGTTTTTTTTGCATATTTTTCCTCACACTGTCCAGAACTTCATTATGATCCCCTTAGGGAAAGTCAGCCGTGATAGGCCTTATCTAGTTCTGATCCCAGGCTTCTAGAGGCCTGACTTTGAATAGTTCACTAGTCTTTTGCACTAATTGTTTCCTTTTCTCTTTGATTTTCTTCTCTCTCTCTCTCTCTCTTTTTTTTTTTTGGACATTAAGGCTCAAAGTGACACCTTATTGGCTACTCATATACTTTAAAGACCCCAGTTGTTGCTCAGCAAAGTAAAATGTAGAACCTTATCTTTTATGGACTATGTGAACACAGAGAAGGATGATTTATACTCAATTAATATGGCGGTCCCAGCTGCAATCCCTTATGTGACATATTATGATTCTGGATTTATAGCCTTTGTCCATAGTCCTTTTTTTGAGGGCATTTTGCAAATGAACAGCAGTAGGATGAGATTTAGTTCTGATTGTAGCCGAGAGGTGAATTGGGTGACACTCTTTGTTTAATGGTTATCTTGGTTACTATTACTTGTAATGGATGTATGCAATGATATTCCAGAGATGAGATGATATGCTAAAGATGCTTCTGGAGTGGCATGAGAAAAAAACTTGGCAGATTAAGATTATTAGGAGGTCAATCCTATTGTAAACATCCTATTAAAGTCTCTAGGTCATAGGTGCATAAGGAAGATACAGTCCAGGGGTGGAGAATACATTATTTATATTTGGTTGAAGGGTTATATGTTAATTTAATTGCACTATACATATGTGTATGTATATATGGATATATTTATATTTTTAATTGCAGTATTGATACCCAATGTAACTTCCTTTAAGTCAGTTGTTCTTAACCTTCCTAATGCCGCGACATTTTAATACAGTTACTCATGTTGTGATGATCCCCCAGTCATATAATTATTTTATGATTGCTACTTCATAACTGTAATTTGCTACTGTTATGAATCAGGTAACCCCTATGAAAGGGTTGTTCAACAACCTACCCAAAAGGATTGCGACCCACAGGTTGAGAACCCCTGCTTTAAGTAATCCTTCCCTGCAAGGATCTGGTAGTAAGGTGGAAAGATACTGATAAGATTCACCTATGAGCCAGCCCCATTCCCAACTACTCCGTGGACACCTGCCCTTCCCCCAGAAGAATTTATTTCAAAGGACAGCAGCTCTGGGAGAGGGTCATATATGATCGGAGCACATGGGAGCAGATGAAGGGGGAGGAGGAGAGAGTGGAGCACATCCTCGCCCACAGGGCTTTGAGGGTGATGTTCCCAATTAGAGCAGCCAGTCCACAGAGAGAACCACATGGCCGGCTGCACTATGAGACATGACACCCATCACTGACCCGTAGCCCTACAGGGGACAACACCAGAGACACAGTGTGGGCATTGCACCCGATCTGATCCTGCCAGCGAGGCAAAACACTAAGGGGGTGCAGCAGAACAGCAAGGGAATGGAGCAGCAAGGTCCCCAGGGAATGCTGAAGGTGGATTTTGGGGCCAGGGTGTGGTACCCCAACAGACTGGACTGGAAAACACTCCTAAAGGCCAACAAACATTCCTTGAACTAACTACAAGCTTTTCTTATTGTGTTGTGTATTGGTTTTTTTGGTCATTGTTTTGTTGTATGTTGTTGCTTGGTTTTGCTCTGTCTTGTTTTTGTGCATGTTACTATCACCACAGGTCTGTCTAAATAAGATAGGCTGGATGAACAATCTGGAGGAGAAAGCAATGGGACTGACAGTTCCGGGGGGACATGGGACAGGGGCAGGTGGGGGGAAAGGTAGTGGTGTTAACAAACGCAGGGACAAGGGAACAACAAGTGATCCAAATCGGTGGTGAGGAGCGTGTGGGAGGCCTGGTAGGGCGTGATGAAGGGTAATGTAACCAAGAGGAATTGGTGAAACTCTGGTGGAGACTGAGCATGACAGTGGGACAGGAGGAAAGTCAAAGGAAATAGAGGAAAGAGCTAGGAGGCAAAGGGCATTTCTAGAGGTCTAGGCATGTACATATGCAAATATATTTATATATAAGGATGGGGAAATAGATCTATGTGCCTATATTTATAGGTTTAGTATTAAGGTAGCAGAAGGACATTGGGCCTCCACTCAAGTACTCCCTCAATACTTTCTTCTATTAAATTGGCATTCTATGATGCTTACCTTCCTGACACAACCACTGAAGACAAAGTGGGTGAATAAGCAAATGGGTGAAGAAAGCTGATGGTGCCCGACTATCAAAAGATATAGTGTCTGGGGTCTTAAAGGCTTGATAAGGAAAGGGCACTGCACACAATTCCGCGGTTTCTGTTATCGTTAGTAGCTGCAACTGCAAAGAAAAAGAATGTAGGTGTGAACTATCCAGTGAATCAAGTCCAGATTCAATTCTGTCAGAGCTGTAACCTCTAGTCTCAAGGCTGACTCAAAAAGGAAAAATTGTGTTAGAACAACGGGAAGTACCTTTATGACTGTTGGTTACCAACAAGGTATCCCAGTACAGGCACAGAGAAAACCAAGAAGCTATTGGAAAAGGGGTATAGTGTAAAGAAGCTGCTTCCGTTTTTAGACTGGTATCATCAGCTTCCCGAGGAACCATTACTAAAATTGATTGTGAAAGTGGCTAGTTTATTGTCAATGTCTTTGATTTAGAATGCTATGGCATGGAAGAGTATTATGTTTGGGTTGATCCAAGACCCACAAGTCACAATGGAACAGTCATGAATAGTAATCCTATATTCATTTCCAGGGAAAGTTAACCAAGGGGGCCAGCCAGCCTGATGGACTCAATAAAATTTTGGTAAGACTTGTCTACCCTGTGAAGGAAAACTTTCCCTCTCTCTCCTTAAAGACTCACTGGAACACTCCAGAGGAAGTAGATAATGTGTTGCTTATGGAGGCAATACTATAATGGCTTTATAGTGATCAGGATATTCATCCAATGAGTATTCTTCTTACACTGGTCATGATAGACATGGTAATCAAGGGAGCCGTTTTACATGAGTACTCTATGTAATTTTACCATTGTGTCAGATGTGTTGGCACAACTTCTCTGCATGGGTTTTACAAATGCAGGAAACATAGGGTAATTATTAGGATAATTGGAAGGAGCAATTTGGAAAGAACTTATCCCGGTAGGAAAAAGATTTTCAGATGAGGGCAGGGGGAGGGAGGGGGAAAATGAGCAACTGATATTAAGGGCTAAAGTGGAAGGCAAATGTTTTGAGAATGATGAGGGCAACAAATGTACATATGTGCTTGACACAATGGATATATGTATGAATTGTGATAAGAATTGTACGAGCTCCT
>NW_022107431.1:54173585-54185418 GCF_000313985.2 Echinops telfairi | reverse complement strand
AGACTCAAAGTACATCGATAGGCAACTGAACACCCCCTTGCTGAAGGGTTGTGGGGAGGAGACAAGCCAATCAGGGTGCAGGACAGCAATGATGAAACACAACTTTCCTCTAGTTCTTAAATGCTCTCCCCCTCCCCCACTATCATGATCCCAATTCTACCTTACAAATCTGGCTAGACCAGAGGATGTACACTGGTACAGATAGCAACTAGAAACACAGATGACTATTAAGAAGTGGAATGAACATACTAGACATTGTTGGAGTCAACACAAGGATCCTAATACAATACTACAGGGGCTTGGTTGGACCAAGGAAAACTTCTACTGGTCCCCCAATGTGAAGGAGGTCTAAACAAGTCCATTTGGTTCCTCCCAGTCTGGCGGTACATAATGATGGGAATTCCTACCTGGGATCGTGACACAAAGACACGCCTATTTGATGAAAATAAGGATTGACAAAGGGGTCAAAGGATACTAAGTAATTATGATAAGTAGGCCTGTATAGAACAGTGTAAACTGGAATACTCCCAGGAGAAGTAGGAAGCAGTATCATCTCAGTCAATTTATTTCCTATTATAACTTCAGTGATTTCCACAATTTATTACTATAACTTTAAAAAAAACAACAGGGCACTCATTATGGAAGTTACATTACCCGGTGTCAACTTGAGACTATTAAGAGTGAAGTGATAGAGTTTAACCTGTCAATCAGGTTGCAGCTTGATGACTTCATTTGAAGGCGCTACGGAGATAAATAGCTCATTGGAGACCAGACCCAGACTCTCTGCTTGTCTCCCTGAGAGACATTCCTGTTGACAAGTCACATGGAGCTACCCTGAATGAGCTAGAGCCCTGGAGCTGGAGGAGCCACATGGAAACCCACACTAGTGCTGAGATGCTTCATCCACCAGTGGACCTATGAGACTTTCCAGCCACTGGCCTGTGATCCTCTTGCATTCGGCGTCTTTGCATGTGATGAATGAGTCTGAAGAGGAATTGTAGACTGGTATTGGAAATATGGGCTAATATTTGACGTTTGGACTTGAACTGGACTGGGTTGGGATGTTTTCTTAATATACAATTACTCTTTTATATAAAGCTCTTTCTTATACACATATAAGTGTCTCCTTGGATTTGTTTCTCTAGTCTACCCAGACTACACTCATGAACTGAACTTCAAATTACTTCTTTTCTTTTCTTTTATGATTATATTTATATACACCCTTACATGCTTTCCTTCACTTTGTTTGTGTTATTCTTTCCTTGAAATGATTTTTCCACACCGGTTTGCCTATCTTATTTCTATCCCAATTTCTAATGTGGAATGTGTGCCCCATGTTTTCCATGATACTCCCATCCTTTTCCCCCCTGAGATTAATTACTGTCCTCTCTGAACTCATAAAGGTTGGTCATTTGACTTCTGCATGCCACCTTGAATTGATAATTTGTTTTTTGGTTTAATTATCTATGCTTTCTCAAATGGATTGCAGCTTATCAAGGAAAGCTTTCCTAATTTATACTTATTTTTTGTACTTTACAGTCCTTGTCTAACCCTTCTTCTCAACCTCATTATCTGGGAACCTGTGATCTAAACACTGGTTAGTCTGTAGGTAGCCTGGAAGTGATATCAAAAAAATAATTACCAAGAGCAGACCCTAGAGGAAGGAATCTTCACTTGTAATGAGAAATGTAGAGGCTAGAAAGTAAAGACAAAGCTGCAAATCCTGTTCATGTACCAATTGCTAGTGGGAATGTCCTTGGGAAAAGTAAGGATGTCATGAAAGTTATCACGTAGGAGAAGATATAAGAGTTAGGACCAAGCCAAAGGGGAAGTTGGGAAGAATGACCGTAGTAGGATTCTTAATATCATCTAGCTTTGATTTTTTTTCCTCTTTTTTGTTTACTCAAAGCCGTCAACAATTTAGCCATATTAGTGTCACCTGAGTCCATAATAGAAATACAGACCATCAGGTCCTACTCTGGACTGGGAAAGTTAGAGCCTGCATTTCAACTAGATTTCTTTTTTAAAATTTTATTTTACTGGGGCTCGTACAATTCTCATCACAATCCATACATCCATCCATTGTGTCAAGCACATATGTACATTTGCTGCCCTCATCATCCTCAAAATATTTGCCCTCCACCTCAGCCCTTAATATCATTTGCTCATTTTCCACCTCCCTCCCTCCACCCCTTCCCTCATGAACCCTTCATAATTCACAACTTATTATAGTTTTTGTCATAAGTTACACTGTCTGACGTCTCCCCCAGCCCTCTTCTCTGCTGTCCCTCCCCCAGGGAGGAGGCAATACTTAGATTTTTGTAATCTGTTTCCCCTTTCCACCCCATATTCTCTTCACTCTCCAGGCCTCGCCCCTTTCACCACTGGTCCTGAAGGAGTCATCTGTCCTGGATTCCCTGTGTTTCCAGTTGCTATCTGTTCTTGGTGATTTCTTTGAGAAGCAATGACTTTCCTGTATCTTAGCATACCGAGTTTAGGTTTACCTGTGGCCTGATGCATGTGTACATCTGAGTTAAATTTTCAAAGCTGGCACTCAGGATCAATAACAATAGATTTGGGTTTACTAAATGCTGGTGTATTATCAAATGGTATGTTTTGGTGTTTAGTTGAGGGAGTCTCTGAATTGGAATGAATAAATGAATACAAATTACCTTAGGGAGAGTAGTTAGAATTTGTCTTAGATTTTTAGGGAAAATCTAATCTTGCATGCACTCCCTCTCTTCTTCCCACTGGTTTCTTAATGCTTCAAGTCACAGTTTCAGTCTTGAATAGTCTTTCACAATGGTGTGGGTGGAGGAGATTTGAACTCAATGTGTGCAAGAATAATAACATTTTTCAGATAACAAACTGTGACTTAATAAGAGTTGGGTGGAGATTAACCAAAGTAATCTAATTCTGGATGAACCAGAGAGTTTTCAAGTATCTGTTCATGTCATTAGGATCTGTAATTTTTTACTTCAGATATATTTTTGCCAGTTTTAAGTGCTTCAGGACAGGAAAACAGTTGGCCATCTGGTTTTACTAAACACTTTCTCACGTACAAGGACAAGATGTATTACTTGGAGGAGTGCACTGTTGGAAGAAGTTTGAACACTTCCCTATACAAACTTCTCTCCTGTTTTTAAAGATGAAGAGCTAGGTCTTTATTAAAAATTAAAGGAATTTTGTTGGGAGTACTTACAGCTCTTCTTCATATGCTTCTGCTATCTCTAGATGTGTAAAAAAACACATACCTATTTAACTTGAGAAAGTTATCTTACAGGCAGAATTCCACATAGATTTGTGTTTATTCTTCCTTCAATGGATGGAAAGCATTGCCATGCACAAGTAATCTTGTTTTAATTTTTTCTTATTGCTCTCATTATTAATTCAGAGATAGCATTTCTCTAGCTGGAATTCTGTTACCTGACTATAAAATAATCAAACTTAATCTGAAAAATATTAAAAATGATGTTTCTGATACAATATTAACTTAAGTTTTCTGTAGGAGAAAGTCCAATACAATCAAATTCTTTTAACCTTACTAGTTCTATATTAAACAAAATTGAATTTTATTTATCTTCTGATTTTATCTAACTAGGCTTTTACAGACATTAAGTTTTCTGATGACCTTGTACGATAGGATGATTTGATCACAGCTGCTGTTGTTGTGTACTGTACAGTTGGTTTCAACTCCTAATCTTTACAGGAAGTGGTCACTATGTCTCTCTTGCAAGCAACTGATAGATTTGAACTTGAAATCAAGTGTTTACCTCCTGTATCAGAAGGGCTCCTTTCACAGTCAATAAAAGCACAAAACATAAGGTCAAAATTACGAATTTACTTCTAGGATTGATTTACCCATATGTCTGCTGGTAAATGTATTTGATGAGCCATAGGCCAGAGAAGTTAGCAAATGCTTAGAACATTATATTTCCTTTTTTAACTCACTTCAGTTATCTGTTTAATCATTTTCTTTTGAAGCTAAATTAGACACGCATTTTTCAAGATATTGATCATTGAAAGGTAAGAATGCTAGTGGCAAAGTGAGTTATTTATTGAGCTATTAACCACAAAGTCAGTAGTTCAAAACTACCATCAGGAGATAGATGAGGCTTTCTACTCCTATAAGGATTTACAATCTTGGCTCTTAGGGGTCATTTTATGTTGTTCCATAGGCTCTCTGTGAATCAAAATGGACTTGGTGGAAGTGAGTAAGGGTGGTATTAGCCATTCGCTAGCTTTTAATTGTAGTGTAACAAGGAAGAGGAGATGTTTAGACTAGTGTTCAAGAGAACTTCACTAAGATTGGTTGTGTTCTTGAGTGTTAGCATTTCCATATAATTTTCTTTGGAGAGTTATTTTAAGGTAGGGATAAGGAAATAGTGAAGCAGCAACAAGCAAATATCTACAAAACCAAATTGGTGCATATAGTATAACCTTTAAATCTCTTGCAGGTTGCATTATTGTAGACCTTTATCTTGAGTACTTTTCCACTCCCCACCAGGAGGTTACTCCACGTCTGCTGCGAGATCCTCATCAAATGTCGGAGAGTCCTCAGGACTTTTGTGATCCCTGGTGTATAATGCCAATGTGTCCTTCAAATGTCCTCTGAGGTTGGCCTTAAGTCATGGACTTTGGGATGCACATTTCTTTTTTTTTTTTTCTTTTTTCTTTTTTAACATTTTATTAGGGGCTCATACAACTGTTATCCCAATCCATACACACATCAATTGTGTAAAGCGCATTTGTACATCGTTTCTCAAAACATTTTCTCTCCATTTAAACCCCCGACATTGGGTCCTCATTTTTCCCCTCCCTCCCCGCTCCCCCCCTCCCGCATGAACCCTTGATAGTTTATAAATGGGTATTTTGTCATATCTTGCCCTGTCCGACGTCTGGGATGCACATTTCCTTGCATTAATAATACCATTATTTTTGTGTCATTCATGGGTCCCTTGCTTGTTCTCTTTGATGAGATGGAGTATAGATGATAGGACTGCAGAAACATTGAAAGAAATCACATTCTATGAATTAATTCAGTGATTATGATTTATGGAGCTTGTAGGAAGGCACAATTGGAAGATGCGTCCTTTCATGTTTATGCTATAAAACTTCAAGCAGTAATTTAATGTGAATATTTAGTGAATTGTTAGACACATTTGGAATGTCTTTTGAGAGTGTCATTGGAAGCCAGAATGAGGGTAAATTAGATTGCAGGAAGAATGATGTAATCAGAATTAGTAAATGATATTGGGGAGCTGCAGCGTCAAGAAGACATATGTTGTTTCAATATGAATAGCCTCAAAGGAGCCATGGGATTGTGGGAATAATCTAGTCTCCCAGATATCCAAAGTTAGCACATTCAATAACAAACACATCGAGACGATGCCTAGACCAGTGCTTCGTCAGGAATCCTTTGACCAAGGGTGTGACCATATGGCTTACTTCCACCGGCCAGACATAACTTTCGCTTTCAACTTTGCACAAGATAGTAAGTAGAAGTGCTAGAGAAAACCCACTTTGCTGATGGACGGTGGTGACAACAGTGGCAATGCAGCAGTAATGTCTAATTTCTTAGGTAGCAGTGACTTTCGATACCTACTGCCAGAAGCAGTGGCATTCAATGGTTGTGGCAGTGGTGTCTGCCCTGTAGTAGTGGAATTATTTGGCCAGGATTATTTGCCCTCATTTTTCTTGTTTCCCAACCTAGATGATTGTGAGCCAACCTGTCGTTTTTCAATGCATTCCTCTTCGAATAAAATCAGGGTTGGTTTCTGTTACTTGCAACTGTTGACCCCGATGAAGAGAGGCCCCTGCTCTGCTATACTGGATCCCGTCCGTGATCCCCTTCCTGTGATTCCCTTCTCATGCCAATCTTCCCTGCATTATTAAAGTGGGAGCTGGGAACAATCAATGTGTTAGTTCTTCTCACACATTTTACATGGAGGACTAACGCTGCTGCCCCCTAGCGACCCTTTGTGGCATATGACATGGGTTACAGAATAATACATAGAACAAAAGTCACCATATCTGAATAGATAGAGCTCGGCACGGGTTTTGTGACATCGTGTTTCACTTCAGATTCTGTGGTAACTCGATTACTTGCCATGTCAGTATTTTGCCATACAATGGCATGCATTTCTTTTTAGGTAATTTCTTTTGTTGAACTGTTGCATTGTGCAACTTCAATGATTTAGAGAGAAGCCATTCCAGTTTGCTTTAATTTTTTTGGCATCCCCCGCCCCCAAACCTCGGGAAAATTATTTTAGTCTCTGATACATTTTTAAAATAGACTAGATCCACAAAACAAAAGCGGTACATACATTTAGACTGAAGTTCCAGAGACAACAGTATGTATGTAGGCAAAGTGAATAAGCTTTGCTTTCCTGGTTACATCCTTAGAGGTCACAAGGTCATGTCTAAGGTCTGATATATGGTATCTATTAGCTATTTCATATAGAGAAGTAAACCTTGTTTGCTGGAGAAATCATTATCTCCCTCTTTGGTAGGCAGACTGAACTTCTTCAAAGATGTCTACACCCTAATCCCTAGAGTAGGTGAATATGTTAGGATACAGGGGAACAAGGAATCATGCAGGTAAAATTGAGGGTGTTAATCAGGTAACATTAATAAGGAAGATAAACGTGGATTCCCCAGGTAGGCCCAATGTAATCACGAAGTGCTTGGTTGTGTCTAAGAAGTTTTCATAACTTTGCCTCCAGTATGCTCCACCACAAACTGATATATTTGCAGCACAGGCAAATACACATATACAAGTATCCTCTGTCAGACCTCTACATATTTATGAGTAAACTCCCACTCTCCCTCCCACATATGTTCAGCTGCATTTAAGCCAAGCATCTACTTTTGGAATACCATTGTTGCAAAATTGTGCACACAACAGTATTTGCTTTTAACTATTTAACTTTTACAAACCTTCCAGTGTCTTCCTCTAGTTCCACCCCTTTTGCCAAGCTCCCTCTTAGTGTATTTTGCCTTCCCCTGCACCCAAGTTAAAACCTGCCTACTCTCTAGGCCCTATCCCATGATTTCTTCTTTCTTCCTTCCCTTCCCACCTCCATAGCCATGAAATAATGTTTCTTTTAGTGTGAAAACAATTTTTTGTTTTTTTTTCACAGTCACTGAATTGTGACTCTTATTTTCTTATGAGAACAAGGGGTTCTCTAGACTTCTTCAGCCACCAGTGAAATGTCCGGGTGCAAAAGCACTTTCTTCAGACAGGCCTCGTCATCAAAATCAACAGTAAGCACAGACCCGCTCCAGATGGCTTGAACAACAACTGGGCAGGCTGGGAGGTCTGACAACTCCATGGTCACTGGAGTGGGGAGGGGGAGAAGGCAGGAGTGTCTGGCCATGCCATGGTGACTGGCTGTTTTTAAAAAAATTAAACATTATGTTTGTAAGATGCATTTATATTTTTGTAAGTTTAGACACATATACTATTCTGTACTCTTCCATTGTTTGAGCTTACCACAATATCTATTTTGGATGGGTGTTAGGTGTCTCTACTGCTTTGTTACTACCGATATTACTATGCGGAGGCTTTTGGTGCACATATAGGCAAGTTTCCCTAGGAGTGAAAGTTTTACGTTATAGAACATGCAATTCCACTTTATAAATAATGATGCCAAACTATTTTTTAAAGTGGCTCCAGTTTAACTTTTCATTATATTTTACAGCAAATGTTACAGTTGATCTTTATCCTCTTCTATACTTAATGTCATACTTTTCAATTTTTTGCCATTTACATATTTATAATTAAATATTTTATTATAAATGTGACCATGCATAACACAGTAATATGATGAAAATTAACACAAAATAGCTCATTCATTTAAAAAGTATTTAATGAATGTCTGTTATTTGGCTACCTCTGTGCAAAACCTGTGAGTAAATAAAGAGACACTGTAACTGCCTTGACACTTAGGAATATTACAAATATGTAAAATTGAAGCATTCAAGGAATAGAATAAAATAGTATGATCATTTTCCAGTTTTCCCAGTGCTTCCCCTTCATATTCTTCACGATAGAAACATAAATCACAACAACTTTCAGAATGACCTTTATGCTTTTCCATTTTGTTTTATATTTCCACCATTTATTATGTAAGCTCACCCTCAGACTTCCACTGTGACCTCCTATTGAAGGATGGCCATGATTTACTGTGACAGAAGGGAGGCTTTAATGAGTGAGACTATTTTATGTGCCTAAAAAGACATAGGAAAGCAAAAGAGAGAGAGAGCGCGCGAGAGAGGGAGGATTATTCAGTGCAGGGCAGAAATGTTAGGAGGGTGTGGCTGAGCTTCTGTAGACACGATTTCCTTAGTCCCTCATTTACTCTCAAAGGATCACACACAGGTGTTGGTTGGAACTAAGTGTGTAAGAGGGGAAAACCCAACCATATATATTTAAATATAGTAATTTTTTTCAAGAAGGAAATAAGAGTAAAATACCATGTAGTATCAAAAACGGTATCTAAGGCACTTGCTAAACTGATATTTTGGGTAAACCCAGCAAATTGACCAGACTATACTGCCCTGAGGAGGGAAAGTTTGAAAGGGACATATTTCGTACCTGGGATAAATTATTCTGGATAGATTTATTCCCTTCCCTAGAGCAATATTTTTTTCCAAATAGTTTATTGCTTTATTTTTAAATGTTTATTTTGCATTATTTTAAATCCAAACAAGATTTGTTACTTTCCTAATTTGTATATAACAAATTCCTACTAAAGCCTTTCATTCAATATCCACTGATTTGGACTCATAGTTTAGATAGTCAGAATTAGTTTTGGAAAGACAGTGGAGAGCAACATAGAGACGCAAGTCCAAATGAAGTGTGAAATGAATGAGAATCGGCCAATGGGCTGAATCACATTCAAATCACATTCTGTTTTTCTTAGTACTACTTTATAACATGGTTTTTATGAGACTGTTTTCTCCTAAGAATCTTTTCCAGCGAGTTATGATGGCTTGGGGAGAAAAGTGTTATTAATAAGGATGAAAGATAATTGTAAATTCTGGGACACATATATAAAAATAATGAAATGATTTACAAAGATGTTTTCATGATCATGCATTTATCCTATCATTAATTAGCCTCATTTCAAATTTTTGATTGCCAAGCAAACCACCACAAAAGGTTTCTTTGTTACTTGCAAGGTAGGCATCATTAATTCTCTAAGTAGGAGATATTTGTGTGGTACTTACACCTGGGAAGAAAAGAATAAAAAAGACTGCTGTTCTATCAAAAACATGATTTGTATTCTATGCATACAGAGAATTTTAACCTTCAATATTTAGAAATAATTCTCATCGATTGGTGGATTCTTTAGGTTTAACTGGAAAGGCCATTGTGTCCAAATTTAGTGTTGGTAGAACTTTAAAGTTTTGGGTAAATCTACATAAAAATTAGTTACACAGTCATTTAGAACAGCTCTCAGTTTTTGAGCTATTTCCAAATCCCACTAACTTTCCTAAGCAGATTTACTGTGGTTCAAGATCATGTATCAATGAGTGGTGGAAATTGTGCTAATAATGCATGTTTTTCTAATATGCCACCAGCTTGTCTGTCATTGTGTCTTGCTGTGGTAGCGTGCATGTTGCTGTGATGCTTGAAGTTCATGTCACCAGTATTTCAAATACCAAGGTGAACAGGTTTAGCAGAGCTTCCAGACAATGAACAGACTACAAAGAAGGAATAGGATATTTAATTTGGAGGGATTAGCTACTGAAAATCTTCTAAATAGCAATGGAACATTATGAGACATACTGAAACTCTTATGAATAGCAGTAGAACAAAGTCAGGTACAGTGATGGAAGATGAGCCCCTTAGGGCAAAAGACACTCAAAATAAGACTGAGGAAAAGCTGTCTTCTCAAAGTAAATTTGACAATAATGAGATGCATGAATCAAAGTCTTTGGGGCTTTCATCTGTTAATTAGACATAATTTGAAATGGGAAGGAACAGCAATAAATATCTATTAATTATTAGAATGTGTAATGTACAAAGTATAAATTAAGAAAATTGGAAGCCATTAAAAGTGAAATGTAATACATAAAGATCAATATTGTAGTCATTAATGGACTGAAATGAATTGGTATCAGTCATTTTGAATCAGACAATCATATGATTTACTTTGCAGGAATAACAAATCCACGAGGAATAGTGTCACATTGTCAACATTTTCAGGATCAAATTTCAAGTACAATGTATACAATGCATCTGTGATAGGATTATATCTATATACATACAAAGAAACCTGGCTAATACAACTACTATACAAATTCACACACCAATCAATAAAGCTAGTGATGAAGAAATTGAAGAATTCTACCCATGTCTTCAGTTTGAAACTGATGAAACATACAATCAAGACGCAATTACTGGTTATTGGAATGTGAAAGTTGGAAATGAAGAGGTAGGAGCAGTAATTGGAAACTATGGCCTTAGCGATAGAAATGAAGTTGGAGATGGCATGAAAGAATTTTGCAAACCAATGAGTTCTTCATGGCAAATACTTTTCTTCAACAACGTAAATAACAGCTATTCATGGGTCCTCAGCAGATGGAATACACAGGAATAAAACTGGTTACATTTGTGAGAAGACATGCTGAGAAAGCTCAATATCAACAGGCAAAATGATTAACAGGCCAGTAATTACTCTTATGTAAGTTCAGGTTGAAGTTGAAGAAATTTGAAACAAGGTCACAAGAGCCAAAATCATATCTCATCTGAATTTGAGAACATTCCAAGAATATATTTACTTCAATGTACACTAATGAGGGGCTGTGGGATGACATCAAGAATATCGTACATGAAGAAAGCAAAAGATCCTTAAAAAGACAAGCAAAAAGGAAATTATCAAAGAGGATGACAGAAGAGACTCTGAAACTTGCTTTTGACCCTAGAGCAGCCCTAGCAAATGGAATAAATAATGGAATGAAATTGCTGGACACATGATTTCAAAGGGCAGTCAAGAAGATAGTCTATTGCCCAGAGAGAATTTGGAAACTCATTGGATTATTTTCTCTTAAACTTAAAAGAATGGTTCTTTAAAAATGGACATGAGATTTTACTTCACATTTTGTCATTTCCCCCTTATAACTTTATAATAGTTTTATTTTTCTTAAAACAATTTTATTGACTTGTAGTAGTCAATAAATATAGATTTACCACATTTTATTCAATCACCTCTTAATGTTAAGCTTTTAAGTTGTTTCTACTTTTATTATAAGCAATACTGTACTAAATATCTTAAATATAAATTTTACTCATATTTGTTTCTGATATACATTTTTAGAAATACAAATACTGACTTTTGATACAAATTGACTAATTTTTTTCTGTTTTAACAGGATCTGTAATATGCTTTTATGCTAACAGATTTGAAATATGGTTTATTTGGGCTGCCTTTTCTTTAAAAAAATCATTTTATTGGGGGCTCGTACAGCTCTTATCACAATCCATCCACTGTGTCAAGCACATTTGTACATTGTTGCCGTCATCCTTCTCAATACATCTGCTTTCTGCTTGTGGCTGCCTTTTCGTAACACCATAAAGTATGTTGTTGTTAGAAGTGCAATGCTGGGCCATGACTTCAAGTGGACTCTTTACTTTGCTTTTTGGAAAGTCTATTCTATATTAACATGGAAGCAGATAATTTTATTTTATTTATTTATTAAAATCATTTTATTAGGAGCTTATACAACTCTTATCACAATTCATACACACATCAATTGTGTAAAATGCATTTGTACATTCATTGCCCTCATCATTCTCAAAACATTTTCTCTCCACTTAAATCCC
>NW_022107431.1:54149465-54166677 GCF_000313985.2 Echinops telfairi | reverse complement strand
TTGGTGAATTATTTCGATGTACACAGGTGTTTTATCTTCAGTATATCCCATTTGTCAATTTGTGCCTCCTCTGTGTTTGTGTCGCCATCTTCCCGGAATCCCCTGCATAGAACCTTTGACTACTCCAGATCTTCACTGATAAAGACATTCTGCTTACTGGAAACCTAACAGATAATAACCAATAGGTAAACACATTTTTTGTATGTTTTATATATTATATGTTGGATTCTTACAATAAAATAAGCTAGAGAAAATGTTATTAACAAAATCTCAAGAACAGACATGCACACAGTGCTTATCGCAGCACCATTCCCAAGAGCAAGAAGATGGAAACAACCTCAGTGCCCAGCAGTAGAACAGTGGATAAAGAGATTCTGATAAATACACACAATAGAATACTATGCACCACTGAAAAACAATGACATGATCATGAAGCACTTCTGGACTTTGGTGGACCTGGAGGACATTACACTGAGTGCAAGTAGCCAATCACAATGGGGCAGATATTATTTGAGACTATTGTTACAAGCAGAAACAGGGTGAAGACTTTCATACCAAAGGGAACAGGCTTTGGAGTTTATCAAAAAAAAGGAGTGTCCATGAATGACGATAAAGCAACTGGTTAGATGTTGATGGGTGTTGACTTGAATAAAGTAGAAGATGGTAGTTGAAAGAAAGCAGAAGGGCAATCAACAACCCAGGAAGGCTGTGTCTAACCCTTATTTTTTTCTTACACAGGATTTAGTCATTTACATTAAAAAAAATTCTTTCCTTCTGTATATTTGAAATTTAGTCTGTCACTAAAGACTCCAAGTTCACTTCAGTTTTACTTTCCTCCTTTGTCAGCCATCCTAACAATATTTAGATCTGAGGGACAAAGAATCTGGAGGGTTAACTAGTTCATTTCTAAAGGGCTCTACCAGTTGTCATCTTCCTCAGAGATGACAGAGTGCTCATGACACTGATTAGCATTTCTGTTGTTTATTAGTCTAATTATGTTATAGTTCCCAAAGTTTAAAAACTCCTTTATATTTTGTTTTTGCATTTTATCTATTTATTTAAAAATATATCACTTTATTGAGGGCTCTTATAACAATCCGTACATCAGTTGTATCAAGCATCTTTGTACACATGGTTCCATCATCATTTTCTAAACATTTACTTTCTAATTGAGCCCTTGGTATCAGCTCTTCATTTCCCCTCTCCCCCAGCCTCCCATCTCATGAACCCTTGATAATTTATGTTATTTTTATTTTCATATTTTGCACCATCCACTGTCTCCCTTCACCCACATTTCTGTTGTTCATCCCCCTTTGTTTATTTATTATAAATAAATCATTTTATTGTGGGCTCTTACAGCTCTTATAACAATCCTTACATCGATTTTATCAAGCATCTTTATACATATGTTGCCTTCATCATTTTCAAAACATTTTCTTTCTGTTTGAGCCCTTGGTATCAGCTGCTCTTTTTTCCCTCTCCCACCCCCATCCTCCCACCCTTAAGGACCTCTGATAAATGATAAATTATTATTATTTTCATATCTCACACCACCCGCTATCTTCCTTTGCCCACGTTATTGCTGTTTGTCCCCCTGGGGAGGAAGGGGGGAATTGTATGTCTTGTAGTTGGTTCCCTGTTTCTCCCCCCACCATCCCCCTACCCTCATGGTATCACTACTTCCATTGCTGTTCCTGAGGGTTTTATCTGTCTTGAATTCCATGTGTTGAGAGCCCTTATTTGTAACAGTGTACATGCTCTGGTCTAGACAGATTTGTAACGTAGAACTGGGGTCATGATAGTGGGGGGAAAGGGGGAAGCATTAAAGACCTAGAGGAAAATGGTGTGTTCTGTTGGTGCTGTGCTGCACCTTGGCTGTCTCGTCCCTTCATTGTGATCCTTCTGTGAGGGGATGACCAATAATCTACAGGTGGGTTTTGGTTCTCCACTGAGACCCCCATCGTTTGCATCGATATATTTGTTTGTTTTGGGTCTTCTGATGCCTGATACTTGAGCCCTTTGACACCTAGTGATCACACAGGGTGGTGTGTTTCTTCATAATGGGTTTTGTTTCTTTCTTGTTAGAGGGCAACTTGTTTAGCTTCAAGCCTTTAATACACTGTATCTTTTAATAGCTGGGCAACATTAGCTTTCTTCACCACATTTTCTATTAAAAGATATATATTTTTTAATGTTGAAAACTTTAAAATTTGAAACTGTTCAAAATTTCAAAGTTTTATTTATTGCTTTTACTTACACATTATTTTAGATAACCTGCCCCAGTCAGAAATTATGTATACTATATACTTTTATTTATTTAATAAATATAACTGTTTTATCAATCTGTTTTGGTATGTGCTGCCAAAGCGAGCACTGTGTATATATGTATATACAAAGTGTATATATGTAGAAACTCCATTGCTTTATCCTCAGCTTTCTCCTCTGTATGGTTTATGATATCTCTTTTATGGTAGCTATGAACTGGTTTTTGTTTTTCTGTTCCTGTGATCTCTTTATTCATTGATGCCCAGCATATAGTAATATAATTAAATTTTTATGCATATTTCAGCTATATTACATATATACACACGTTGATTTGTCCCCATATTTTGGATATGAGAAAGTGTTTGCTTAGTGGGCTGCCTCAAGGCCTTAGGATTATGGAGCAGCTGCATATTTTTGTGCTGCTTCTCCCTCAACACTCGGAGACATTTTTATTTATACAAGAATAATTAATGCTCATAATCAAACCATCCTTGGCTATTAGGAAGGCATTAGTAGGGCCGAGTGGCAAGTAACTTTCTGATCTATGTCCCAGCCCATATAGAAAGTGGAGAAAGTTCATATACATCTTGAGAGAGGCCTGTGATTATGTAACTGCAATGTAAAGGGCTTAAGATAGGCACTCTGGATGAGTTAAACTTTCAGTGTATTTTAAATGGAATATATTTAATTATATGGCTATTGTAATAAATGATGTAAAATGAAAAGTCAGATATTTTCACTTTCAAATAGAGAGTTTTGGATTTTAATTTGGGATGAGACTCTCCCACATAATGGGGAAAAAGGGCTCAAAGTCTTGCTGTCTATGCATACACAAGCAATGAGTGGAAGCTCAACTGAGGCAGAGCATACCCGAAAAGGGAAGGGGGATACAGAGATTTCTTTAGGCCGATTAATCTAGGGGTCTTAACTCTAGGACTGATTTCCCTAAAGGAGTGTTTAGGAGACCCCCATTGTTACTGGCAATTCCTGCTCATGCCCAATATAGAGCCTCTATTGTTTTTCTTTACTATATCTCTCCTTTGTCCTAAAACAGAAAATAGGCAATGGAAGTATTATGTATCCTGCCTTCCCATACCTTGAAAAACCCAGAATGCGAAATACTGAGTGAACAAACAGCTGGGTTTTTAATAAACAATCAAATTGACGTGAAACAATCAAATTCATGTAAACAAAGTGGAAACCCAAAGCCTACCTGTAAGATAATTGGACAGTCCCTCACCGAAGGGCCACATGGAATGGATGATCTATCCAAGGTGCAATATAGCATTAATGAAACGCACAACTATCCTCTAGTTCTTTAATATTTCCTCCTTTTACTATTATGGTCTTAATTTTACCTCTTTAATCTTGTGAGACCTGTGTATGTTCATTTGTATAATTAAGGTCATTCAATACATGCAATTCAAGATAGATAAACCCTTCAGAAATATAAATGGGAGTAATGATTCCCTGAGGGTACGGGATGAGAGCGAGGTGGGAAGGGCAGTGGGAAGGAGGACCCAATAGCAATGATGACTGTATAACTCCACTCAAGGGGAATGAAAAACAGAATTGTAGGTGAATGGATACAGTGAAAGGTGTAAGATACATCTATATATAAAATATAATAAGATAAAATAATAAAGATTCCTGTGAGGGTAGGGTGGGGGAGAGAGGGGAGAAGGGGGAGCTGAGAGTTCAAGAAGAAAGAAAACATTGTGAAAATTATGGTTGCAGCAATTGCACAACTATGCTTCATATAATTGAACTAAGAATTGTTATGATATCTGTAAGAGCTCACAATAAAAAGGAAAAGAAAAAAAGGATTCATTTGATGTGACATTTTCTGGCACCTCTAATTACCTAAAAAAAGATTTTGCCATTAAGTATGCAATTGGTTTTGTGCTTCATATTTCCAATAAGGTGGAAAAATTTTAAAAATAAACAGCAGCATAGCTCCCCGCCTCCATGCCACTAAGTAAACACCTTCACGTCCTACCTCCCGTAAGATGGAAATGTTTAAAATTTTTTTACTTTAGTCAGTTCCCCATTAATTTTAGACAAATGCAGTTACTGGCTAAGTGTGGTTTTATTTATGCATACCATTATATCTGTGGTGGATGTTTGTTTCTGATAGTGGCTCATAGGAAGCCACAGCACACCAACAGGGATATTATTAGACTACAGAAGGGTAGGTCATTACCACGTTAGGATGCTGGAAATGAATTTTAGCAGCCATGGTTCTTAACTGTTGTTAACTGATGTCCAGTAGGTTCTGACTGTGTGCATAAGAGAACAAGATGGCCTAGCCCTGTACCATCCCACTACTGTGGCTGTGATCGAGCTTGTTGTAGCCACTGTGGTCAGCCCACTCTGTTGAGTGACTAACTAGAACACATGGATTGACCATGCGGTTTGTCAGTTTAATATACATTCTGAATTCAGCTGTGTATAATTTTTTAATCCCAGACAGTCTCAGGAGATGTTGATATCCTTTTTCCATATAACAACGGTAACAGAGGGGATTGGGTCGAGTGCCAAATAGGGTTGCTCTCACCACATTAGCTTAATACCAGTGTAGGAGTACCCAACTTTTATGTAAAAATACTAATGTGGTTTGGTGTTTTAATATAATCTCTTTTTTAAAGACCCTTTTATAAAGGCCACTTTATAAAAAAATAGTACACTTCCTTATAGTAGATTTAGTGTATTGCTCTTATTCAACCAAATATCTATTAGTGATTGTTTTTTAATTAGTAGGCATTTTGCTTGGGGACAGTGATAGAGAGCAATATATAACATGTGACCAATATATAATAGAATCACTGTTCAGTGATTCTTAAACATTTGTGTACCTGAGTATCATTTGGGGGACTTGTTAAAAAATGCATGCTTTCCTAAACTCACTTGAATTTCAAGTTCCTTATCAGTAAAGTTGGGATAAATATTTCTACCTCCCTGAACTATTGAGAGGAGTTAGATAAGATTTATGAAAAGTACAAATGAGCCATGGCCTCATTTGAAGTAGAGATTCATTAGATGAGTGTCTTTCTTAGTATTAACAATATTTTTAGAGCAAGTTTACTACTTTTGTGCAATGTGGTTGGGAAATGTTCAAAGTAGGAGTCTGGGAATAATTGAGTCCAGGAGGAATTAATTTAGGATGAAAGGCAGAAATAACTCAGCACTGACAACTGCTTAAAATGAAAAGGGTTATAGTGGTGGCGGGAAGGGACATAGCTAACGGCACAAAGAAGAAGCACTGCTGACCAAAGTGCAGAATGAGGCAATTGGAGTATTTGATGTAAATGGACAAAGGAAAACTAGAACTGTGTCCCCAATGAACAGCAGGGGGGATTACTGGTTACCCCAGTGCAGTTAAAAATACCACTTCCTAAAAATACAAAGAGGCTTTATTAACAAAAGCAAAAAAAAAAAGGGAGTGGTTTTTTTTTTCTTTGTTGATATATAAAAAGAGTAAAAATACCCAGAAAACCTCTTTTTCCCTAACAAGAGATTTTAAAATATAAGGATTTCTTAAGAAAGGCCAACGATGAAGAAATTTAAGAATTCTATCAACTTCTGTCTGACATTGATCAGAGACCACTGGAAAAGACACATTGATATTTACTAATGATTGGAATTCAAAAGTTGAAACAAGGAAAAGAAAGATCAATAGTTGGAAAATATAGTGATAAAAATGAAACTGGAGATCCCATGATAGAATTTTGCAAGACCCAAAACTTTTTTTATTGCAAATATATTTTTTCAGCAACTTAAAGGGTGACTTTAGACATGGACCTCACAAAATGGGACACGAGGAATCAAATTGATCACATCTGTGGGAAAGGCAATGCAAAAGCTCAATATCATCAAACAAAACAAGGCCAGGGACTGATTTGAACAGACCATCAAATGATCATATGCTCATTTAGGTTGAAGCTGAAGAAAATATGACCATGGGTAGATATTACCTGAACTTAGAGAACATCTCAAGAATTGCTTTAATGCATTGAACACTAATAATAGAAGACCCAACAAGTTGCGGGATGACATCAAGAACATTACATAGGAAAGAAAAAGTCCAACGTGAATGTCAGAAGAGACACTGAAACTGGCTCTTGGGTATGGAGTAACTAGAGCAAAGGAAAGAAATAATGAAGTAAAAGAGCTGAACATTTCAAAAAGCAGCTGGAGAAGACAAAGTTAAGCATGATAATGAAATACGCAAAGTTTTGGAGTTAGAAATCGCAAACAGAAAGAAGTAAAGGAAACATTCAAACTTTGAGTAACAATATGAAAACATTTTACAGGGAAAATATTGAATGACATAGGAAGAATTAAAAGAAGATGTAAGGAATACAAGCATTTACTATCAAATCTCATTGCCAAGCAATTCAAGAAGTGGCATAACATCAGGAATCCATGGCACTGAAAGAAGGGATCCAAGTTGCACTTAAGGTGTTAGTGAAAAACAAAATTGAAGCCGTAATAAATGCCCACAGAAGTAGTAATGAAGAAACAAAATGATGTACTGACTTAAGCAAATCTGCCTAATAAGACCTCTTTAAAAGGAAGCCATAGTTTTATTGACCTGAAATTCACATATCATAAAATTCATTAGTTCAGTCATATTAAGAAGAGTTGTACCATCATTACCAAAATCAATTTTAGAACATTTTCTTCTTTCCTGTACCCATTGTTATTAGTTTACCAACCCCCCCCACAAACTTCCCCTGCCATACCTCCAAGAAACCCTCAGACCAGTTACTGTACTATAGATTTGCCTGTCCTGCATTTCATCTACAGAAAAATACTAAAAAAGAAAGAAAGAATTAACTAGCAACAATAACAAAATAAAATAAAGAAAAACATCAATGGAGAATGAAACATAAAATATTAAAAACTAGAACAAATTTAAAATGGGTCAAAATAACCTCAAATGATAAGTTGTTAAATATTAACCTAACTACATCTGCAACAATCCACTTTGCAATGCGTGATTGCATGCTGCTTCATGATTACAAGGCTAGTCACATCCCTGATTTATAGTCGGAGAGGATTCACAGTGAATAATGATGACCAAAGAAGAATTGATGCAATTGAATTATGGTGTTGGCAAAGAATATTGTATATATCACGAACTTCCAAAAGAATAAACAAATCTTCCTTATAGGAAGTACAACTTTGTCTCACATAGTTGGACATGTTATCTGGAAGTACCAATCCTGGAAAAAATATATCATGCTTGGTCACTGTAAAGAGGAGTCCACTTAAGGAGAATCTTCAGGCTGAAACAATGGGTTCAAACATAACAATTGTGCGGTTGGCATAGGAATGGGCAGTATGTCATTCTGTTGTACTTAAGATTGCTATGAGTGGGAACTAACCATAGGATTTAACAACATTGCTGAGAGTAGAGACCATCAGATTGATGTCTAAGTAGGAACCCAGATCCTGCAATTATTGTTATTTTAAATGTCATGCACTTAAACAGAATATGCTAAGCTATATCTTTTTCCAAATATTTTAGTTGCTTTATGTATTAATAAAATAATTAGACTACTCATTATCATTCACTGCACTATTATTAATAGTACTTTAAAGCAGTTCTTTAACAATAGCAAAATCACAATTATTATAAAAACCAAAGATTAAACAAACCAAGCTCACTGCCATTGAGTTGATTCTGACTCATAGTGACTCTGTAGTAAAGAATAGAACTTCCCCGTGTGTTCAGAGATTGTAAATTTTAATAGTATTAGAAGGCCTCATTTTTTCTCAGTGGAGAGGCTGGTGGGTTCGAATCACCAACCTTGAGCTTAGTAGTGCAACACATAAATTACTCCAGAACAAGAGCTCCTATTTTTGGCTTTTAAGCTCAAGGTATATTCATTTTCTCCAGTGATTTTATAATAAAATCAGTAGAAGGTGGATGGAAGTACTTATAAACCAGGTCTTTGATGCAGTTTGATAAATTTCCCTAAACCTGCACTATCTCAGAATTTCTCCTGCACTCGGTGTCTATGGTGGCTTAAATGTTTAAAATTAGAGGAACAGATTTTGGTTGTGCACTGGGCTGCTAACCACAAGGTCAGCAATTCAAAACCACCAGCTGCTCTAGGGATAAAGATGAAGCTTCTACTCCCGTAAAGATCTATAATCTTGGAACCCTATAGGGGTAGTTTCACTCTGTCCTGTGGGGTTGTTATGAGTCAAACTGGTCATTTTTATGGCAGTGAGTTCTTACAAGTGATATGTGTATATCTTTGTTGTTTTTGTGTGCTACCGTAGAGATTTTGAGAGTGACCCAATATGACAGAGTAGAATGGACCCACAGGGTTTCCTAGGATGGAATATTTATGGGAATGGACTGCCAGGTTTTAGCTCCCATGGCAATTCTCCAACCACCTCTGCTGACCTTTCAGTTTAGCTGAACACTTAGCTATTGTGCACTAGGCTCTTTGGATCTATCTTTAGGAGGTTATTTTAAATGGAAATATGTTATCTGGAAAGTAAGGCAGATTATTATGTTATTATCCATTAGCCTTTAAACATTGATTTGTTTACAAGAATACAAGTCACACAGGACATGATTCTAAAGGAAAGAGAATAATTATTCAAAAAGGGAGAGGAGATCATAAAAGAGCTGCATGTAAGGAATGAAGACAAAATTTACTGTTGGATATTTTGCATAGGATTTCCCAATGCATTTCTTTATGGTATCAATTACAGATAGTCCTTCCATCTGATAGATCAAAATAGTTTTAAGAACTTTGGCAGACCTCACTGTGGAGAATGTGAGGTGGGGCCATTGTCCAGCTCACCTCTGGAGAAAAGGGTTAGTATAAACATGACCTGTGAAGATGAGCAAGTCCCACCCTTGCCAAGAAGACCTGACTGCAGTCTTGTTTACTCTGGCAGGAAGACTTGTCTGGGTCCATTAAATTAGGTCAGCATTCGTGGAGAGAAGGAACCTTACAAAAGAAAATACCTCGTTTTGAACATGGTTAAGTAGGTATTTGGAATCAAAATAATAAAAGAGAGTCCTAGAAATACAGATTTGTTAACAATAGCTAGCACTAACTTTAACATCTGTACTATTCTGAGTGTGATTCTAGACATTTGCATGCCTTGACTCAAAATACTACTGATCAAGAAGGACCTCCAAAGTAGAGTTGACATTACTGATGTGGGCGGAGAAAACTTTCTGGACCTACGCTTACTGAAGTGGTACAATTCAAAACGAGAAGAAACAGCTGAAAACGTCCATTAGAAATCAGAACATGGAAAATACAAAATACAAATTTAGATAAATTGTAGATCTTCAAAAAAGGGAATGGAATGCTTGAAAATCATTAGTGAGCAGAAATAGACTGGTATTGACCATTTTGAACGAGAAAATCATAGTCTACTAGGAAGGACAAAGCTAAGAGGAACAACTTCTCGTTCATTGTCAAAAATATTTTAAGGTCTATCCTAAAGTACAATGCTACAGTGATTGGATAATATTCACATGCCTACAAAGAAGACCAATTTTATAAAATTGGTTTCTTAAATTTATGTAGCAATTTATGCAAAAATGAAGGAATAAAAGATTTTCTTTACTAATTTTTATACTTTGAAATGTATAAGTATGCAATGGATAAGTATTGCAATTATGCAAATGCAATAAGTATGCATTTGATCATTTCCGGTGATTGGAATATGAAAGTTAGAAACAAAGAAAGATCAGCTAGTTGGATGTTCGTGATAGAAATATCAAGATTTCATGATAGAATTTTGTTTGGCCAATGGTTTACTCATTAAAATACAACCCCTCCCCCCACCAACTTAAATGGCTACTCTCTATATCCATGGATTTCACCAGATAGGAGACAGAAAACTAATTAACTACATCTGTGAAAATAGATGATGGAGAAGGTCTATATCATTTCTTAGAACTAGGTTAGAGACAGATAAGTGAACAGACCATCAGTGACTCCTATGCAACTTCAATTTGAAGCTCACGAAAATTAAAACAAGTTCACAAGAGTACAAGTACAATCTAAGTTTATCCTTCTTCAATTTAGAGACCTTTCCAATAATAGATTTGATACATTTAATTCTAATGACTGAAGACTAAATGAGTTATGGAATGACATCAAGGACATGAAGAAAGGCAATATCATTAAAAATTCAAGAAAGGAAGAAAAGACCAAAATAGCAGAGACTCTGTTAGTCCTTGAATGCTAAAGTAAATGGAAGAAATGATGACGTAAAAACACTTAGTAGAAATTTTCAAAGGTGGCGTGAGAAGAGAAAAGAAATTATAGCGGAATATTCAAAGACTAGGAGTAGAGAGCCAAATGCTGGGAATTTTTCAAGCTGAAAGAATGTAAGAGAAAACTCAAGATTCAAGTTTAAGTATTGAAGGATTCTATATGTAAAATGTTAAACGATGCAGAAAGTATCAAAAAAAGATGGAAGTGACACTACATGGTCACTGTAACAAAATAACTGGTTAATGCTTAGTCATTTCAGGAAGCAGCATGTGTTCAAGAACTTGTGTTGAAGGAAGAAGTCCAAACTGCACTGAAGGCAATGGTGCAAAGCAGTGCTTCAGAAATGGAAGGAATATCAATCGAGCTGTTTAAGCAAATAGATATAATACTGGAAGTGCTCAGCCATCAGTGACAAAAACAATTTGCAAGACAGCTACCTAGCCAACCAACTGGGAGATACTATGCTTATTCGAAAGTAAGGTGATCCAATAAAATTAAGACATTGTAGAACAGTATCACACAGAAGAAAAATTTTACTGAAGAGAAATAAAAAAATGTTGCAACAGTACATTGGTTGCTAACTGTCAGGATTTCAAACTGGATTCATTGAGGATGCCACATGGAGCTTCATAGAAAGCAGAGAATGCCAGAAAGATACTTGTCTGTTTTGTGTTTTTTTTTTACTGATAATGCAAAGATATTTAGCAGTGGAGATCATAACAAACTATGGGTGGCATTACAAAGACTGGGAATTCTTAAACGCTTGACTGTGCTCATGTGGAACCTGTACATTGTCTAAGAGGCCATTGTCTGAACCCAGCAAGGGAATACTGCGTGGTAGAAAGTTAAGATAGATGTTCCTCAGGGTTATATCCTTTCACCACACTTATTCAATTTGTATGTCGTACAAATAATCCATGAAGCTGGACTAAATGTAGAAGAACATGGCATCAGGATTGGAGGAAGGCTTATTAACAACCTTTGATATACGAAAGATGCAACCTTACTTGATCTTGAAACACTTGCCTATGAAAATCAGATTGCAGCTTCCAGATTATAATTCAGTGTAATGAAAGCCAAAATCCTCACAACTGGACCAATAGACAGCATCATGATAAACAAAGGAAAGACTGAAGTTATCTAAACTTCTATTTTGCTCAGATCTACAATCAATGTTCACAGAAGCAGCAGTCAAGAAATCAGATGATGCGTTGGGCAAATGCGCTATAAAAGTCCTCTTTAAAGTGTGGAAGACCATAGGTGTCATTTTGAGACTAAGATGAGCCTAACCCAAGTCACGGTATTTTCAATCACTTCATATGTATATGATGTGGACAATAAATAAGGAAGGGTCTTTGAATTATGGTGTTGGTGCCGAATATGGATTTTACCATGGATATCCACAAGAACAAACATCTGTTTTCAGAGAAATACAGCTAGGATGCTTTTTCAAACCAAGGATGATGAGACTTTGTCTCACAGCCTTTGAGTTTTGTCGGGAGGGACCAGTCCTTAGACAAGCACATCATGCTTGGTAAAGTAGAAGATCAGAAAAAAAAGGAGACCTTAACAAGATGGAGCAACACAATGGCTGCAACCATGGATTGAAACCTGGCAATGACTTGAGAATGGCACAGGATTGGGCAATGCTTACTTCTGTCTTACACAGGGGCACTGTGATTTGGACTATCATATGAAACAACAACCAATTTATTTCTTACAACTATGTAACATAGGTATTATTCTTGTTTGATTCATAACTGCCGCAAGAACCAACAAATGTGTCTTTGATGCAGACTAGGAATACTGAAAGTACCACAGAGTGCCAGAACATATGTCTGTCTTGGGAAAGATATAGCCAGAATACTCCCTAGAGGGGTGAATAGTGGTGTACTTTGGGCAGTGAGACTTCGGTTGATTGCAGTAGACATGTTATCAGGAGAAACTAGTCACTGCAGAAGGACGTCATGCTTCTTAAAAGGGAGGGGCAGCAAAGAAGAGGATGGTGCTGGACTAGATGGATTGACTCAGTGCTGTAACAATGAGATCAAGCATTAGAATGATTGTGAAGATGGCGCAGGACCAGGAAGTGTTTCCTTTGGTTGTTCATTAGGTGGCTAAGAATCAGAACCAACTCCAGAGGACCTAATAACAACATTATTGCATAAAAACAAAAAAACAAAACACTCCAAACCTTTTGCTGTTGAGTTAAGTCCAACTCACAGCAACTCTATAGAATAGAGTAGACTGCACCACAGGGTTTCCAAAGTTGTAATCTGTACAGAAGCTGACTGCCAACTCTTTCTTTTCAGGATTGATTGGTGCATCTGAACACAGCATACCTTTTGGATAGCAGCAGATATGCCTAACTACTCGTGGAGCTGTTGGTAAGTGTGGGACTGCTAACCCCAAGGCCAGCAGTTCAAACCCATCTGTTATTTGGGGAAGAATGATGAAGGCTATTGGTCCTGCAATGATTTGTAGCCTAGGACCCTATGTTGTTTTTGCAATTACTTGAAATCTATTAGATGGCAGTGGTTTTGTTGTTGTTGTTGGTTATATATGGTTATAAGGAGCCTGTTGGTGATACAGTCATTAAAGCACTCATTGCTAACTGAAAGACGTGTCAGCTTCAGTAGGGATTTGCAGTCTTGAAAATCCTGTGAGGCAGTTATATTTGATTCTGTAGGGTTATAAATATAGGGATTTTGTTTTTGATATTAAGTATATTCTTTGGCTAATAATTTTTTACTGGTTATTTGATGCAGTGTAACTAATTCACAGTGTAAATATGCTGTCATAATCTGTGGCTGGCTGGCTTATCCCTCATCCTTCTCTTACCCATTCTCCTTTCCTTTTATAGTGTCTTTGACAAACATTATTTTAAAATTTTAATATTATTTATCAATATTTTCCTTTATGGCTCATTATTCTTATTCTGAAGATCTAAACACATTTTCCGGTGTATTCTTGTCCCATGTTCTAGTAGGGGCATGTGATTTTTCTGATCTTTTAGTTTTTATCCCCTGATTAAATCCCTGTGGCAGTACAATATTGTCAGACTTGCTTTTATTTGTGTTTAACCAGGATACCATCAGTAAGGCAAGTCTTCAGACCTGATTATTGTTCTTCAATATTATATGTTTTCTTAAACCATTATTTTTAAGCTATGTTTATAATTCTTAGATCTCTGCTTATTCTTAAAGATTTTGGAATATATTTTATTAACTTTAATGAAGTGACCTCCTTTGAGTAAGAATTTACTTGAATGATTTAGTAGATTAACTTGAGGTATAATTTTTCCTTTATTTCAGTCTTTTAAGTGTTTGTATAATTGATAATACATAATTAAATTCAACATGAAATTAAAATATATCTTAATATATTTTAAATGATGTTTAAACTTATAATTAAAATATATTTATGATATATTTTAAAATAATATCTTGTATTTTGTTATTACTGTTACAAATGGACATATGCAACTTGTCTTTTGATCTAGACTGCTGCTTCCATGAGTGTTGATACAGATCCAAGCAATGTGAAATCTTTGAGAACTTCAATATTTTCTCCACTGATCATTGATCATGATGTTGCCTATTGATCTAGTTGTTAGGATTTTTGTTCTTTAAATTGAGTGGTAATCCATACTGAAAGCTGCAATCCTTGCTCTGCATGAGCAAGTACCTTAAGTCCTCCTCACTTTCAGCTCGTAAGGTTGTGCCATCTGGATATCTCAAGTTGTTGATAACCTTTCCTTTAATCCTGAAGCCACATTCTTCTTCATATAATCCAGTTTCTCTGATGACTTCCTCAAGAAGCTGGTCAACATTCCACTATTTCAGGAGGGAGCCCATGAGCAAGAACAAATGGTACTAAAGGAAGAACTTCAAGATACACTGAAAGCATGAGCCAAAACAGGGCTCAGGAAATTGGTGGAATACCAATTGAAATTTTCAACAAACTGCCAAAGCTATGGCAGGAAATTTGGAAGACTGCTGCTAGGCCGACTGACCCAAAGAGATCTATATTTGCACCTATTATACAAAGAAGTATGACCCAACAGGATGTTCAAATTATATAACAATATCATTGATATCACAAGCAACTAACATTTTGCAGAAGATCGTCCAACAATGATTGTGGCAGTACATTTACAGGGAACTGCCAGAGGCTCAGATGGATTCAGAAGAGAACGTGGAACAAGGGATTTCACTGTTGTCATCAGGTGGATCTTGGCTGCAAACAGAGAACCCTAGAAAGATGTTTACTTGTGTTTTATTGTTTAAGCAAAGGAATTCAACTGTGTGGATCATTAAAAACTATGGATAACCTTGAGAAGAATAGGAATTTCAGAATACTTCATTGTTCTTTTGCAGAACTTATACATGGATCAAGAGGCAGTTATATGAACAAAACTCAGGAATACTGCATGGTTTCATATCAGAAAAGGTGTATCTCAAGGTTGCATCTTTCAATATTTTGCCCATAGAATCTTTCAGTATTGCAACTCAGGCCTTGAAGTTTTTCTTGAGTTCTTTCATTTTAAGATCTGCTGGGCATGTTCTTACCCTTTGGTTTCCTCACTGTAGATGTTTGTATATTTCATTGACTTTCTCCTCTACAGCTGCCCTTTGAAATTTTTTGTTCAGCTCTTTGGATTTGTAATTTCTTTCATTTGCCTTAGATACTCTAAGAGTAAGAGCAAATTTAGAGGGTTTTCTGACATCCTCTTTCATCTTTTTCTATCCTGTCGTACAAATGACTGTTGACTTTCTTCATGAGTGTTGTTCTTGATGTGCTTCCACACCTCATCAGGTCTTCTGTCATTAGTATTCAAAGCAGGAAGTCTGTTCTTGAGATGTTCTCGAAATTCAGGTGGGATAGACTCAGAGTTGTATGTACTATGGCTCTCATGGACTTGTTTAGAAAATTTCAGCTTTAACCTGAACTTATGTATGAGCAATTGATGGTCTGTTCCACAGTCAGCCCCTGGCCTGGCTTTAGCTGCTGGTTTTGAACTTCTCCATTTTTTCTTCCCACAGATGTAATTAATTTTGTTTCCAAGTGTTCCATCTGGAGAAGTCTAGGTGTATAGTGATGGTTTGTGTTATTGAAAAAAGGTATTTGCTATGAACAAGTCGGTCTTGCAAAATTCTGTCACGTGATCTCCAGATCTCTTTCTAATCACCAAGACAATGCTTTCTAACTGCTCTTTCCTCTTTGCTCCCAACTTTTGCATGCCAATGGCCAATGATTATTTTTAAATTTTTGTTTATTTATTTTTAATCATTTTCTTCGGGGCTCTTACGGAATACAGTCCATTTTGACTGAACGTGAAGCCATTTTTCTTGTTAATGTCACTTCCAGCATAGTAAACCACATGATTATCTGATTCAAAATGGCCACTACCAGCCCATTTCAGCTCACTAATACCCAGGATATCCTTCTTTATGTGTTCCATTTCATTTATGACGACTTCTAATATTCTTAGATTCATACTTGGTACATTCCAAAATCTCATGATTAGTATTTTTTGAAGTGATTTTCTCCCCTCATTTTGAGGTGTGTGCCATCAACAAATGAAGATCCCAAGGCTCCACTCCCACAGGCACTACAACACTCACATCACCATGGTCGACTCTACTTTGAGAAAGAAACTCTTCCACGGTTACGTTTCCAGTGCTTCCTGACCCAAGGGGCCGGCCGTCTTGTAGTTCTCACCAACAATGTTCTGCTTCGGAACCTTCAGAGTCTGACAATGTTTCTCTGCTTTGCGGAAGGTTTGGTGGCTACTTCCTGCAAATTGGGAAGCCTCCTTGTTTGTTCTTAGTCTGGAAGCTCTGCTGAAATCTGTTCACTCTGTGATCCTGCTAGAATTTGAAATACCAGTCACAAAGCTTCGAGCAACCCAGCAGCATACCACACAAGTCACCACAGTGTTACCAACCGATAGGCAAGTGTATAACAGTGTAACAGCTCCCAAAGCTCCTGAAATGGAGACACGTTTATGTTTGCAGTTTATTGGTCAATAGACATCCAATTATTGCTGATTTTATTTTTAGGTGCTTTCTAATCACTTCCAACTCATAGTGATTTTATGTACGATAGAAGGAAAGCTTGATTGGTTCTGTGCCATCCTCACGAGTGTTCTTTTGTTTGCTCCTATTTTTGCAGCCAGTGTGTCAGCCCATCTCATTGAGGGGCACCCTATTTGTCATTCCTTTTCAAAATTACAAATTCAAAATCCAAAAAAACAATTGTCATAACCTCCCGAGTTGACCTCTGTGCCTGGGTGGAAGTGACCCAGCTGACCTCCCAGAAGTTCCTGCTGAGCCCTCTTTTGGCTGGAACTAGAAGGAGTCCTGAGAGAGCTCTTCTGCAGTCATCAGCGATGGCACAAACATGTCTAAACACATTTTGTTTGGGTTTTTCTGGAAGGACACCGGGCGATCACGGGAGCTTATTATGAAGTTTAAAGAAAACGGAAAATTGCATGGTGAGACAGAGGCCAGGAAAGTTGTCTGAAGACTGGTTTCCCATCATGACGTGCACCTGCTCATTCTTCAAGGGAGCAAGGGCGATCCCGTCAGAATTTCTTTGGAAACTTTACCTTATCTATGCTGTGGCCCTGATCAGACTTATTTTTGTTCCTGAAATTCAACAAGCATTTCAAAGGAATA
>NW_022107431.1:54145737-54147867 GCF_000313985.2 Echinops telfairi | reverse complement strand
CACCTTCCAAAGAAACGGAATTCTCTTGCTTCCTCACATTTCTCGTTGATGTCTCCCTCCAGTATGTCTGACTGGGCATCAGGGTTGCTCTTTTCTGCAGAGGAAATTTGTACCTTGACTGGGCAATATTTGTATGAGAGGAAATTCCTAAATTATAGGAAAGGTCTCCAAAAGATGTGAGGGTGATAGAGAAACATGGTAAATATCTACTATACTTCTCAGGTTAGGTTAGGCAACACCAATTTTATCCTGCTCTAATAAGTAGATATTCAGGTCCTATTGTATACTCAGTATATAAAAATGATGAAAATAAAGTATCTGGGAGAGAAAGGCTTACCATTTGGTAGCATATTTTACTTGGATTATTTAACACGGAGTTGCAAATGTAATGGGTTCAAGAATATACAAAAGAAGAGAGTTTAGTGTTACAAACTGTGCAGATTGTAATAAAGTCGGAAAAGTAATATAATGCTCCTTTGCCTTGACTTAATCAGGTATTGTGAAGCAGATAACATGTGTTGTATTTGTGTGTTTCTATAGGTTGCTAAAAGTTATATAAACTTTTCAAGTCCATGCATCTCCCTATCTTCTTAATTTAATATTAACAGTAGCAGGCAAATAACTGTGTGACGAGTAAGTATTTTTAATTCAACATTAACTTTTGCTGAATTTAATGATGTTGGTAAATGTATAGCCAGAGTATCCAAAAACATACTGAGCCATGCTCTATAAAAAAGTATTGTATACAAAGCCTTATTTCAAAACAGTTTGCTGCCTGACCAAAGATGTAATTGTTAATTATTGGACTGTACCTTGAAGGATCTAAGATTACTGTAGTTTTCCAGGGATTAAAACTTTCTAGCTCAAAGTATACCTGGAAAAGGATTAATGTGAAAACAAAATTTTAAAATTTCCATGATTTAAGATATTATGATAACAATTTCTTTATTATTCCAAGTTTAAAGGGTACATTTCCAAAAGTATGTAACCTGTTCATAAATAGAAGAATGGGAGGGTTTTATAGGTTTCCCATGTATACCTAGAATGCTGTGTTTTTGAGTAGGCTGAAGTTACAGTGGTTAAGAAAAAAAAACAACCTCCCAGTTGTGTAAAACAATGTAGTTTGCATGTAATAGAACCCACTGGAGCTAGTTTACACCAAAAAAGAGATTCAACTTAAATAATGCATGGCACCCTGTGCTATCCAAGGATAGAGAACTGGGATTTGAGAAAAAAACAAGTAAATAACAGCAACAGCAACAAACTCACTAAAATACAGCATAGCAAATCTCTGGAGAATTCAGGAAGTTGGCATTGTTTCTCAACTTTGATTTCTAGACACTGGTACAAGTCTCTTAGTGTCAATTTTTATGAATTTCAATGTTTAATTTGCTGGTTCAAGCTGACACACTTTTTTTTTTTGAATAACTTCCTTTCTTCTTTGACTGTATCAGAATTATTTGGCAAGAATTATTTGGCAGCCTTCTTTTCAACTTTTCTATCTTCCTCCTAATTTTGATTGCCTAGTATGCCTTTCCCTTTAACTTTGGACTGCATTTTTATGATGAAATGTCCGTTTCCTCTTTAAATTGTGCTGCAATTTGATGGTTGAGTTTAATAATATTAAAAATGTTACACACTTACATTAAATACTCAGTTATTCAGTTTTCAAGCTTTCGAATTACTGAGAAATTTTTTTCTGGAAATAAATACACTGTTCCCTTTTTGTTCTTGGCATATTTGTCAGTTTTAAAAATAAAAATTTCTTCATTTAAAATGCATAAAAGTAATACATGACTTTAAAAAGAAACATTGAAATATGCACAATAAACATGCTCATCGTGTTTCTGGAAAACAACCCCCATGCAGTCTTGCCCCCTTGCGAGGGATTATGAAAGCAGTGCATAGCATTTAACACCTTTTCTGCTGCTTAAAGTTTGTACACACATGCACAGTTTATCCCTCTTAAATTCTTTTCCAGCTAAACAATATATCAGGTAAATAAAGGGCTCTAAAATTTTTTTTCCTAATCATTTTATTAGAGGCTCATATAACTTTTATCACAATCCATACAGACATCAATTGTGTAAAACGCATTTGTACATTCATTGCCCTCATCATTCTCAAAAC
>NW_022107431.1:54142296-54144939 GCF_000313985.2 Echinops telfairi | reverse complement strand
ACAAATATTTCACAATATATAGTTACATATTGTTTTGTGATTAATCTCTATGCTTTAATTATGTTTAATTATGTTCAATTTGTAACAATGAAAATACATCCTGCATATCAGATACATTACGATTCATAACAGTAGCAAAATTACAGTTATGAAGTAGCAATGAAAATAATTTTATGGTTGGGTGGTCACAACAACGTGAGGAACTGTATTAATGGTCATGGTATGAGGAAGGTTGAGGACCACTGGTGTAACATTACTATTTGTATGTGATGTAGTGTCTTTCTGCATGAAGTCATCAAAATTATTGGCACAAAATTGTCACATTTCCCTGTTATTCCCTATCATCAAGATTTATAGTGGTGCCCTTTTTTCATTTCTGTTGTTGAACATTTGAACTTTTTCCCATCTGATTCTTTTGATGGTTGTCTTTCAGTTATAGCATCAACCCCTTGTTTTTGCTAAAAAGCAAGTTTTAGGGTGTTTTTTTGTGGCAGTTATCAGTGTTGCTCTCACTTTTAATTTTATTTATTTATTTTTAAATAGAGAATTTTATCTTATAGCCCTTTTAAAAAAATGCTTTTATTGGAGGCTCTTATAGCTCACCATATTCCATACATTCTTCCAATGTGTCAAGCACATTTGCACATATGCCACCCTCATCATTTTCAAAGCATTCTCTTCCCACTTGAGCCCCTGATACGAGCTCACCATTTCTCCCCCCTCCCCCACCACCTGCCCTTCTCACGAACCCTTGATAAATTATAGATTATTTTTTCCATATCTTACATCATCCTCCATCACCCCTCACCCATTTTTGCATTATTCATCCCCCTGGGAGGAGGTTCTAGGTTGATCCTTGTGATAGATTTCCCTTTTCTCCCTCCACCCTCCCCTAATGCTTCTGGTATACCTACTCTCATTGTTGGCCCTGAGGGGTTTATCTATCCTGGATTCCCTGCATTTCGGGCTCTTATCTGTAGCAGTGTGCATACTCTGGTCTAATCCGATTTGTAAGGGAGAACTGAGGTCATGGTAGTGGGGGGAAGGAAGCACCAAAGAGCTAGAGGAAAGTTGTATGTTTCATTGGTGCTATACTGCACCCTGAAGGGCTCATGTCTTCCCTAGGACCCTTGTGTGAGGGGATATCCAATTGTCTACAGATAGGAATTGGGTCTCCACTCCACGCCCCGACTCATTCACCTTGGGTATGGTTTTATTCTGGGTCTTAGATGCCTGATACCTGATCCCATCGACACCTCATGATCACACAGGCTGGTGTGTTTCTTCCATGTGGGATTTGTTGCTTCTGAGCTAAATGGCCACTGGTTTATCTTCAAGCCTATAAGACCCCAGACGCTATATCCTTTGATAGTTAGGCACCATCAGCTTTCTTCATCACATTTGCTTATGTACCCATTTTGTCTTCAGCGATTGTGTTGGGAGGGTATCACATGACGCCAGATTGTTAGAACAAGGGGTTCTTATGTTAAGGGGTTACTTAAAGTTGAGGCCCAATGTCCATCTGCAACCTTAATTCTTAACATATAGATATGACTACATAGGTCTATTCCCCTCTCATTATATCTATTTTTACATATGTATATGCCTGTATTTAGGCCTCTATAAATGTTCTTTGCCTCCTGGTTCTTTCCTCTGTTTCCTTTTAACTTCCCTCTTGTCCCACAATCATATTTGGCCTTCGTTTGGGTTTATTAATTCCTCGCTGCTACATTGCCTTTGATTAAGCCCCACTAGGCATCTTATGACTTTCCCCCCATTGATTTTAGTTCATTTGTTTTCCCTTGTCCCTAGGTTGGTTCCCACCACCCCCTTCATTTCTCCCTCCTCCCCTTCTCCCATGTCTCCCCGGAACCAATGGTCCCGTTCTTTTCATCTCTGAATTGTTTATCCTGCCTATCTTATCTAGATAGACATGCAGATACATTAATAAGTGCAAAAACCAGACAAAGCCAAGTAAAATTACAAAGGAAGTAAAAACCAACAAAACAATAATAACAACAACAGCAGAAAACATGAACAAGTAACAACAAAAAGAAAGCCACTGACAAACATGGAAAAGGCTATAAATAGTTCAAGGTCTGTTTGTTGGCCTTTAGGGGTGGTTTCTAATCAAGTCTGATGGGGTTCCACACTCTGTCTCTAAAGTCTATTTTTGGTATTCCCCAGGGTTTTCATCAGCCTGCTTCCCCTGCTACTCTACTGCATGCCCTCAGTGCCTCTCCCCAGCATGATGGGGCCAGACTGTGCACTTTCCCACTCTGTGTCTCCAGTGCTGTCCCCCACAGCACCATGGTTCAGTGAGGGATGCCGTGTCCCGTGGTGGGGCCAGCCCTATATTCCTTCCTGTTCTTATACCTCTTATAACAATCTGTACATCAATTTTTTAAATCATTTTATTAGGGGCTCGTACAACTCTTATCACAATCCATACATACATCAATGTGCAAAGCGCATTTGTACATTCATTGCCCTCATCATTCTCAAAACATTTCCTCTCCACTTAAGCCCCTGGCATTAGGTCCTCATTTTTCCCCTCCCTCTCATTGCCTCCTCCTTCATGACCCCTTGATAATTTATAAATTGTTATTTTGTCATATTTTGCCCTGTCCGACGTCTCCCTTC
>NW_022107431.1:54137312-54140867 GCF_000313985.2 Echinops telfairi | reverse complement strand
CCCCCCCGCCCAATTTTTGAAGTAGCTGGTCATTCTTTGGGGTGACAGAAAATGCCTGGGGTTGAAAGAATGTCTCCTGCTCCTCTCATCTTAAGATTTTTGCCTTATGAAGGACCTATGTCAACCATCCCCCTATTGCATGATTTATCCACAAAGGAGCTCTCTCTAACCTTCCTCACTGTCCGGGAACTTTAACGGTGCCCATGGAAAAGAGTTTGTAAGTGTGAACAAACTTTCAAGGAAGCTTTCACTTACTAACTGTCATGACAGTTACAGCATGGCCCTTAGGAATTTTAAAACATTTTAGTTGGTTAGTTCTTACTCACTATTATGGAAGCCATACTTTCTTCTGTGTTCTGACAGAGAAAGAATCCCTGTGTTCAATTTATATTAACAAATTGCAGCTTATAATTTTCTATGATGGTATTTGATATCTATTTTGAATTTTTATTAATCACTGCTGTTGCAGTGGGTTGAAACTGAAAGGTAATATCAGTCTCTCTTGGCATTTCTTTTAACTTGCTGGTTATATCAGAGTTATACGATTTTATCCAGTGATACAGGTGCATATGTGTATGTGACTGCAATGGCCCTTTCTTCATTGTTCTGGTAACTATATCCTGTGCCCCCATGTCATGGATCCTACAGGCAGGTTTTGATGCTTCTTTGACACACTTGGGACATGGAAATCATTGAAGATGACTCATCTCCCATCTGCCTAAGAGTACCATGAAGCCATTTCTTTCTTGGGTCAGGCTTGGTGCCTCTCTGGATTGCTGTCATAAACCAGGGTGCTTTCACCACTTTCAGGACCCCAAAACTCTTTCTTGCTTTTTCTTTCCTTTGTTGACAAATGGATGGGAATTGGGGAGGGAAGATGATGATTCCTCCTTCAAAGTCAGCATTGGATTTTGAGACCGAGAAGTGGCAGCAGGCAGATGAGCCTGGAGTGGTGGCTGTTAATTCCCACTTTCCTCTTCTTCCAAGGCACTTGTGTTTTAACTTTTTCTACTATTGCGTCTTATGCTTTGAACAAGTCCTATGGTTGCATGATTCTGAAAAAACTGGAGGTGGGATACTGATCACAGGCAACAACTGATGGAAGGGAAAGAAAAAGTAATGGAACAGGAGGGATATTTTGCCAATAATGGAGAGCCTGTGGAAGGAGAATTGTTCTGTTTATTTAGACAGAATATGGTTGTTATTTCCCAAGCATATATGTATACATAATAGAAAAATACCTATATCTATATAAATATACATATCCACAATATACAAATGATACATGAATTCTATTATGCTGTAGCTACCCTTTGCAATGTATCACTTATGGGGTATATTATAAAACTTGGTAAATGGTGACTAAGAGAATAATAGCTCACTAAATAAATATTTATGGGCTCACCCATATTTATCAGCCCACATTCAGTAATGTGGGCACCATATGTCAAATTCTGATAAATGAACAGGACAGATATGATACAGGCAATCAATAGATTTGACCATGAACACTTAGCAGGACCTTCCACCTATATGTTCTGCCTCGGTGGAAGCCTTGACAGGCATGAGTTGAGATTGAGAGAGCCTGAATCACCACATGTAGGATAAATGCTTTCACCATCTGTAAGAAAAATGCTTTGAGAATCTTCTAATTCCAGGAAATGACAACATTTTGTGTTAAGCCTCTGATATTTGGCAATTTAGATGTTATTACAGCATGATCCCATACAAAACCCATTGGCATCATGTGGAATCTGATTGATAGTGGCCTTCCAGGACAGATGAGAACTGCCTCATAGGGTTTTCAAGGCTGTAAATCTTTACAAAAGCAGACAGATTGTGTGTGTGTGTCTGTGTGTGTGTGTAAGAGAGAGCTTTATATCAAAAGACAGCCAGATTTTTGAAAGCAAAGATTGTAACAAAGTACTCTTAATATTTTATTGTGCTATGAAAATATATACAGGAAAATCATATTCAAGGGGATGCCCCCTGCCCCCACAAATTTTAGTACACATTTTGTGTGCTAGGCAAGCATAGAGTACCTCACTCTGAGTTAGTGCAACCAGAGCCATCTCCTGGGAAGGTTCTCTCTGATCACAGTGAATTTTTTCATAAAAGCAGTTTTGCTTGAATCTTGTTTTTGGTGATGGCTGATTTAAGAAAACTGTATGAAGCTGTGAAATTCTGCTTCCTGCTTGGGAAAAATGCCTCAGAAACTGTTGTGATGTTGAACTCAGCTTACAAGGACAGAGCTATGGGAAAAACTCAAGTGTACAAGTTTTTTTTCCTCATATCAAAAAAGGTGAAATGTCGATTGATGACAAACCTCATCTGGACATCCGTCAACTTCCCAAATAGATGAATATGTCAACTTGTAGTGCATTTAGAGTTCATTCCACCAGGTCAAACTGCCAATCATGCTTCCTATTTAGAAGTTCTGAAAAGATTGCATAACCGTGTGCAGAAAAAAAGGGCTTGATTTGTGGCAGACGGGGGACTGGTTTTTCCACTGTGTCATGTACCTGCTCATGCAAACATCTGAGTGTAACAGTTTTTGGCAAAAAAACCCAGTATACCTCTCTTGCCCCACACATCTTTTTCACCTGACCTTCTCCAGGCAACTTCTTTTTGTTTCCATAAAGGATGAGGGACATGAAAGGACAGTGATTTGAGGATGCAAAAAAGGTGAAGAAAAAATAAGGGAGGTGCTGTCAGCCATCCAAATAGATGGGTTTCAAAAGTGTTTCCAAGATTGGAATCACAGATTAGACAAATGTACTAAGTGTAATGGAAAGTACATTGATGATATAGGGTTGTTTTGTAAAAATATTTAAGTACATAACTTGTAAAAAATATTCCATTTTTTAGGTACCCCTCACATATGAACTTAAGTTTATGTATGTACAATTCAGCACCATTGATTACTTTCTTTCGGGTCTGCATCTATTCTCATCCTCCTTTTCTGAGTTGTTCTTCCTCAGTGATTATAAACTCCCTGTCCTTTAAAGTTCCTTTTAAACTTTAAAAATAATCTTTTAAACCTGTTGTCATTTTGATTCCATATTGATAGCCCTTAAAAAAGCATCACACTCAAGGCTGACATTCTTTTCTAGTTAAAGTAAACTACTTTTTGGTTTCAAGACTTCAAAACATTTTGCTTTACGAATATGACTACCCAATATTCCCTCCTCATCAATATTTGGTTTTTTGGTTTTCAATTTTCATCTTTGTTTAAGGTTTAAGAGTATTTAAAGGTAAAACTTGCAACGATTCATCCAGGCTTCATGACCACAGAAAGCTTGAGTTACATGAGAACTCTATGTTCTGTTCTGCATTTCACACCTTTTGATCAAAATGTTCAGCAGTGCTAGCTACACACCATCCAGTCCTGGTCTCATGACAAAGATGGCAGTTGTTCATGGAGACACTTAGTCACCTAATTCTCTATTCTTGACTTTTCCCCCCTCCTTACTCTGTACGATCATGAGGTGTTGAAGGGATCAGTATCAGGCATCAAAGAACAAAAAATCATATCATTGTGAATGAAAGGGTGTG
>NW_022107431.1:54135053-54136652 GCF_000313985.2 Echinops telfairi | reverse complement strand
ATTTAAAAAAAAGAAAAGAAATAAGACTTTGTCAAATCATTGGCCAAATTATACTGTTAAATGCAAAAGAGAAATGAAGTTATAGTGAAAGATGAGAGTTACTTTCAACACTGTAAATTAGCAGTTTACAAATATTGAATATTTTGTAGCTCTTCTTGCAACTCTCGACCAGGATTTGCCCATAGTAACTAATTAAGAATCATGCTCACAAAAATATGCTTATTCTTCAAACCACAACTTATTAATCTAAAATTATCAGTACTTTGATTCCACCTTATTTACTAGTGTGGTTGTTGGTAAGTCAAAATAAGTATGGATTATTTATTTATTTTAAATCCACTGGCAAAATCTGTTAATAACTAGGAAAGAATGTTTTTTCCCCCATAAAGATATGTTTTTGACAGATATAATTTAAAAAGGAATATTTAGGTAAGGTAAAAATTATTGAAAATTATCCTATTTTTTATTCATGGTGATAGTTGAAAGAATTATTTTATATTTTCGTTGTTTTTATGTTATATGGGACTCCTGGTGGCACAGTGGTTATGAGTTGGGCTGCTGACCTCCGGTTCAGCAGTTCAGAAGCACCAGCCCCTCTGCAGGAGAAAGATGAGGCACAGAGGCAGTTCTACCCTGTCTGATAAGGCCACCAGGAATTGGAACTGACTTAATGGCAGCGAGTTTGTTTTTTAAAAATTTTACATAATTAAAATTAATATGTAATGTAATGTATAACACTGGTTTGCAATTTTAGTTATACATTAAAATTACTGAGGGAGCTTTGGGAAAAAAGAAACCAAAAAACCTTTCCTTGGCTAACTAAGTAAGAACTTCTGGGAGTGAAGTTGGGGCATCTAAAATTTTCAAAAGATTCTGACATTGAAACAATATTATTCTTTTTTAAATCATTTTATTGGTGCTCGTACAACCCTTACCACAATCCTTACAAACATCCATTGTGTCAAGCACATCTGTACATTCGTTGCCATCATCATTCTCAAAACATTTTCTTTCCGCTTGAGCCCTTGGTATCAGCTCCTCATTTCCCCCAGGAACAATATTCGAATTGGTCTGAGAACCACAGGATAAATACTTTGGTTCTGCTCATGTTGACATATAGTCATGTAAATAACACACACACATATATTACACATAATATGTGAATTAACACAGAGAGGACAAATAAAATGCTCTTCTTTATTTTGAATGTGTGAATTTTACTATTATAATAACAGCATTATAAGAAGGCCAACATTTATTGCTATGAGTGCCAGTTACTATATCATTGCCTTTAATGTGTTCTTCTATTTCAGTCTCTTGATATCCATATGGAGTATGTAGTCTCTCAATTTTAATGATAAGCCTACTGAGGTACAAAAATTCCAACTAGCTTGTCCCATCAGAATTTAATAATAAGTTGCATGGCAAGAATTAAAAGATAAACCTACTGAGTGCAGCGTCTAAGTAATTAGTTATTTTGCAACACTGCGTGTAATTTAATTTATAGCTTCCTACTTATGTGGTTAATGTTGGAAAAATTAATGATATGATGACTAAGCCTGATGTCAAAAGGGAGATAAGGTTATCCGAGATCGTTAT
>NW_022107431.1:54128923-54134649 GCF_000313985.2 Echinops telfairi | reverse complement strand
GCCACTCACACCACTGGTCCTGTAGGGCTCATCCGCCCTGGATTCCCTGGATTTTCAGTTTCTATCTGTACCAGTGTACATATAGCAATATTCTAAATTAAAAAAAAAACACTTGCTTTTGTATTATATTCAGAATCTCAATGATCATCTGTGATTCCCAATAAACTAAGACCTTTCTCATATATATTCTTTTGAAGGGGGAGTTGGGGAGTAGCTTGATATATTACATCTGTTTATCCTAGAAGCTCTTTGCCCTTTGAGTTCAGATCATTTAAAATATTTCAGATAAAGTTGCATGAAACCTGTAGATGGCAGCAACTTTCTGCTGTTGGGTGTTTGTTCTTGCTCTTCATAAGCACTGTGCACCGACAGAGTACTGCCTGAGATGAGATGCTAAGATCACAAGCGGGTTGGTGACTAGTACTGAGGTGTGCATGTGGAGGGGTATTCTCTATTTGGGTTTCCAAAAGCAATGTCCTGTTATGGGTTTTGAAAGGCTATTCCATGTCCTTCATTTAAATAGGATTGAATCATATTTGTTTGGATTTGAAAGGAAAAGCTGAACTAAATGCTGGGCATTCACCACCAAAGCAGTATCTGGGAGCAGTCTGTTATCATTCTCTGACATTGCATTTAGATCGTTACAGACTTTTTCTAAATACAGTGACCTGCATGATTTATGTGGAATTCCAAAAGCAGTGATCCAGTAAATTTACTAACAGTTCCAGTAAATTTGCTTCACGGATCCTGCATCTGATGATTGCCTTCTGCTCTTGGCATTTTCTGCCCAATATACCATGTAATATGGTTCAAAGTGAGAGTTTTATGTTGTCAAATCATTCCCTGGAGAGGCTAGTGAAGCCTTTCATTGGGTGTTAGACAAACCGAGGCCCTGATGTGATGGTATGTGTGGGGTGCATTGCATTTGAGGGCGCTATTAGAGTTGTCAAGGGAAAAACAATCACCGTACTCCTACTGTCCTTCAAAGAAATCCACTTACATACAACGTGGAGGCTCCTTATTCGGACACTAAATTACGATTACTACAATTGAGATACTTTCATGTGATGACTTTCTCCCCTTGGATTGATTAACTTGGTATTGATGAGAAAGGATGATTTCAACTAATAGGTTTTCATAGAAATAGAACATGAGCTCTTCAGTTATTAAATATCCAGCATTTTCTCAGAAAAGTTTGATGATAAAGAAACAGAAAACATTTTGTGAATTCGACTCTGCATGGGTCAGTCGAGTTTTGTTATAATGGTATTACCCAAGATCATCTTTGACAACTATTTTTTTATTTGTCGGTGGGCCAACAGCCAAGTAAATATTTTTGGAAGCAAGACACTTTGTTAGAAAGATGACAAGTCCAACTAAATATTCATGTTTACTAAGACCAGTGAGAGATGTGTCAGAAACCTTTACGGTTACCTTATTTTCTTTATACAATAGGCTCAAAGGGCAGAGGAAAGGTAACGAACTCCAGAGATTTCCCCCATAATTAGTTTTACACTATCATGGATACAATCTTGATGCACGATTGATATAGTAAAACGCCTTTACCATTCTGACATGTAAAGGCACAAGAAACATCTGCTTTCTGTTGATTTAGTGATGAGTTTTCTTTACACACCCACCCCTAGGGATATGATTAGCACCACAAAACCATTTTATAGTAAGACGTTTTATAAAATAAATGATTTCTATGACAGAGCTGTCATCCACCCATTAAAAATAAAAAATTAGAATAAAGGAGCACTACCTGGGTCATCAAAGGATCCCTTTGCAGTATAATGGGTTATGTGTTAACAAAAGGTTGGCAGTTCAAAACCACCGCTGCTGTTGGAAGAAAAATGAGACTTTCTACTCCTGGAAACAGTTATAGTCAAGGGAACCCACAGGGGCATTTCCACCTTATTGTATAGGGTCTCTATGAGTCAGACTTGACTCAATGGCAGTGAGATCCAGGTAGTCAGAGAGCCTTTATGGCTAATGGTTACACATTTAACTAATAACCACAATGTCAACAGTACTCCCATAAAGAGTTGTAGGCACAGAAGCCACCGGGAGCAGTTCTACCTTGTCCTAGAGTGTTGCTCTGAGTTTAAATCGACAGAATGGCAGTGAGTTTTGAGTTCTATCAGAGTAATCAGGAGCTCTGATGGTATACTATAGTGGGTTATGAGTTGAACTGCTAGCCACAGGGTCAAAGGTTTGAACCCACCAGTCACTCTGGGAGAAAGGTGAGGCTTTCTGCTCCAGTAAAGATTTCAGCTTTAAAAACCCACAGGGCAGTTCTATTCTGTACTATAGAGTTGCTGAGTCAGAATTGATTCAACGGCAAATAGAGCGATCAGGGTAGTCAGAGTTCCTGCTAACTGAGAAACTAGAGGTTCAAGTCCCCTAAGGGGTGCTTAGAAGAAAAGGCTGGTGATTTAGTTGCTATGACACATATGGGGTCACCTTGAGTCATTCATTCTCATTTATAAAAGTGTCAATTAAAACACAGAGAGGGAGCCTTTCTCTATTCTTACTAAGTGTCAATAATCCAAAGGAATGGAATAAAATTTATTATAGACTATTTTTTTAGAGCCATAAAAGATTATTCTCAATTTTTTCCAAACAATTTTATTGAGAGCTAATGCAGATGCCATATCATCCCATAGTTCAGTATTGTACAATTGCTAGTATATTCAATTTCAACATTTTCAATTTTATTTTTACATTTTTCAATTTTAAATAGGCTGCAGAAACGTTATATGCCTTTTATTCAGTAAGTATTTACTGAGTGCCTACTTTAGGAAAGATAATGTACTAGTGAAAAAGAGTTGTGGTCCCTCTCTTGTTTCTTACAACAGTGGTTCTCAACCTTCCTAATGCAGCGACCCTTCCATACAGTTCCTCATGTTGTGGTGACCCCCAACCATGAAGAGTTATTTTTGTTGCTGCTTCATAACTGTAATTTTGCTACTGTTATGATTTGGGCGACCCCTGTGAAAGGGTCATACGACCCCTAAAGGGGTCGAGACACACAGGTTGAGAACCACTGGCACAGAGGAAGATTAAATGACTAATTATATGAAGTACTATTTAAAGTTATAACCATGACATTTATGTTGATGGAAACTTAGTTGCAAAAGTAGAACTAGCATAGTCTGGTATTTCAAATAAGGTTTCCTTAAAGTTATTTTAAATCTTTTACTTGAAATAAATGAAACTTATGACATATAAATATCTTATATAAATGAGTGTAAGCCCAACCGAGTTCAAGAACCCATGACCGTGGCGACACAGAACCCAGCCCATATTCATAATTCTGGGAGTTTACTGTAAGATAGGATGGAAGACTTTGAGGAGGCAGTCTTTGTCCCAGCAGCTCCTCTTTTTCAGCGAGCAGCATGTGTCTCTCGGGGCCTCAGCCACGTGGTCCCTTGGCCTCTGCTTGTCCTGCGCGCTGGCAGGCGCACAGCGTGGCCTCGCGATCTCCCTGCTTTTCTGCACTGCCCGTCGTCTCCGGGTGGCTCTGCCACTGCTGCCTCTGTGGCTCCTGCCCCTTCCCGCAGGGTTCGCACCTGTGCTTCGCTGGCCACTCTGCTTTCTCTCCGCTTCGGACACGGCTCTCCTACAGTCAGAATGACGAACCTGGCACACTCCCTGTGCGAGTTTCTCAGACCCCATTTTCACGTTGTTGTTGTTAGGTGCTGTTGAGTCGGTTGCACCTCATAGCGATCCTATGTGACCCGACGTACAACAGAACGAAACACGCCCGGTCCTGTGCCAGCCTCACAGTTCTTCAGATGTGGCTCCCTCTTGTCGAAGGTCTTCCTCTTTTCCGATGTGAGTCAGCATTACCAAGCAGGCTGCCCTTCGCCAGAGACTGGTCTCTCCTGACAACGTGTCCATATTCGCATGGTCCCAACCCATTATGTAGTGGGAGTTAGGAAGTAATGGATAGAAGAGTCATACTGAATAGTTCCAGTTCACCACAATTATCCATCCATTTACATGTGTTTAAGTCTAAAAGTCCGATTACAAAATCATAAACCAAAAAATCCCAAACCAAAATACAAACAAAACCAAAACCCAAACACACTGCCATCAAGTCAATGCTGACTCATAGTGAACCCCTGGAGGTTTCTGGGAGAGTAGAAAACCCAGGCTTTCTCCCACGGAACTGCTGGTGGTTTTGAACTGCAGACCAGGCAGATTGTAGCCTAACTGTAACCTCTACTACAGAGCTGGGCTCCTACTTACAATATTATAGAACCCTTTATTTAACAACCAAAATGTAAAGTTCTTGCTTCCTAACAGATTCTCTTTCTAGGTACACAGTAATTAAAACTGGCTTCCAAGTTGAAACCGTTAAATTTAAGGAAAAGAGGTCAGCTGAGAATGTTATAACTGCTTTTTGTGGAATTCCAAAGGTGTAATCTTTTTTTTCCTGCAATATAAATTTATTATGTTTTATAAACAGATCCCCATAGTTAGTTTTTTTTTTATTTTTATTTTTTAACATTTTATTAGGGGCTCATACAACTGTTATCCCAATCCATACACACATCAATTGTGTAAAGCGCATTTGTACATCGTTTCTCAAAACATTTTCTCTCCATTTAAACCCCCGACATTAGGTCCTCATTTTTCCCCTCCCTCCTCGCTCCCCCCTCCCGCATGAGCCCTTGATAGTTTATAAATGGGTATTTTGTCATATCTTGCCCTGTCCGACGTCTCCCTTCATCCACTTTTTGGTTGTCTGTCCCCCAGGGAGGAGGTCACCCCATAGTTAGTTTTAACAACAAAAATATTTTTTATAATCCCAGCTGATATGTGTCATATACCTACAAGGCTAAAACTCTGCTAATTTACTTTTTGAACCTTTCAATGGGCTCAAGGCAGAGATATCACTATTACCTAATTACAATGATGCTTCAGATCATGTTGTTTCATCCATATGTGCTACAAGCATGTACTGTAGGCCCTTTTTAAAGTCACCCTAAGGAGGTCCAAGACTGGTGTATTGTTAACAGAGCTTGTCTGCCGCTGTCTACAGAGTTATGTTTAAACCAGTTTTGTTTGAAATAGACACATGCACATATAAACTGGAACCCTAGTAGCAATACTTTTTTGACTTGTCCTTGCATTGTCTTTACAAAAATAATTTAACTGCTATTTAAACAAAATAAGTTGGTTTTTTACAATTACTTTGTAAGATGAGCCACAGATACTGAGTTATAAAAGCAGATGCTCTTTTTCTGGAAATTAATAGGCTAAAAACTAATAGATAAATTGCTAGGAAAAGTATGCCAGATTGGATGAATGTAAATCTGTAAAGAAACAAGTCAGGAGAGTATGTGATACAGTCTTGTGTGTAAGTTTGTCCAGTGCTTGTGAAAATGACATCAAATTCATGAACCATGAATACTGTATCCCGGAGCCTTAGGGGAACAGAAAGCCAATTATATTTTTTAGATTATATTCTTATGATTTTTTAAAATACAAGGGCTTGTTTAACAGTGATTCAATTTAAATTTAATAATGGAATTGTTGTTTAATGCTCAAGAACTGCTAGAAATATTTTCAAAAGAGAGGAGGGAAAGAAGACAGTAACATGTAGCAATGATGAAAAATACAACTTTCCTCTAGTTCCTAAATGCTTCCTCCCCGCTCCCACTATCATGACACGAATTCTACCTTGCAAGTCTGGCTAGACCAGAGGATGTACA
>NW_022107431.1:54113090-54127315 GCF_000313985.2 Echinops telfairi | reverse complement strand
CACTCCCCCCATCATTCACTATGGTAAGATTTTTTGTTCTGATGATGCCTTACACCTGATCCCTTCGACACCTCGTGGTTGCATAGGCTGGTGGTCATCTCATTTTTTATTTTGGGTAAATGGTGATCATTTTGTCTCATATAATTAATTGCCTCGGGAAGCATATCATTCACGAATGATATTGTTAATTTTATAAGCCAACCTATTATTTGGCTGAAAGGTGATCTAAAGAAGTAGCTCCAATTTTAAACTCAAAGGCCATCTTAGGAGAAGAGTTTGGGAGGTTATGCTAGCCTCTTTAAGTTAGTAGATGTGGCCCTTTTTAGGAATTTGAATTTTGTTCTACATTTTTCTCCCTTTCTACTCAAGACCTTCTGTTGTGTCCCTCCCTGGTCAGAGTCGTCAGGAGTGGTGGCTAAATACAACCCAGTTCTTCTGGTCTTAGGTTAGAGGAGGCTGTGATTTGTGTGGCTTTTCAGTGTCATGGGCTAGTTTTTTGTTTCTTTCATTCTCTTTTGTTCCAGACAATTAGAAAGCAATAGTTGTGTATTAGTGTGCTCCCTTTTTAAAAGCTGGGTTTCAATGAAAACATACGATTGTAAGCATTTTTGTTTTTTCTGCAGGGATTGTTCTAATATAGGTTACTTAAGATTTTTTTCTAATTTTATTTTGTGTTTATTACCTAGAAAACACTCTTCAGAGAACTCTTCAAAGAAATCTTTTTTTATCCAGTTTCTGTAAGGGATATGCAAATGGCAGCTCAAAATAGTCAAAATTGAAGCATTTGAAGCATATTAATAATGATGGATATCTTTTCCTTGATATTAACACTTATCTGCCATATTTAAACTTAGTACTACTGATGGTGTTTAATGAATAAGACTTATATGTTGCCATGAAGCAAATAATCAAGGAAAGATTTAGTAAGTATTTGAACACATAAAACTTTATTATTATTATTCAAGGGATAGTGACCATCTGTTCTCTATCGCCATTGAAGCCAGAGCATGAGGAAATAAACTTACACTGCAGTATGAGGTAGTTAGGTTAAAATAATTGAGGAATTTCTTGACAGGACTGTTAAACACTGAAATGAATCAGGAAGAGAGGTTGTGAAATATTCTTGGATTCCTTTTTGGTTTCTTTATTAAATAGAATGATATATATTTAGTTCATGCTAGTTTGGCCTGAAACCTGAGGTAATAGACATTTCAAGTTTTACTTGCCTCTCCCTATGATTTCATGAGCGTATTTCTTTCAAATGCTAACGTCAGAAGGAGAGCCATAAAAACTAACAACACAACAACAACAAATAACCAAGATTTGTTGAGTTTTGGTTTTGTACAAAGAACGTTGCCAGCACGTTCTCACGTTACTGTAGTCAAGAACGAGGTCTTTCAGCAGTCATGGAAAGTTTGTTGTTGATGATGTCTACCACATATGCAAGGGTTCATTCTTGATAACGCGTTTTCTGTTCTTAAGCGTAGACTATTTGAAGGGTTAGAGTTAACCCCTTCATAAGCATTGGGAATGGTGGCATAAGAAGGTCACTGTGGTTATGGAAATATGACTTAGAGAACCTGACCAATGGATTTAGGGAGCTCTATTATGGATCTCATTAGTTCCAATGTTCCACATTGTCTCTGATGATAATATATTGCGGGGATGCTTGGGTTCAGTAGACTGGAGATCAATACATTTTCCTTCTAAAAGGCAGATTTTACTACTAAACCTGAGCAGGTGTCATTATTTGTAACCTGGAAAAGAAATTCAAAAATTTTAATGGCTTTAAACCTTTGAGGCCCAAATACTAATACCTATTTCAATGTCAAACTATCCTTTTATGAAATAAACATTCATTTTAGGTTTCGCAATGAGCAAGTCATAGATGCTCATCAGATTTGCGCATCTAGTGTGATGAGATTTATTTTTGTATTTCTTTTTTGTTGTTTTGATTGTAAACTCTAGCAACAAGGTTGGGCCTTGGTTTCGTAACCTTGTACAAGAGCCCAGAGAGTTCACTGATGGGAGATGAAATAAATCTAACTCAGAGATGTCATAATGCTGAAAATATGTAAGTTGGCAGGCAGTTGGTTAGAATTGTGTGATTGACGAAAGGAAGGGATGTTTCCTCTTTGGATGTTGTTGTTAGGTGCTATTGAGACAGTTCTGACTCACAGGTACCCTGGGTGCCAGAGAACAAAACACAGTCTGGTTTCGTGCCGTCCTCGCTGTTATTGCCATGTTTGAGCCCATTGTTACAGCCATTGTGTCAATATGTATAATGGAGGGTCTTTTTTTTTTTTTTGGAGGGTCTTAACTAACATGATGCCCTACTCCAAGGACTGTAACATGTCCAGATAGGTGAGAGGAAGGCTCTCCATCTTTGCTTCTGAGGAATATTCTCACTGTGCTTCCTCACAGAGGGATTTTCTTGTTCTTCTGGAAGTCCATGGTATATTCATTATTCTACAGCAACATAATTCTTCCACGATTTTCCTGATTCATGCTCCAGCTTTGGTACGCAAATGAGGCTATTGAAAATGCCCCAACTTAATTGGACAGCTTTGCTTTTTGAAACACTCTGAAGATGTTTTGTGCAGCATCGGTTGCTGCATAACATTGTTTGATTCTTTTTTTTTGAATCATTTTATTGGAGGCTCGTACAATGCTTTTCACAATCCATACATCCATCCATTGTGTCAAGCACATTTGTTGCCATCATCATTCTCAAAACATTTGCTTTCTACTTGAGCCCTTGATATAAACTTCTCAATTTTCCCCTCCCTCTCCACTCCCCCCTCCCTCATGAGCCTTTGATAATTTATAAATTATTATTATTTTGTCATATCTTACACTGCTCGACGTCTCTCTTCATCCACTTTTCTGTTTTCTGTCCCCCAGAGAGGAGGTTATATGTAGATTTTTGTAATCGGTTCCCTGTCTCTACCCCACCCTCCCTATACCCTCCTGGTATCGCCACTCTCACCACTGTCCTGAAGGGAGCATCTGCCCTGGATTCCCCATGTTTCCAGTTCCTATCTGTACCAGTGTACATCTGCTGGTCTAGCCAGATTTATGAGGTAGAATTGGGATCATGATAGTGGGGGTATCGTTTGATTCTTGACTTCTGCTTCCCTGAGCATTGATTTGGAACCAAGTAGAATGAAATCTAGGACAATTTCAATTCCCCCCCCTCCATTTATCATAATGAGGATTTGGGTTTTTTTTTTTTTACTTTGACTTGTGATCCATACTGAAATCTATAGTCTATGATTTTCATCAGTAAGTGTTTCAAGTACCCCCGGCTTTCCACAAGCAAGGCTGTATCATCTGCATATCGTAGGCACTTAATAAGCCTTCTTCCAATCTTGATGCCACATTCTTCTTCATATAGTCCAGTTTCTTGGTTTATTTGTTCATCCAACTAACTGAATAACTGTGGTTATTTTAAACCAGACAGCCTCCTCTTGTTTTGCTCAAATCAAAGCCTATGGACAGGTCACTCTAAGCAAAATGACTTGTTCTGGAATTCTTATTCTTCCTAAAGTTATCAATAATTTATTATGATTAATACAGTCAAATGTCTTTATGCAGGAAGTAAAACACAAGTACACATTTTTCTGGGGTTCTCTGCTTTCATCCAAGATCCAAATGACATCAGAAATAATATCCATCATTCCATGATCACTTCTATATACAGCTTGAATTTCTGGCAATTTCCTGTCAAGTACTTGCAAAAAAAAAAGTACTACTGAAACTATTTAAAAATTATCTTGGGCAAAATTTTACTTGTATGTGATGGTTCAGTAAGTTTCATATTCTGTTGGGTAACATTTTTTTTTAATGGACATAAGTAAAGGTCTTGTTCAGTCATTGAGGTAGCTGTCTTCCACATTTCTGCTCTTTACTAGTAACAACTTCCAGCATTGCATCAAGTTTTTGGCAACATATTTTTTGGTATTCCATCAACTTCTGGAGCCAGCATTACAGGTGGACTTCTTCCTTCAATATCACTGGTTTTTGAGATCATTTCTATTTCTTGAAATGATCAAATTCTTTTTGGTACAATGACTGTGTATTCCTTCTATCTTCTTTTTTCTTTTTCTATATTTGGTTTCTTTATCATTCAAAAACTCCATTTGTTTTATTTAGCTCTCTGACTCTGTGTTTTTACCGTCAACACTTTCACAATGAATTTTTGATCCTCAACAAGGACTCCATGCTTGATTTTATCAAGGATACATTTACCACACATGGAAACACCATAGTCCTTGCTGACATGTTTTTTGTTCTGGACAACCTAATGAGAACTTTAGATCTCACAGCATGTACCCCTCTTAGTTGGCCTAGGCATATACCACATGCAGATTTTGGTGTTTTACCAACTGTATCCCTATAAAGGCAAACAATTCTATTACCAGGGGTTCAGAACAGCCTACATTTGCTATAGGCTGTATGTGTAGGTCCAATGCTGAATCATTTTAAATACCTCCACATAGTCTTCCTGAACCTTCCAGCTTCTTTTGATACTTCTTGCAACGTTCAATATTTTGTCTGCAGAATCCTTTAATATTATCCCTGGAGGTTCTAATTTTTTCTTCATTTATTTCAGTTGGAGAAAGCTGAGTGTGCTCCTCTTATTTTTGTTTTCCATGTCTAGATTATTGCACATTTCATTACAGTGCTTACTCAGTCTTTTTGAGCTGATTTTTGAAAATTTCTGTCCAGCTTTTTACCTCATCATTTTTTTCCATTTGCTTTAGCTTCTCTACATTCAAGAGCACGTTTCAGAGTCTCTTTTGATATCTACTTTGATCTTTTCTTTCTTTCCTGCTTTGGCTTTCTGCATGCGTGATATCTTTGATGCCATCCCAGAGGGTCTAATCGTCTGATATTTGTGCTTCAAACATCGAATCTGTTCTTGACATGTTCTCTGAATTCAAGTGGGTTATACTCAACGTTGCACTTTGGACCGCTTAGATTTGTCTTAATTTTCTTCATCTTTAACCTGAATTTACACATGAACAATTGATGGTGTGTTCCACAATTAGACCCTGGCTTTGTTTTGGCTGATGATGTAGAACTTCTCCATCATCTCTTCCCACAGATATGGTCAATTTGATTTCTCTGTATTCCATCTTTGAAGTCCACAAGTATACTCACTGCCAATGTGTCAATTCCGAGTCCGTCTCATAGATACCCTATAAGACAGAAAAGAACTCTCTCTTGGGTTTCCCAGGCTGTAAATCTTGATGAGAGCAGATAGCCTCATCTTCCTCCCTTGAATTGACAGGTGGTTCCGAACTGCTTACCTTGTGGTTATCATCCCAACTCATAAACAATTATAGCATCAGGGTTCCAGTATTTGTACCTAACTCCCCCAACCCCCGAAACAAACAAAGTCGGTTCCTGATAGATTTCTGACTCATAATTGCATATGTATATGTATAACTACTTTTTAGTATGTTGAAAGAAGTATTTGTAATGAAGAAATTGGTCTTGCAAAATTTTATCTTGCCATCTCCACTTTCATTTCTATCACCATGGCCATATTTTCCAATTATTGATTCTCCCTCTTTGTTTCCAACTTTTGCATTCCAATCACCAGTAATTATCATTTCATCTTGATTGCCTATTTGATCAATTCCAGTGCATGTAGTCACTTCACTATTTGGCCAAGAATCTTCCCAATTAGTTTTTTGCTCTTCTCTTGTACTGCCATCCCCATTCTCATTAGTTGGCTACTTTTCTTTTTATAGAAATGTGAAATATACAATTAAAAAAATTAGCCATAAAGGAAAATATCTAAAAGTGTGGGTCATTGCTACTTTTTAAAATGATTTCATTTTTTTCTGTTTTTAAAACTTTTTATTGTGAATTAGTTGAAGGTTTACAGAGCAGATTATCAGTTTAATATTTAACAATTCACATGAGTTTTGTTTCAGCTCATTCATCGCTATCCTCTCAAGCGTCTGCATATTTTTGTCTGCAAACTCTCCCTTTTTTCTTTCTTTCTTTCTTTAAATCATTTTATTGGGGCTTATACAAATCTTATCACAATCTGCACATACATCAGCTGTGTAAAGCACACTTATACATTCGTTGCCCTCATCATTCTCAGAACTTGTTGCGACTTTTCCCATTTAAGATTAATAATATTTAACTTGTATATAAAAACACGAGAGTAATTTATTGGTCACAGCATCCTTAGGCTCTAATAAAACTTGAATGTTATATTATGAAAATCCTCTGAGTGGCTAAAAATTCATTACATTAACAGGCATTCAGCTAAAGGTGCTTCTCGAAACAATTGTTTTACTTCATTTTACCCAGAGTGAACACTTGCTGCTAATTCTGTTTTTGTGTTGAGAGTCAGCATGCAAGAACATGTAAAAGTCAATATGAACGGAAAATGAGAGCCTGTCTTGAGTATCGTTTGAGAGAAGTTAATCTTTTGGATATTTAGCTCCTGATCTCAAATATACTTAAAATATTAAAAGTCGTCCAGTGTGGAAAAACCCATAAATACTTGGAAACATTGTAAAATTACCTTTTGGGGAACAGAACCAAAGGGCTGAGTTACATCCGAATGTGCAGGGGAAAGTCCATTCCGGGTATCCACTTGGATGACTTCAGTAGCGGGATACACCAGAAAGACTGCTCATTATTCTCCACCTCTGTGCTTCTTGTGGAATTGCCTGATAGGTAGTCTGCTACTGTTCATCACCATAATTAGTAAACTGTGGCTTGAGATGAAGAGGAAAGGGGGTTGTTTTTATATTTCATGGGAAATTATGGCAGAAGTCAAACAAATCAAAATGACCCAGGAGACATGGAAGTGCCATCTGTAAAGGTCTTTAAAAGTAGAGGACGTTTTCATTGGTTTTGGACAGCCCAAATTTTCACTGTCTGTTCCTAAAACTATGTGTTTGGAATTTTCAACAAATAGGCTCCCAGCTGAAAATTTGGAGTTGGTAACATTCCTTTCCTTACTACCATTTTTACCTCACCCAAGGAATTTTCTATTATTACCTAGGGCCTTTTTGCCCAGTGGAAAAGATCATATGCTTTAAAATCTTGGTGTAAATCAGCTAAGTCTTAAAACTTTCCCTTCTCTATATATTTGAACTGAAACCCCGAGTAGGGAACAGGGTTAATGGCACACATTGGTATCTAGATTATATCTATATAATCTATATTAAATCATGCAATAATCTATCCCTCTCTAAAGCCTGCCTCTGGATCATTAAATCATGCAAAAATCTATCCATATCTATAGCCTGCCACTATTCACATTTTAAAACTTAAAAAAAACACATCTCTTTTAGCTACAAGAAACAAGGACAATTTATTTATTCAGCAATACGTATTGAGCACTTAGGATATCCAGGCAATGTATCAGAACTAGAATAAGGTCCCTGATCTCATGGAACTTATACTAGAGAGAGAATTCAACATAAGAAAAACATCCACATTGGTAAATTATCTGTAATGATATCTGTAAGAGCTACCAATAAAATAACTGAAAATTAAAAAGAGAAAACACATATACACAAGAAAGTACATATCAAACAGCATTAATTAAAATTATTACAAATAGGAAATAAATGGTGAACATATGAGTATAAAGTGATGTAATTACCATCAGATTATTAACAATGATGACAACATAAAACAAGTAGAAGAAATGGATTAATTTTAAGAACATTTAACAGACTCATCAGAAGGATTGGGTGAGTTAATCTATGAAATGATCTTTTCAGTATTATAATTTTTACAGTGTTCTATATGTATTTCAAGGAACTCTGGTGGTGTTGAGGTGTAGGTGATGGGCTGCTAACAGCAAGTTAGTGGTTCAAATCTGCAATTACTTTATGGAAGAAAGATATTACTGTCTGTTCCTTTATAGACTGAGAGTTTCCAAAATTCTATATACTATGAGTTGAAATCAACTCTATGACAACGAGTTGGTGTGTTAGTCTGGGTAGACTAGAGAAATCCAGAGTCATTCAAATATGTGTATAAGAAATTGCTTTATATACAAGAGCAATTAAATGTTGAGAAAACATACCAGCCCAGTCCAGGTCAAGTCCATAAGTCTGATATTAGCCCATATGTCCAGTACCAATATGTTAAGTCCTCTTCTGACTCATGAAACACATGCACTGACAACAAATGCAGGAAGATCACAGGCCAGTGGGTGGGAAGTCTTGTGGATCCAGAGGCATTGTAAGCATCTCATCACTGGCTGGAGTCTCCACATGGTTCCTTCAGCTCCGAGGATCTAGCTGCCATCAGCCTTTCTCAATGTGTCTTCTCAACACACATGTCTCACAGGAATGAGCAGAGAGAGCGTCTCCTGTCTCCAAGGAGCAATTACAGGAGTTCCTCAGGAGAAGGCCATGCCCACACAAAGGCCTCATTGGCTATCTCTTGATTGACAGGCTAGACTCCATCCCTACACTCTTAATCCTCAAATTGACACCAGATTATGTAGCTACCACAGTTGGGTTGGATTTTATATACAGTGCAATTTTAATTTGTGTTGACTGAATTATTATTGGCATGAAAAAAGATGATAAAATATTTAATTTTTCTGTATTTTATAATTATATCTTTAATACACATTGTGTATAGTCTCTGAGAAGCTGACTAAATGAAGAAGAATACAGCACTAGGAATGGAGGAAGGCCTATGAATAATCTGTGATATGCAGATGACACAACCTTGCTTGCTGAAAGTGAGGAGGATTTGAAACACTTGCTGATGACGATCAACAACTGCAGCCTTCAGGATTGATTACAACTCAGTGTAAAGACAACCAAAATCTTCACAAATGGACCAATAGAAAATATCATGATACATGTAGAAAAGATAGATGTTTTCAAGGATTTCATTTTGTTCGGCTACATTATCAATGCTTATGGAAGCCGCAGTAAAAAAACAAAAACCAATGCCGTATTGGATGGGGAAAATCTGCTGCAGGAGACCTCTTTAAAGAGCAAGAATGTCACTTTGAGGCTAACATGCATCTGATCTTTAGTACTTGAAAAGATTTTTTAAAATATTTTATTGGGGGCTTTTATAAGTTCTTATAATAATCCATAAATCAATTGAATCAAGCATATTTTTACATATGTTTCCATCGTCATCTTCTAAACATTTACTTTCAATTTGAGCCCTTTGTATCAGCTTCCCCCACCCACTTGTGACCCCTTGATAAATTATAAATTGTTATTATTTTCATATCTTACACCGACCACTGTTTCCCTTCAACCAAGTTTCTGTTGTCCAACCCCCTGGGTGGGGGGTGTGGTTATGTGAGTTAATTGTGCCAACCTGGCCGATAATCACATGTGGGGCTCATTGAAAGGCTGAGGGATAAATGGGTGGTGAGCCTCGCCTTTCTAGTTCTCCAGTCTCTTGCTTTGTGATGGTCACACCAGGGTGCAGCTGCCTTAGCAGTTCCCTGCTTCAGCTTGCAAGATTGACTTCCTACAAGACATCCCCAAGGAGAAGCCACATGGACCTATCCCGATGCAACCCTGGGTGCTGGAGCAGCCCTGTGGAGACCCCTGCTAGTGCTGAGATGCTTATTCGTTCACTGATTCAGCTTTCATCCTGCAGTCAGCATCATTGCCTCTGTTTTGTGAGGTGGAGGACTTTGTGGACTGGTGCTGGGTTAATGGGTTAATGTTGGACTTGTGGGCTTGGACAGCATTGGGTTGGGATGTTTTTGTGATGCACACTTTCTTTACATAAAACTCTCTTATACATGAGTTGCTGTGGATTTGTTTCTCTAAAGTACCCTGACTAATACATTATGTTTTGATCATTTTGATCAGTTTCTCCTTCCTCCCCTCCTACCCTGTTTACCCACCTGGTACCTACCTCCTACCCACCTGGTATAGCTACTCCCATTTATGTTCCTGAGGGATTTATCTGACCTGGATTTTGTGTGTCGTGAGCTCTTCTTTGTACCACTGTACATTCTCCAGTATAGCTAGAACTGAATGGCAGGACTGGGGTCATGATAAGGTGTGTGTGTGTGTAGGTCTCAAAGAACCAGAGGAATATTGTGTGTTTCATTGGTGTGGTACTGTGCCTTGGTTGGCTCATCCCTTCCTTGTGACCCTTCTGTGAGGGGATACCCTATTGTCTATGGATGGGTTTTGGATCTCTGCTCCAACCCACCTTCTTCTCAACAATATGTTGTGTTGTGGGTTTTCTGGTGCCTGTTACCTGATCCTGCCAACACCTCATGATCACACAGGCTGGTGTGTTTCATCCACGTGGGCTTGTTGCTTCTCTGTTAAATGGTGACTTGTTTAACTTCAATCCTTTAAGACCCCAGACACTATACCTTTTGATAGCAGGGCATCATCAGCTTTCTTCACCACATTTGCTTATGCAACCATTTTATCTTCAGCTCGTGCTGGGAGGGTGAGCATCACAGATTGCCAGGTTGTTAGAACAAAGTGTTCCTGCATTGAGGGAGGGCTTGAACAGAGGCCCCAAATGCATCCACTTCCTCAATGTATTGCCATATATGTACATAGGGCAATTACCTCTATTTTTATCAATTAATATATTTACATATGCCCCCCCCCTGTGTTTATACCTTTAGCCATAGCTTTGCTTCCTAGAACTTTCCTGTTTCCTTTTACCTTCCTCTCAAGGGGGAAGAGGAAGAACTACAAAGAAAGAAAAATGAAAAAGAAGCACAAGGTGGCACAGAACCCTGGCAAACTATAGTTGTTAAACGTGGCTACAGTGGGCTGGTTGTGTGTGCTCTGCTGTAGCATGAACCCCTGATTTAGGAGGTCTTGGGCTGTGGACAGGGTCTGGGGCATTTGCTACACACAATTAAATTGAGAGAGAGAGAGAAGAAAAATGAATGAAAGAAAGACACAAGTAGATTAAGGATAAAGAATTGTGAACATCCAGTTTACAGAAGGTCATGAATGACAGTGGAAACCCAAAATCTATCTGCAGGCTCTAAACATGATTACACCACTAGTGAATGCCCCCTGATCTTAGCCAAGGGGTATGACTAGCCTGGTTATCAGACAGGGAGCACTGTGAAGTCGATTATGATAGATTTTAGTTAGGCTAAAATGTAATGGCTTATCATTTGATCTCCCTTTTGACCCATTTTAAAGTTGGTTTAGCTTTATATCCGTGGCTTAAGCCTCAGGTCAATCCCCTCTGACCATAGGCCATGTATGTGACGAGCCTTGCTATCATGCAGAGTGCATTGGAAAGTGGACTATTGGATTACTGTAGTTAGACTCAGTTACCACTTCATTATTTCATTTCCCTTTAGATCCACTTTGAATTTGCTCTAGGTTTCATTTTTTTCTTCCCTTTTCAATTGAGGTTTTTCTCTGTTTTATTTTGTTGTTGTTTTTCTGTATATGAAATCCAGGATAGGTAAATCTGTAGACACAGTCACTGGGTTAATGAAATGGTCTCTTGGGAGTATGGCAGGGGAGGTTGGGGAGAAATGGGGAGTGAATAGCAATGAGTATAAGAAAGAAGTGTTTTGAAATCACTTGTGGTGAGGATTGTACAGTTCATTTGAATATGGCTGAACTATTGCATTGTGTATATGAAGTATATGTCAAAGAGTCAAGAACTACGATGAGGGGAAAATGGCACAGTATGACACAAATTATAGCCACTAAACCTGTGTAGAGTGGAAGCATGGTGCTTATTTTTCAGGGGCATGTGCAGCCAACTGGAGGAGCAGCCACTGCTTACCGAGGAAATGCTGAGGCTAGATACCCGACTGTGCACTCAAAACCAAGAAATTAAAAACAAATAAAAACCAAACCAACACACACACACACACACACACACACACACACACACACAGAAAACAGCAAGAAATACAAAGGGGAAAAGGGGAGGGAAGACCTGAGAATAAAGAACCATGAAAAGGGGGGAAGACAGTGGCACAGCACGGGCCCTGAGGGAAGATTTCGCTTGCTCTGGAGTTGAGCCTTTGTGGGGTACTAAGTGTAGTATGGGGTCCCTAACTGCAGTTTGAAATCACCAGCTGCTCTGATGGAGAAAGACGAGGTTTTCCACTCTCCTAAGTATTTGCACTCTCAGAAATGCACAGAGGCAGTTCTACCCTGTCTTCTAAGGTCCCTGTGAGTCAAAACAGAGTCAATGGCTGTGAGATGGAGAGGGGAGAGATGCAGGTTGTGTGCCTCTGGTAAATAGGAACTTTTGTAAGTTCTGGGAAGAGATTATATCTCTTTGCACATAGTTCCCTCAAGTGTTTGCTATTGCAGTCCTGGGCAAGCAGAGCTGGCTATCTGGTTCCTGCTCCTATGGGAACACTGCCTACAAAAATTCAGAGTGGCCACACTGTGCCTGGGCTTTTGGCAATTCACTGCTCCCTCTGCCTCCTTGTTTTTTCTCCAGTCTCTTCTATCCATTTTTCAAATCGATCTATGCCTATATCTTTTCCTATGAAGCTCTGGATTTCAGAACTATCATCCGTTTCTATTTCTCTTGGTTTATTGCATCTCTAGGCTCTGGATTGTGTATCTGTCTCCTCTGCCATCTTGGTCGTGCCCATGGTATGATAGTACTTTGGAGATAGTAACGTTGGTTGCACAACATTGTAAATGTAATTAATGTCACTGAATTTTATGCCTAAAATGATTTAAACGTCAAAATTTTGTTATGTCTATTTTATCATAATAAGACTTAGAGAATATTGACTATAGTTATGTATGTGCCTACATACAAATCAGTCTTTGACAAATGAATATTTATATGTAGCTATATTCTGTTTTAAATATAAATTACAAAGCTAAAAGAGCAAGTCAAATGTCATTACAAAATGAATGATAAATTCTGTATACAGGATATTCTATGGGAAAACAAAACTGTTTTCTGTAGCAAGTTAAAGGTATGAATAAAAGCTGGAGAGACAACCCTTCTGGGTTCAAAGAAATTAAATGCAATGTGTGGAAGTTGTTTGGATCTGGTTCACACAAACACATTTTCGAGAGAATATATCAAGGAATGGCTGCCATTTTTTTGCTTGTTGTGTTAATGACATTGTGAAGACTTTGCAGTGCCATAGTTTTTTAGAGAGGAATATTCGATTATGTAAAATAATAATGGCATGCCTGGAGAAAATGATAGGTGAAACAAATGTGGCACAAGCTTGATAATTACTGAATTTGTTTTAGGGGAATCTAGTTCATTAAAATAGTTTCTTTAATTTTGTTAAAGAAATAATATTTCTATAAAAATGCACAGAAATGAAAATATGCTATTATCTATATTTATTTAATGCAGTATGTAGTTCAAATTAATGATTAGCTATCCACGTACATTTTGGAAGCTCCTAGTTCATCAGCAGTGTTTACTTCTCTGCTCATTTCCTTGGTGTTCTGTCTACTATCTTTGAACTGAGCTTGCTATTGCTTTATCAAACAGTGTCTCAGAGGAACACATTGTTCAAGGATACAGCTCTGGAAAATTTTAAATCTGAATGTACCTGTTCCTAAATCAACACATGACCTCCACAAGGATCCAGCAAAGTTAATGGAAAATTCCAGAGTAAAAGGGGGCTGGGGAAAAAAAAAAGAAGAGAAGATGGGCTCCAGATAGACTAGATATATCATAAATAGCAACACCTGTACCCTAAATAGGGAGATGTGTCTAACGAACTAACAAACTAACACCACCCCCACACACATACACACATATATGCACAAACACACAGCATTTTAGTTTTTTTTTCTTCCAGACTTGTTTTCCTAAAATTTAAGTATTATGCACAATCATAAGGGTGCAAAATATATATATATATATTTGTATTTAGATACATTGTTTTCTTGGCACAGCACATAACTGACTTCAAAATATTCTTCTGTCAGCATTTTATTTAGGTTTCAAGTGGCACATTGAATTCTGCATATTCAGTGGAATTTAGAATCAGTTTTTGGAAACAAGAACAAGTGAGTAGACATACACTCTTGAATTTGGTATAAGGTTTTCTCTGAGACATTACCTATCAAAACAGAAATAATATATTAATCATCTTCATTAATCCATTGAACAGATACTTATCAGGATTCCTTTTTTTCTTAGTTCTTTAAAAAAATTTTTATTTTCTTTCTTTTTTTAAATCATTTTATTAGGGGCTCATACAACTCTTATCACAACCCATACACACATCAATTGTGTAAAGC
>NW_022107431.1:54105531-54111461 GCF_000313985.2 Echinops telfairi | reverse complement strand
GTCCACCCTCATCATTCCCTGGGGATCTTGCTGCTCCCCTCCCCTGCTGTTCCACTGTACTCCCCCAGTGCTTTGCCTCAGTGTGTCGGGATCAGGTCGGGTGCAATTCCCACACTGTGTCTCTTATCAGGATTCCTTATGTACTAAACAGAATATACATGTTGCCTGAAAAATTCTGTGCTTCAAAAGTCCATTTTGGCATTCTTGAGGGACTCAAGTCATGCTCCTTTGAAGTATTCTTTGTGTTTTGAGAACAAGAAAACATGTTAGGGAGCTAGATCAGGCTATTGGAGGGTTGGATAAGGTTTTCCAAGGAAATTCTGGAAGGACAGCTCTTGCTGTAGAAAGAGCAGTTGTATTTGTCATGATGGACAAAAAGATTCCTAAGTGAAAAGTTCCTAGGTTTTTCTTACCAATGCAGCTTCTAATTTTCCTAAAACTTCTTTCTAGTAAGCCCCCATGATCGCCTTGTACCTTTCAGTAAAATCTATGAAGATGTCTTTGGAATGCCCCAAAACACTCTTAACTGAATTCACTGCCTGGAATTTAACTGGCCAAGCATATCCCCTGTGGTAGTTACATAATCTCTTGTCAATTTGAGACTTAAGAGTGAAGGGGTGGAGCTTAGCCTGTCATCAGGTCACAGCTTGCTGACTTCTTTTGGAGGTGCTTAGGAGATAATAGTTCAATGGAGGTGGGACGCACACTCACCCCCTGCGAGACATTACTGAGGACGAGCCTGATACGCTGCGCTGATGACACTAGAGCGCTGGAGCTGAAGGAGCCATGTGGAACCCCTGCTAGTGCTGAGATGCTTACACCACCATTGGATCCACAAAACCTTCCACCTACTGGCTGTGCTCTTCCTGCATTTGCTTTATTGCATGTGTTTCGTGAGTCTGAAGAGGAGGACTTTATAGATTGGTATTGGACATACGGGCTAATATTGGACTTATGGACTTGATCTGGACTGGGCTGGGATTTTTTCTCAATATGCTACTGCTCCTGTATATACAGTTCTTTTTTATACACATATTTGAATGTCTCTGGTTTTGTTTCTCTAGTCAACCCAGACTAACACATTCCCTTAAAGCACACTGTTTTGATTGAAATCCCCATCCTAAACTCTTTAAAGGAATTCTAATGACACTAAGTGTACTATTGAGAGAAATTGCCTGTAGCCACCCACTGATTTCAGAGACATGCTTAAAGCCATTCTGTTGAGTCATACATATAGAAATGGAAACCATGCAGCAGTACATTTTGACTTAACACCCTGGCAATTTAAATGATTAAAACATTATGCTTCTTAAGAAGAGGTTGCACACTCAATATTTACTCATAAGTAATGCGTAGCTCATCTAATTATTCTTCTATTGCTGCAAATCTCAGGGTAAGGCATAAGGGAAAACGTTAATTTTGATTTGGCAGAGAAGAATAAGAAATTAGAGGCTGTTTGGAATTTGTGTGATCTCATAATGGGAAATGTAGGGATATGAATTAAACACCAAGAGAGGATTGTGGCAGCCCCCTATAGGGGAATTCTAGCAAACTGTGTTTTGGGCAGAACTGATGAACTAAGGCAAAATGTTATTGTAACATTTGGAACATGGGAACTTGTTGGGAACACGGACTTTGGAATCTAGTAATTCTGAGACAACATCCTTGCTGTGTGACTTACTGTGTGGCCTTGAGAAAGTCACTTAATTTTTGTAAAGTGTGGTGTCTTCATCTATTTAACAGTGATACTAATGATACTTATTATACTGAAAGTGAATAAGTGGTATTGTTTCCTATTGTTATTGTCATTATCAATTGAAAATTTGGTTTGTGTCCATTAAATAGCAGGATTTGGAAAAACCAACAAATGATCACAGAGGGCTTCCTCACATTGAGAATCCTGTGATAAAATGGAATTCCGTGGAGGAAACTAGACATAGCCCCCTTGGGTAATTTTAGGGCAGATGCGAAGGTGTCCTTAGTGTTCAAGACAGAGTACAGATAGTTGAGTACAGATGTCTTTTATAAGCATCATTTACGTATTATATTCCCCGGAATTACTGCAGAAGACTAGCACCCTGATGGTGCTTGCAATACTTTACAGCTAACTTAGAGAGCCAGGATCCATTATTCAATTTTATATGTAGGTCAAATCCAGTTCTGCTTGGAGTAGCAGAAATAGAGTTGATTCAGAAGACCTGATTTTGAATCCTTGCTCTTACCCACCTGAAAGACTTATGATCTTGGGGGAATAGCCTCGGGTTTTTAAAAATCTGTAAAACAGGAAAAATGATACATCCTGATAGCATTGTCATAGGATAGAATGTGATGATATGGAAATGTTTTTTAAAAGATAAAAGGAGATACTGAAATCTGTATTTAAAATCATTTTGTAGGTTTCTGGCTATGGAGCCCCAGGCTTATCTCACATCTGCCAACATGACTTCTTAGGAGACTAAGATCCTTGGTGGTAAAGCAATTATGTGTTCATCTGGTTATCGAAAGGTTAGCAATTCGAAGTCTTTCCTGGTGAGAAAGATGAGGCTTTCTACTCCTGTAAGGGTTCCAGTCTTAGAAACTCACAGGGACAGTTGTACCCTGTCATACAGGGTCACCCTAGATTGGAATTCCCTTGATCACATTGAGTGAGTTAGTTCATTTCACAGACACGATTCTCTAATGTTATTCAGAGTGTATTCGTTTCTTTTCAAAACTCTGCTCTGCATTTTGTGGTACTTAAAATCCCTGAAGCCATAGCTTTATGCAAATAAACATGTTAAAATTATTATTATTACTTTTTATGGCCCACTGTGACCTAGCCCTCAAACTCCAAGTCATTGCTATTGGGTGTTTGCTTCTGTAAATCTGTACAGAAATAGATGGTTTCATCTATCTTTCTCCCACGGAGGGCCTGGTGCCCTATCCTGCACCCCCAATATTTCTGTGAGTGCACTATGCTCACCCCCCACCCCCTCACATGATGCAACAATCTGGAGGTACTGTTTGGCAAAAGCAAGGAAACAAAAACCCCACCCACTCAAAACAAACAACAACAAAGAACATATACCTCCATGTTCTCTGTGTAAAACTGTGGGGAATGCAGGAGTGTCCAGGGCAGTTTATGCCCTTATGCATGCCACGAGAGCTCTGGCGTTGCCGTGGGTTCTGAGGTGGACTGCTAACCACAAGGCAATAGTTGGAAATCACCAGCTGCTCCATGGGAGGAAGATGAGGCTATTTCCTTAAGGAGTTCTAGCTTCAAAGTCCATAGGGGCAGCTCTAACCTGTCTACTGAGGTCACTGAGTTGTAATCAGCTTGATGGCAGTGGATTTAGACAGTGTTTCATTCTGTTATGTATACGGTCTCTATGAATCTGAAGCGACATGAAGGGATAGAACAAGCAGCACAAAAACTGGCTTATAAAGTAGTATTCCACATATAACTATTGATACTTCAAAGTTTGGGTCACTTACCCATTTTGGATTAACCCCTATGACTAGAGGAAATTGATTGATTATAGGTTACCTATGTTTTGGGCTGCTAGACACTAGGTTAGAGTTCCAAACCACCAGCCAATCAGGAGAAACATGTGGCTTTCTACAAGGGCAGCGTGACAGTCTCAGAGACCCAAAGAGGGGCAGCGATACCCTGTCCTATAGCGTCACTATCAATTGGAATCATTTGATAGCAGTGACTTTAGTTTTGAGACTCTATTCAAGGACCCTTTCTCAAACCCAAACCCACCACCGTCTAGTCAATTACAACTCACAGTGACTCTGTATAGAATTTTCATTGCTGGCAATCTTTCTGCAGGCAGACTGATTTTTCTCCCTGAGAATGGCTGGTGGGTTTGAAGTGCTGACCTTGCAGTTAGCAGCTTAATGTCTCCCCCAAATGCCACCAGGCCTATAGGAAGAGTCAGCTTCAGCAAGCCACAGGAACCTGAAAATTTAAATCAGAAACTCTCATCTTAGGTGAAGAGAAGAATAAAGAATATAATGGTTAAAAGGCAAGGGATTCTGAAAGAAATGTTTTCCTTTCTTTCCTTTTTCTGAAAAGGAGTGAAAACTGTCCCAATAGTAAGCATTTTTGATTTGTTATTTTATTCTCTATAAAATATTGTTATAGTGATTCATATATCCACACAAATATTATAGCAGATGTGTTTTCTCTTATTTGAGTAACTATAATAATAAATTGAACCAACTGGCACATTTGTATGGTTATATTTAAATATATCTACACCTTTAAAATATTAAAGCTGACTAACCTTAACTTTACTCCTGTTGATGAACAACTGATGTGCTTCTCTGAGCTTGGAGTCAGTCATAGTGCACTAATATCAAGTTTCTTCTCTTTTGAACCATTGGGATCGTTTGTTTTTCTATGTCTTTCTCTATGAGTTAAATAGAATTTATACTGCAGACAGTCAAGGATTCTATAAACATTCTTTAATTTTTCACCCTGTGGAGTTAAAATGATATTATTATCATCAGATACTATTCTAACACTTGTACTTAGAGTACAAGCATTTCTGCATTTAAAATGATGACTGGTTTAAAATAATCAAAGAGAATCAAGTGTAAAATAACACCAGGAAGAGAAGATGGATACAAGAATGTTAGAACAGAAAGTGTAGACCATGAATTTCTACTTGTTTGCTAGAAGGAGGACATAAGTCTTTAGGTTTTAACATGCAAGAAGAGAGGAACATGGAATAAGAGTCAGAGGATCTGTCAGCTAAAATCAAAGCCCTTAGTCATGAAAAGCACACCTCTTCCTGTACTGAAACAATAGAAACCTTTCTTCCCTGATAAATGTGCACTTGTTGACTCCCCTTCTGGTTTTTGTTTTCCCAAAATAAATGATGTCTATATAGCACCCTCCCTTAAGTTAGTGTTTTCAACACGGAACAATCAACAACTCCCATGAATTTTAAAGCTTACTTATTCAAATAGCTAATCTATTCACTGCTGGGCATGTAATGGTTTGATGGTTTTTGTTTCTCTTTTTTATTGTGAGCTAGGTGAGGTTTCAGGTAATCAATTTTGTATTAAACAATTTAAGCTATTTATCCAATCTCACTTTAGCTTAGCTTACCTTCCCTCCTTTGATATCTCTTCTCCCGCTTCTGGCTTCCCATCTTCCTTTTTACTTGTTAGTGTTCTGTCTGTCAACAACTCCCTGCCCCGTTGCTTCATCTTCTCTCCCTCACCTGCCAGCCCACTAATAACCTTCAAAAGCTACCTTTTTTCTTACTTTTATTGGGGGTATGAAAGATTTTGTCTCCTTTTTTTTTTTTATAACAATGTCCTTGCATAGAATTTTTTCTTTTGTGACTACTTTCACTCAACATAATGTACTCCAGGCCTAGCCAGGCTATAAGTTGCTTCCTGTTTTAATCATTGTTTTTCAAAAAGCATTGTATTTCATTGTATGTATGTACCAAAGTTTATTTATTTATTCTTCTACCAATGGAAATTTAGGTTGTTTCCATCTTTTTGCTATTGTGAGCAGTGTTGTGATAAATATGGATGTGTATATGCCCATTAGTGGTATGGCTTTTACTTCTTTAGAGGCAAGGAAGTAATCTTTAAAATCTATAGAAAACTGCTTCCATGTGGGCTTTGTTGCTTCTGGGCTAGATGGCTGCTTGTTTACTTTCAAGCCTTTAAGACCCCAGAAGCTATATCTCTTGATAGCCAGGCACAATCAGCCTTCTTCACCACACTTACTTATGCACACATTCGTTTTCAGCGTTTGTGTGGGGAAGGTGATCACACAATGATGGTTTTTGTTCTTTGGTGTCTGCTACCTGATCCCTTCAGCACCTCGTGTTCACTCAGGCTTGTGTGCTTCTTCTCTGTGGGATTTGTTGCTTCCGGGCTAGATAGCTGCTTGTTTGCCTTCAAGCCTTTAAGACCCCAGA
>NW_022107431.1:54095141-54105202 GCF_000313985.2 Echinops telfairi | reverse complement strand
ATCTGTAGACAATTGGACATCCCTTGCAGAGGGGTAGTGGGGAGGAGATAACTCATTCAGGGTTCAGTGTAGCAATAATGAAACTTACAACCTTGCTCTATTTCTTAAACACTTCCTTCCCCCAACTATCATGATCCCAATTCTACCTTGCAAACCTGGTTAGACCAGAGGATGCACAGCAGTACAGATGGGAACTGGAAACACAGGGAATCCAGGACAAATGAACCCCTCAGGACCAGCGGTGAGAGTGGTGATCCAGGAGGGAAGAGGGGGAGTAGAAGGGGGGAACTGATCACAAGGATCTACATATAACCTCCTCCCCGAGGGATGGGCAACAGAAAAGTGGGTGAAGGGAAATGCCAGGAGGTGTAAGATAAAATAAAATAATAATTTATAAATTATTAAGGGTTCATGAGGGAGGGGGGAATGGGGAGGGAGGGGGAGGGGAAATAGGAAAATGAGGAGCTGATTTCAGGAACCCAAGTGGAAAGCAAATTTTGAGAATGATGAGGGCAATGAATGTATAAATGTGCTTTACACAATTGATGTATGTATGGATTGTGATAACAGTTGTATGAGCCCCAATAAAATGATTTTTAAAAAACTCTACAGAAAACTACAACATTTCAATAAGAAAAATAAAAATAGTCCAATTAAAAAATAGGAAAAGGAAATGAACAGATAATTCAACAAATATGACTTCCAAATGGCCAACAAACATGAATAAATGCTCATGAGTACTATCAATGGAAGAGATGCAAATAAAAGCAACAATTACATAACTTAACACTGATAGTGACAGCCAAGTTAAAAAACAAACAGAACAAACAGAAAATAACAAATGGTGGAGGAGGTATGGTGCAGACAGATTTTGTGGTAGTTCCATAATTTCATGTCAATTTGATAAATAAAGTGAAGAGGTGGAGTTCAGCCTGTCAATTAGGTTATAACCTGATGATGCCTCCTGATGGGCGTAGCCTTGTCACGAGGATTCTGGGAACTTCTTTTTTTCTCCTTGGAGGTGAGCCACACACTCTCTCAGCTTCACATTCCTGTTGACAAGCCATTTGGAGCCATGGTGATGGCAGCCAAAGCTCTGGAAATGCTTCCATTGCCATTAGATCCACAAGACTTTTCATCCACCGGCCTGTGATTTTCCTGCACTCAGCATCATTGTGAATGGCTCTGTGAATCTGAAGAGGAATTTACAGACTAGTATTGGACATATGGGCTAATATCAAACTTATGGACTTAATCTGTATTGGGCCGGGATGTTTTCTTAATATATAATTACTCTTTGATGTAAAGCTCTTTCTTATACATACATGAGTGTCTCTGGATTGTTTTTCTAGTCATCCTGGACTAACATAGGTTGGACTCCTTATACAGTGTTGGTAGGACTTTAAAATATGTAACCACTATGGAAAGTGATATAGCACTCTCTCACATCTGGTTCATGTTTTATTTTTTTTAATAGCCTTGTTGGCAGATAATTCACATAGCATATAATTCAATCATATTAAGAAGAGTTGTACAATCATCATCACAATTAATTTTAGAACATTTTATTTTTTCTTGTACACATTGTTTTTGTGCTTAGCAGCCCAACTGGTAACCACCATGCCACCACCAGGGCGTACACATTGTTTTTGACTCTTCATTTTCTTCCAATCTCTCCTGCTATGCCCATAGGAAATAACTAATTCACTTACTATATAGGTTTACCTTTCCTGGATTTCTTATACATAAACACAAAACAAAGAAAAATATTACAAATAAAAGAGAAAATCCTTAATAGGAAATAAATCAAAAATATAAAAAACTGGAACAAATATAAGATGACCTAAAAGAGGAATCAAATGATAAGATGTTACATTTTATCTTAACCACATTTGCCATGATCCATTTTACAATGCTCTCTGTCTAATAGCAAGGCTGTTCACATTCCCGGACTATGATTGGATGGGATTCACTGTAGGCTTGATCCACTTGGGGACCCTGCAAATAGATTTTGGGGGTTTTGGTTGCTGTTGTTAGGTGCCATCAAGTCATCTCTGATCCATAGCAATCTTGTCATCAGTGCCTCTAAGGAGCATTGTGGTTGTGTGGTTGTCTTCTTCCAAGACAGATCAGTTCATCCTTTTAGCAGTACATGGTATTCTCAGTATTCTTCTCTAGCACCACATTTCCAATGGATCTATTTTTCTTTGCTCTTCTTTATTCAATGTCCAACTTTAACATGCATATGAAGCAATTGAAAATACCAGACCTTGGATCAGGCACAACTTAATCCTCAAATTAACACCTCTGTTTTTCAATTCTCTGAAGAGGTCTTGTACAGCAGATTTACCTACCAAAGCTCTTCTTTGATCTTTTGACTGCTGCTTCCCTAAGCATTGGCTGTGGATCCAAGAAAGACAAAATCCTTGACAACGTCAACCTTTTCTCCATTGATCCAGTTGTGAGGATGTGGGTCTTCTTTACATCGATGAACAGTCCATACAATGGTTGCAGCAGCATTGACAGAGAACTGCCAGAGGTTCAGGCCAGATTCAGTGAGAACACGGAACAAGGGATATAATTGCTGATGTTGAATAGATCTTGGCAGAAAGCAGAAAATACCAGGAAGATGTTTACTTGTGTTTTATTGACTATGCAAACTGGATGTGCAGAATTTAAGCTCTAATACCATTTCCTTATTTGGATTTAGATTTTATTGCGTACAGTCCTTGTATCACACAGGCAAGTGTGCTTCTGCCTAATGTCTCTGAACCATATGTTGTCAGGTGTCAACTAGTGTGTTCCAACTCATAGTGACCCTCTGGATAACAGAAGGAAACACCTGGTCCTGTGCCATCCTCACCATTACTCTTATGTTTGAGCCATTGGTTTTGGCTACTGTGTCCCGCCATCTCGTGGAGCGCCTTCCTCGCTTTCGCTGCCCCTTCACTTCAGCACGCATACTGCTTTTCTCCAGGGACTGGTCTCTCCTAATATCATGTCCCAAGCATGTGAGACAAATTCTTCCCATCCCTCCCTTTCAGGAGCATTCTGACTCTATTTCTTCCAAGACAGATCTGTTTGTTCTTTTGGCAGTCAGTCCATGGTACTTTTCATAGTCTCCACCAGCACCATAGTTCAGATGCATCTACGTTTCGTCAGTCTTCCTTACGCTATATTAAACTTCCACATGTATATGAATAGTGGTGGGATTCAAATAATTTAACAACTGGTTCACTGCCCTAATGACCATTTCAAGTATAGAAAAAGTTATACCTAAGGTAGTTTATTATTTAATATAGTGAATACTTAAATAAGAACAATGAATGAGGTACACTAAGCTAGATGATAAGAAAGCATTTAAAATATTAATGACACGCATTAAATAATACCTGACAAAACAATAAGACTGTTATTCAAGATGTTTCCATATTGCTTCTCGCTTGCCATCCTCACTTGCAATATTCTTTGCGTTATCTTTGCACAGAGCATCATGGGCTCTGTGACTTATCCTTAGCCGTTTTTTCACTGTAGGGAGTAGGATCCCATTCGTTTAGAGGAAGGCCAATTAGACAATAGTCATTGTGTTTGATACATTAGAAATAGGCAAATCTTCTTCTCTGAACATGTTATGTTCATCTTTGAAAAACCCTTTTCCACTTCTGCAGAATTTAAAGCAATTGTTCTGGCAATATTTTTAGCTCTTTGAATGCTTTCAGAAATTGCATAATTCACTCATAATAATTCATAGAAATTCTGGGCATAACACAAGCTGAAATTAATGACAAGATGTCACCCTCTTTACATCGTATGTCTGTTTACTGGTGTAATGAACACATGGGAATAAAAATGTAGTGTTTTATCAAAGTATAATGAGATTTTTAAAAAGCATAATGAGTTTTATGAAATGAATAAATATGTTACAAGAATAGTTACATCTAATTTTTTATACCTATGGTCAGAATGAACAAAACGGTAGGTGTTGGTTCTGTTGAATTGTTGTATATCAGCTAAATTCCACCACTGCATATGAAGCAGTTGAGAATACCATGGCTTGGGTCAGTTGCACCTTAGTCTTCAAAGTAGCATCTTTGCTTTTCAGCACTGTGAAGAGATCTTGCGCAGCAGATTTCCCTAATGCAATACCTCCTTCGATCTCTTGACTGTTGCTGCTGCGAGCACTGATTGTGAGTCCAAGGAATATGAATTCCTTGACAGCTTCCATGTTTTCTCTGTTTGTCCCGATGTTACCTATTGGGACAGCTGGGAGGACTTCGGTTTTCTTTACATTGAGTTCTAATCCATATCCCCCTCTTATTTGCTCATCTTAAAAATGCTTTAGAGAGAGGAGTCCTCACCTCATATGGAGTCAGTTTCTCATGATGTGGGGAGAGGGAGAATATCATCCAGTTTTGCCATATATTTTTCTATGTTCACCCCAAATCAACAGACATAAGAATGGTTAGTGAGCCTTACTGGAAATTCAGGTAAAGAGGTGGAGAGGGACATGTCTCTACTGGAAATGGAGATTGTAGATTTGTGGCAGAAGGGGGACTGGTTTTGCCACCAAGACACTGCACCTGCTCTCACAGCTATCTCAGTGTGCCAGTTTTTGGCCACAAACAGCATGCCTCTTTAACCCTGCACACCTTATTCAGCTGACCTCGCTCCATGAAACTTCTTTTTTGTTTTGGAGAATACAGAGGGACATGAAAGGACAGCAATTTGATGAGGTAGAAGAGGTGAAGCGAAAAATGAGGGAGGTGTGCTATCAGCCATCCAAACAAATGAGTTTGAAAAATGGTTCCAAGAATGGAATTGCAGATTTGACAAATATATTAAGTGTAATGAAGAGTACTTTTAGGGTGATAAGGTTGTTTTGTAAAAAAAAAAAAATTAAATACTGGTAAATAGCTTTGAAAAAAATAAATCAACTTTTGGGGGGGATAATCCCATGTGTGTGTGTATATCACTGGATTTATTTCTGTAGTCAACCTGACCTTTCAGCAGCTAACAACAACAACAATAACAATAACAGATTATGATTTTAATGCAAATATTTATGAAGTTAGATAAACTGTTTTGTGTAAATGTTTCTGTGAGAAGTACAAGTCTTTACACTGTGGGCTCTATTCTCCTCATGAATGTCTCTATTTATTTGTAAGTCATTCTAGCCTTCTTTTCTACAGAAGATGCTATTATGTCAACAGGTTTAAGATGAATAAAGTCGACTAAATGACCTGTTTTTCACTATATACAACAATCTGAGAAACTAAAAATAAAGGGAATATTGGCTGTCAGTGTTGTCTCTCTGAGTATGAAGTTAATTTATCCCACTTGTGCATCAGTTGCTCTTATTAAAGCAAACCCATTTCAATACATGTGAGTATGGCAAACATTGAAGTGTGTCTGCAAAAACTTGTAGTATGTATATAAAACCCAAGATTAACAAATGATGAGGTTTAGAAACTTTCATATTATCCCTGTCAATTTGAACAAATAATCAGAGAAGGTCGGTTATAGGAAAAGAATGCAGCATTAGAATTGAAGGAAGATTTATTGCTAATCAGTGATATGCAGATGACATAATCTTGCTTGCTGAAAATGAGGAGGACTTGAAGCACTTGCTGATGAAGATCGAGGAATAAAGCCTTTAGTATGGAAAATTACGTGTCTCAGATTTAAATACCGAAGAATTCTACAGACAAAACACTGGAGGATGTAGGACATATCAAAAGAAGATGGAAAGAGTACATTGTGTTACAAAATACTTTGTATAGTCTCACAGTATCACAGTCCTATATAGTCTTGGGCTAGAAGAGGAGAAGATATCTCACAGTCTCAGCACTGCTCATCTGAACCTGCATGCCACAGCCTGGTCTTGAAGGCCTCTACCACTCTAAACATAAATCTTGAGTGTGCTCTTTAAAAGGACCTGGGATGTTTCTCTGTGTCCTAGAGTTGTTATTTTTATCTTTTAGCTGACCATTCTCCCAAGGAAAAGGAAGGATGGTGTCTTAAGCTGCTTTAGAAGAGGACATGAAAAAAGGACCTGATGTCAGATGGATTTTTGTCTGAAAGAAGAAAATGCCAGAAAGAGATTTACCTGTGTTTTGTTTTCTATGTTAAGGCATTTGACTGAATCATAACATATTATGGATAACATTTTGAAGAATGGGTACTCTAGTATACTTAATTGTACTCATGTGGAACATGAACATGGACCAATGGGCAGTCTTGAAAACAGAACAAGAGATAATGTGTGGCTTAAAATCAGAAAAGGTGTCAGTCATGGTTATATATTTTCACCATGCTTATTGTTTTTATGCTGAACAAATAATGTTAGAAGTTGAGCTATATGAAGAAGAACACAGCATTAAGATCAGAAGAGGCCAATACAGATGACATCACTTTGCTTGTTGAAAACAAAATGACTTGAATCATTTAATGATGATGATCAAAGACTACAGCCCTCTCTATGGATTACTCTTAAACATAAAAAAAAAATCCTCACAACTGGCCCAATAAGCAACATCATGATAAAAGGAGAAAAGATCGATGTCAAGGATGTAATTTTAATTGAATCCTCAATCAACTTCCATGGTTGTAGCAATCAAGAAATAAAATGATATATTGAATTTTTCAAATCTGTTGCAAAAGACCTCTTTAAAGTTTTAGACAGCAAAGATGCCATTTTGAAGACTAAGGGAAAGTTGATGCAAGGAAGTTTCAATTGTCATTTGCGTGGGAAAGCCGGGATAAGGCAGACTGAAGGATTGCTGCCTTTGAATTAAGATGTTGGCGAAGGATACTGAGGACCCTGTGGACTGGCAGAAGAATGAACACATCTGTCTTAGATGATGCCCAGCCAGAAATGTCGCCTGCTGGAGGTTGGCGAGACTTTGCTTTAGAACTGTTACCAGGATGGACTGGACCCTCGGTAAGGACGTCCTGCTTGGTGGAGTCACATAAAAAGAGCAAGGCTCTCAGTGAGATGATGGACACGGTGACTGCCACCATGACTGAATGTTGCGTCGGATGTGGAAACGGTGCGAGACCCAGCAGTGTTGCCTTCTGGTGCATAGAGGGTCATGGCGAATTGGAACTGACTCAAGGGCACGTAACACGAACAAGTTGAGTGACATTGTTCTCTGTTCTGTCTCCAGGAGAAGCGTACTATTACAGCAAGCAAACGAGAAAAAAACAAACAAACCAGGGGATACTTCAGTCTGGGACACTGCAGATAAACACATGTATTTAGCTCTCTGAATTGGTGCAGGCTATGCCTTTGGTTGAGGGAATTTGGGGGAGGAATTGTGAGAGAGGCAAGAGGAATGTTTCCTTACTTCACGGCTACATTGTTATAAATCAAGTGCAGTGGAGCCCTGATGTTCTTTCTCTTTGGTTTAGAGACCATAAGTCATATTGAGGATGAAGGATCCACTAGAATTTGCTTATTGCTGCACTCAGGAAGCATCTGTTTAAGCTTTTGTAGATTCTGCTACAAAAGGAAACATAATTTATGTTTATTTTCCTCAGATGTCTCTCTTGCGGTTGGTTTGTTGCTTGCTGATGAGCAGATTCTGACTCATGACAACCCGAGAGAGAGCGCGTACGGTGGAGAAATACATGGGCTGGCACTTATGCAGTCATACATCCAAGTATTTCTTACCGTTTCTTTCTGCTCAAATTCTCTTACTTCAGTGCCCAATGTCTTTGGGGGGAAAGACAGGGAATAAATAAATAAAGGCAATAGATTTGGGGAAATCTTTTGTCAATATTTCCATAGTACTGTTGTTTTTTTGGTTAGGCCACTTGAAACTGTATATCCAACATGGCATGTCTAACATAGGGTGTCTGAAGAACAATTTGCTCCAACCTTCTGACTTCATTTATTTTTCAGTATAATTAATAATTATTATTTAGTCTGGGAGAAATTTTGTTAAGTAAACAGTATATTAAAATTCCTGTATGAACATTAAGTATAACTATTTTTATGTGAACTTGAGACACATCTGGGTTAAGGTGGCAAAGAATCTTTAAAAAAACCAATGCATTGCTGTTGAGTAGGTTGTGAAAAGTGCTGCTAATTTACCTTTCTTACAAACACCCTTTTTCAAGTTCCCAGGCAGACTCCTACAGAGGTGCACTATTTGCTTTGAAAGGTCATATCCTGACTTACCATATGGAGCCTTTGCTCAGATTTTAGAAAATATTTGCAGCTGGAGTGAACCTATCGACATGTAGCTTGTTGAAGAAAGTCAGCATGAAGCAATTCTTCACTCATCCAAAAATAAGAATTTCCAGCAGAAATGGGTGGTAACTATTGAAAGAATATGCTGGCATCTGATAAAAGGTGCAAGGGCAATAATTCCACTGATACAGTTTTTAAAGTCAACTCATTGTGCTTGGGATTTATTTTCCATTTAAAAAATATTTTCATTAAGCAGATGGATTTTGTTTTCCTGAGTAAAAATGAGTCTTTATTCTACATGGCTGATATTTTCTTCTTGTTCTTCATTTGAAATTATAATGTGGGAAACAATTTTATGTCATTTTGAATCTCATATGGACTTTCTTAATTTAAGGTAAGAGTTCTCTGTGTGAAATCTAAAAGGCATAATTCTTTTTTTTTAAATATAAATCATTTTATTGGGCACTTTTATAGCTGTAATAACAATCCATACATGAATTATATCAGGCACATTTGTACATATGTTTCCATCATAATTTTCCAAACATTTTCCTTGTATTTGAGCCCTTGGTATCAGCTCTTGTTTTTTCCCTCCTTCTGCCACCTTCCCACCCTCATGACCCCTTGATAAATGATAAATTATTGTTATTTTCATATCTTACACCGTCTACTATCTCCCTTCATCTGTGTTTCTGTTGGTCATCCCCCCTGAGAAAGATTGGACTGCATCCTGGCCCACCAAGCCCCGAGAATGACACTCCTGCTTGGAGTGGGATCTTAGGCCGGCCCCACCATGTGACACAACATCCCCTCATGGGCCCAGAGTGCTGCAAGGTCAGCAATGGAGACAGAGTGTGGAAGGTGTGCCCGGTTTGACACCCCACCACCCCACCCCATCTGGGCCAAGCATGAAGGGAGCATAGCAGAGCAGCAAGGGGAGCAAAGCAACAAAGTCCCCCAGGAATCCGAAAAATAGACCTGTAGGACTGGGCTTGGCACCTCCTCAGACTTGATGGGAAAACACATTTACCGGCCAGCAGACAGACCTGGAGCTAAAGTCCCTCCCCACCCCCCTTTTTTTCTTCTGCTTCTTCCCGCCCCTCCCCCCTTCATGTCTATCTGTATAAGATAGGCAAGACAAACAATCCTGAGGAAAAAAACAACAATGGGACTGATGGTTCCAGGGGGCTGGAGAGGAGGGGTGGGGGTGAGGGAAGGGGAGGGGAGAGCCAGTAAACCCAGAGACAGGGGAACAAGAATAATTCTTGATAATTAAACATCATACAACATTAAGTAAAAAAAAATATTGCTACTAGGCTTTCAGCTTATTCATAAATATGTTTATTCCAAAGAAAATATGTTTAAACATGTCTCAGCAATCAGTAAATGGAAAAACCAGTTCAATAAGTAATTGCACTTGTTCTGATCTCTTTAGAGTTTCTTAAAAAGATCCAATCAAATTGTTGTTTCTGAGGGAATCTTCTGGTCCAATCATATCCAAGGCTAGCTCAGAAGATCCATAGCAACTCTTTCCTGGAATTCCAAAGGTGTAACCTTGAACGCTTTTCTTAAAGGAAAGAGGACAATTATAGGTGTATATTATGAAAAAGCTTTAAGAAAATCTAAAACTGCATTGGTGAGAAAAGGGCTAAGAAAGTTTCACAGAGTATTCCCTTACAGCCCCGACGCCACCCCAACCCCATCATGACAAATCACCACTGATTCTTTCACAGAAGGTCTGTCCAACAATAATCGTCTTGGTATGTCCTACCCTAACCAGCCTGCTGCCCTGATCTTGCCTCTTTAGAATTCTTTTTGTTGTAAAAACTCAAGGAATATTTAAAAGGACCACTGGAGTCCCTAGAAG
>NW_022107431.1:54081423-54091931 GCF_000313985.2 Echinops telfairi | reverse complement strand
ACTAGTAAGGAGATAGCTGAGTCCTGATCCTGTGGGGCAGGAGGAGTTCCAACCCTGCCTCAAGGTAGCGGAGTGGTGTGCCCGCTTGGTGTAGGGTCCCACAGATGGTGGGGAGAATTACTCAACTAGGCAAGATAGCAGTGGAGGCCAGGCAGCAGTTCCCGCAGAAGTGTGGAGCACTGCAGATGACTTGCATAGATGCCTTGTGCTGTATGCAGCACCTTAGCAGGCGCAGGGCAGTTCCACCAGCCACATGTAGGGTCCCAGGACAGGCAGGGGAACCCCTAACCATGCAAAAGTCAGGCAGGACCTGTGCAGCTGCATGTAGGACCACTGAGGGTGGACAGTAGCTACCCCCTTGGACTTTCAGCTTTGCTCTAGCTTGTGCCAAGACTACTGATGCCACAATACCTTGTTTGTTTGTTTCCTGGCCAACTGGAATTGAGTTAAATTAAATTTGCCCTCTGGCTATAGGGTTTGTGAAATTGTTCTGAGACTGATGCTTGCTCCAGAGGCTCTTTGATACGTTGAAAGCCTCTGAGCTCTGTAGCTAATTTCTGGAATTCCTTAGCTCTGGCTCCATTAGTTATTATGTTGGTGTATGCTAAAGGACCTGTTCTGCAGGTTTGTCTTAGAGTTAAACAATGAGCCTGGGATTTGCAGTTTTTATGGAGAAAACATTTTTTCTCTTTTTTATATTGGGTTTGTGGGGTGCCCTGATTTCCAGGCTGTAATGCTCATCCCCAGGGGAGGAAATCTAGTTTATCAGAGAGGTTGTTTTCTTCTCAGCCAACTGGATCTGAATTCGCCCCCTGGGCTATGACTGCCCGCTTATGCTCTGCCACACTGCAGTCTGACTCAGGTACATTTCCTGACATCTTTTCAAGTGCTGCAAATCTATGGCTACCCAGCTGACTGACCCCTAGTCTATGAGCACTAGGTAGCTAACAGCACGTGGAGCTCTGGTGTGGGGTTTTGTGACTAGCTTTCAGCGGTTTTCTTCAAGTCTGGGATTATGACCACTTTAGACAGCACCCTGCTGCAGGATCAGGGTGCTGGCGGAGGCTCGGTCTGGAGCCCACAAGCCCAGCACAATGAGCCTAGAGCACCTAGTGTGTTCTTAGTTCAGTCTGTGAGTGAAAATTTTAAAAAGTGGGGGTCTGGGCCAGACCCTAGTACCCTGATTCTAATTTTAGGACTCGTCACCCCAGCCTCACTCTCCTCATCTCTTAATTTTCTGGCTGGCAGCAGGAGCTCTGGGGGGTAAATCTGCCTGGATGCCATCTTCTAGCTTCACATTTTGAGACTTTTGTTAATAAAGTTTTCTAAGATTTATTAAAAAATAGCAAGGATATATCCATAGAAAATTTCCTAAAAGTTAAAAAAAATGTAAATGTAATCATGGCTTTTTTTTTGGGGGGGGTAATGAAATGGAGTAGTTTTCAAAATACTCCCTAAGTGTGTTCTTAAATCTAGAGTAATATCTTGCTTCTATTTCAATACTTTCACTTGTAGCAACTAATTCAACATTTGGAGTTGATAATGAGGATTGTTGAATTTTCCCCTTTTTCTTATTTGACATCATGGGAAATTTAACTTTTCTAATTTTTATATTACTTCAGATAAATGCATGATGAGTGATAAAGTCTACTTATGCAGGTTTTGGCACTTATGCTTGTACACACACACACACACACACACACACACACACACACTGTTGGGAGGTGGTGCTCAGCCATAGACATCCTATGAGGGACACTCAGTTCTATTGCTTTTGGAAAGTCTCGTTAAGTTCAGTTTATAGTTATACCTTCAGGATTTTCTTTCCCTCTAATTCATACGTTTCCCCTTTTAAAAACAAAAACTGAATGTTCTACTAACCTTCATTCCTGAAGTGTTGTGAGAGTAGGGCAGAAGTGAATGTGGATTGAGGCTAAAGATGCCACTATAGCAAAGTTATTATTCACAAGATTTAAAATTTTAAATTACTGCCTAGGGTAATCGGTTATACACAGGGCTGCTTCCTGTACAGTCAGTAGTTCAAAACCACCAGCAGCTCCAATGAACAAAAGATGAGTGAGAATCAAATAATAGCAGTGAACTGAGCCCATTGTTTACATTTTCCATTATGTAACTTATAGTTCTTTCTTCCCATGCTAATGGAAGTACAACATAGTGCAAAGTAAAAAATAAATTAGGTCCATTCTTCCCTGTTGCCACCTTCAAATATCACCAATTATTACCTCCTTTAATCAAGTCTTCAAAAAAGCAGAACCAAGCAAATAAGATACACACATGTACACACACGCACACACACAGAAATTTTAACTAATTAGTGTGTTAGACCGGGTAGACTATAAAAACAAATTTATAGACACACATATATGTATAAGAAAGAGGTTTATATACAAGAGTAATGGAATATTGAGAAAACATCCCAGCCCACTCCAGATCAAGTCCATAAGTCAGATATTAGCCCATATGTCCAATACCAATCTATAAATTCCTCTTCTGACTCCCGAAACACATGCAATGATGCTGAATTCAGGAATATCATAGGCCAGTGGGTGGGAAGTCTTGTGGATCCAGTGGCGTTGTAAGCATTCTAGCACTGGCAGGGATCTCCATGTGGGTCCTTCAGTGGCAAAACTCTGACTGCCTCAGGGTAGCTTCATGTGGCTTCTACTCAGAAATGTCTCAAAGGGAGTGAGGAGAGAGAGAGAGAGAGAGAGAGAGACAGAGACAGACTCCTGCCTTGAAGGAGGAAAATACAGGTGTTCCAATAATCCTCAAGAGAAGGCCCTGCCCACACAGGGACCTCATTGGCTATGACCTGATTGACAGACTAGATTCCACCCCTTCACTCTTAATCCTCTCATGTCCCAAATTGACAGCAGATTATGTAACTACCACAATTGCATTAACCGGAATTGTAAAATGCTATTGGTAATGATAGAACTCTTAGTAAACAAAGGTGAAAGCCATAAACCATATGAGATAATAAAAATATCCCTTTTACATAACTTAAATTGTAGATACTTAATTTCTATAAAAAACCCACCCAGTACAAATCAATTATCTATGCATTGTGATTTGTAGTTAGCCTACACATCTTTAATCTCTCTTCCATATTGTGTTTTAAATACTTTACCACAGGCTGAATCAATGATGCTATTAACAGAAGAACCTTATGCTCCAGGACAATGATCTATAAAATGATCATAAAATAACAAAAATATCTCTAAAGTGGATCAGAGGCAGATAAAAAGCATAGATTGAGTAATGGATTTTGGGCTTGCACTTAATGCTAGCTCCAATCTAAGAACAATTAGTTCTCACAAAAGAACCTTGCATTTTATGAGCCCTCAAGAAGTACATATGGAAGATATAGGTGCTACAGCAAAATTTGGTGAAGAAATTAGATGGTGCTCAGCTATCAGAAAGAATAGTGACTGGAGTCTTAGAGGCTTGTTTCCAAAGCAGCAGTTATCTAAGTGAGATATCAACTAAGTCCACATGGAAGAAGCACACCAACATCCATGACCCAAGGATTATAAATTATATAAACCAAATCTGAAGGCAGGAATAGTATCAAAGTTTAAATTGTGAAATTCTGGTTTGCAAAAGGCTAAGGATGACAGCTGAAGCCCAAAATATATTTGCAGGATCTACACAAAGAATAAGCCTTTGATGATTTCTCCTGACCATAATTGAAGGATGGAAATAACCTGGTTCCCAGACAGAGCACTGTAGAGACAATTTGCTTAGAATGATAAATATGAAGAAGAAGAAAACACCTTGGTTTTAATTGATTTTTACAAATGAGTATATAAACTTTCACAGTCCTGGGTAGGAGATATTTTAAAAATAAGGTGCAGCAATATGTGTGTGTGTGTGTGTGTGTATAATGATAGGGACATAGATCTATGTACATATATTATATGTTAAATATTAAGGTAGCAGATGGACATGGGTTTATTCAAGTATTCCCTCAATGTTCAAATAACTTGGTATTCTTTGATGCTCACCTTGCCAACACAATCGCTGAAGACAAATGGGTGCATAAGCAAATGTGGTGAAGAAAGCTGATGGTGCCTGGCTATCCAAAGATATAGTGTCTGGGGTCTTAAAGCCTTGAAGGTAAGCAGGTGGCAATGTAGCTGAGAAGCAACAAAGCTCACATGGAAGAAGCACACCAGCTTGTGTGATGATGAGGTGTTGATGGGATCAGGTATCACGCATCCGAAGATCCAGAATAAGCAATCGTATTGATGTGAAGGGGGGGTGTGTGTGTGCATGGGGAGTGGGGGTTGGGCGGGATGGAGTGGAGACCCAAAGCCCATCTGTAGACAATTGGACATCTCCTTACAGAGCGTCACAAGGAATGGTGCTCTATAGCACCAACAAAACATATAACATTCCTCTAGTTCTTAAATGCTTCCTTCCCACCCTCCTTCTATCATGACCCCATTTCTACCTTACAAATCCTGTTAGACGAGAGTATGTACCCTGGTACAAATAAGAGTTCTCAACACAGGGAATTCAGGCCAGATAAACCCGTTAGGAATAATAATAGGAGTAGCGATACCATGAGGGTAGAGGGGAGGTGAGGGTAGAAAAGGGGAACTGATCACAATTATAGAGGTTTAATTGTCCCTTCCGCCAAGGGGGATGAACAACAGAAACATGGGTGAATGGAGACAGTGGTCGGTGTAAGGTATGAAAATAATAATAATTTACAAGTTATCAAGGGTTCATGAGGGAGGGAGGGTTAGGGAGGGAGGAAAAAATGAGGAGCTGATATCAAGGGCTCAAATAGAAAGAAAATGTTTTGAAAAGGATGGCAACATATGTACAATGTGCTTGACACAATGGATGTATGAATTGTTATAAGATCTTTAAGAGCCTAATAAAATGATTAAAAAAAGTAAGGTGCAGCATAGATATTTTTTAATGACGTTTAAGCCTTTCAAAGTGGGTTAAAGAACATAAATCTATATTACTTTACTTAAAGACCAATTTTCTTTGTTTTAATGATAACAAATATTTTCATGAGGGAGAAAGAACAAAAAGTATCTGAAAGACCAATTCCAAAAAAATTTAAAGTATAATGATGCTGAGTCTATACATAATCCTATTACATAATTGTAAGAGCTATTCACTAATTATTTAGGCCTTCATAATGTGAGTCTGATTACAGTACATTTTTAATTGCTTTTCCTGAAAGATGAAATAATGCTTTCCAAACAAATATATGCAGTGGGAAAATTGAAAAAAAAAATCTTAATAAGTCACACATGTAGATATTGCTTCAGCTTATAAAATGAAGCATTTCCATTTTATTATGTAATTATGGAATCTTATTACTAAGGAATTCAAAATAAATATTTATTCCTTAACACAATTATTTGATTTCTGATTTCTTATTTCAGTGTGAAAATAAGCAGACTATTAAGTTCATCCTGCAGAATGAATGAAACATTGGTAGCTCAATCTGATTCATTTCAGGGGGTCAGAATTATTCAGGCACAGGATGAATTACAAATGACCACATCTTTCCACATGTTACAGTTACTAAAAGAAAATCACACGAACTCTGACTTACTTTGTACAAATAGAAGATGAAGAACTTGCAATTGAAATGGGCTTGGATTTTAGAGTAAAATCATAAAAAGATTTTAGAGTAAAATCAATAAAAAGATTTATAGGCAATTCTTTGCTTCTGTGAGTTGGAGAACTGTTTGTGGTTCTCCCATAAAGTTTCCTGTATGCCAGGGCCTTTTTTTAACCTTGAAAAGATAGATGAAATATATTACTTCCATTAAGAAAATGAACTGTTAGATCTCTGTAGCTTTCAAGTTTAGGAAGTTAAGTGGGTCTAAGACTTTCAAATGCCTTATTAAAAGGGATGAAGTGTTGATATTGCCTAATTAGCCCTGAAAGGGTACTGGATTTTGTCATGTAAATGGCAGATGACCTTTGTTAAAGTTTGATTCCTTGTCCAATCATTAAAATTGTTTTGATACTGTTCTTATGTAAATTTAGAAGATTCAGGAAGATTATAAGATCATCTAGCATTATTTGAGCAGTTATTCAGTTGGAGATAGATGATGTGTAGAAATGATTTTTTTCTCTGTCATCTTATTAGTAACTGTATCAACTATATTTCACAAAATTAAATTATTGTGCTTATCATTTTGGCAATATTTTATTCCCTACCATTTGACCAGGAGCACTTCAGAAATATTTTGAATCGATGGAAATTTAAGGATGCTCTTTTTCTTCTGGAATTTGAACTTCCTGCCAAATGCGTCCCTGAGGCACTCTGTATTTTTTAAAAAAAATCATTTTATTGGGGGTTCATACAACTCATCACAATCCATACATACATCAGTTGTGTAAAGCACATTTGTACATTCAGTGCCCTCATCATTCTCAAAACATTTGCTCTCCATTTAAGCCCCTGGCATCAGTTCCTCATTTCCCCCCCTCCTTCCCTGCTCTCCCCTCATGAACTCTTGATAATTTATAAATTATTATTATTTCGTCATATCTTACACTGTCCGAAATCTCCCTTCACCCACTTCACTGTCTGTCCCCCAGGGAGGAGGTTATATGTAGATACTTGTAATCGGTTCCTCCTTTCCACCCGACCGTTCTTCTACCTCCCTATATAGCTACTGTCACCACTGGTCCTGAAGTGATCATCCGCCCTGGATTCTATGTGTTTCCAGTTTCTATCTGTACCAGTGTACATCCTCTGGTCTAGCCAGATTTGTAAGGTAGAATTGGGATCATGATAGTAGTAGGGGAGGAAGCATTTAGGCACTAGAGGAAATTTGTATGGTAAGCTTATTTTTTAAATGTTACCCTGTTCCAGCTTAACTTCGTTCAAAGTATCGTATTTTTTTATGGTTTTTGATCTTGTTCTTTTTTTTCCCCTCAGTAGCACTTTTTTTTTTGGGGGGGGGGACCATAAATTTTACCACATTCTTCGGAACAATTCATTTGGTTTTCATTTTCTTTAAATAGCCTCAGAGGTATTTGCTCAATTGAAATATTAGTCTTTAATTTTATGAAACTTAGAATTTTTTCTCATTCGTTTTTTTTCCTTTCTACCAAATAGCTATTCATTAAAAATTTAGTAATCTACAAAATCAAGGACAAAATGCATACTTTATTTCTCTCATTGGGTTCAATTTGGCTCTTGGAAACATTTCCTTCATAAGCAGAACTCAAATTTTCAATTTCCTTTGTCTCATTCCCTGGTCCAATTAAAAGGGAAATGAAAAGTACTTAAAACTTATTATATGTAGTATTTCACTAGAAATTAAAATAAATAAGTTCCTTGTCAAACAACATAATAGCCCATCTCTAAGACTAAAAAGTTAATTTCTGATTCATTAGCCTATTTAGTCAACATTCAACAGGGCATCAATATTTCAAGGGGTTTCATATGATCAAGTACCAAGGGTATTTCAGGTCCAAGCGTCACTGAAGGCATTAGCCAAAAACAATGCTTCAAGAATTGACAGAATAGCAATAGAAATATTTCAACGAGCAAATGAAGCACTGGAAGCACTCACTTGCCCATGCCAAGAAATTGGTAAGACAACTCCCGGGCCAACTACTGGAAGAGATCCATTTTTGTACCCATTCCAAGATAGGTACACAAACAAAATGCACAAGTACCACATCCAAGTATAATTTTACTGAAGTACACAAACAGAATACACAAGTTTCACATCCAAGTATAATTTTACCTGAAGATCATGCAACAACTGTTGCAGCAGTACGTTGACAGGAAGCTGCCAAAAGTTTAGACCAAATTCAGAGGATATGAAACAAGGGATATCATTGCTGATGTCAAATGCGTATCATAAAGAGGTGTCCTTGTGTTTTACTGACTATGCCAAGGCATTCAATTTTAGATCATAAACTATGGGTAGGCTTGAGAAAAAAATGGGAATTCCAAAACATTTCATTGTGCTCATGGAAAACTGCACATGAATCAGATGTGTGAACAGAACAAGAAAGCAGGTGTGTGAACAGAACAAGTTAATACTGCAAGGTTTAAAATCAGGAAAGGTGTGCATCAGGGTTGTATTCTCTCACCATACTTATTCAGTGCACATGCTGAGCAAATAATCAGAGAAGCTTTATTATATGAAGAATACTGCATCAGTATTGGAGGAAGACTTATTAATACCCTGTGATATGCAGATGACACAATCTTGCTTGCTGAAAGTGAGGATGACTTGAAGCACTTACTGATAAAAGATTAAGGATTTCAGATTTCAGGATAGATTACAACTCAAAGTAAATAAAACCAAAATTCTCTACCAACTGTACCAATAGGTAATAGGTAAAAATTGAACTGGTCAAAGATGTTTTCCTCCTTGAATCCACAACTTAAGCTCATGGAAGCAGAAGTCAAGGGACCAAATGATGCATTACACTGCGTCAATCTGCTTCACAGGACCTCTTCAAAATGTTGAGACGCAAGAATGTTACTTTGAAGACTAAAGCTGATAGAAACTAGGTCAAAGTGCCGTTTGAGAAACATAATGCCAGATGATTTCTCCCCTTGGGGTCTATGTAAGTAATGCTAAGCATTTTTTCCAATGGTAGATTGCCTGTTTTACTGATGGATGGACAGAAGTGTTCTTGTCTTTTCCAGCAGAAGCATGTCCTCCTCTACCTCATGACTTGAATTTACAGTAAGATTCACTAATCACTCTTGTGGGAGTGTCTGTTGATTTGGCATGACCATAGGATATTTTTTGTCTTAGATCCACAATCAATGCTCATTGGAAGCAGCAGTTGAGAGATCAAAGATGAGTTGCATTAGGTAAATCTGCTGTACAAGCCCTCTGTAGGATGCTGAAAGCATGGAAGTTTTTAGGAGGACTAAGGTATGCCTGATTCAAGCCAAGGTATTTTCAATTACTTCATATACATGTGAAAGTTGGACATGGAATAACAAAGACCAAATGAAGAATCAATGCATTTAAATTATGGTACTGGTGAAGAATACCATGGACTGCCAAAAGAAGAAATCCATCTTGTCTCAGAAGAAGTACAGCCAAAATGCTTCTTAGAAGAAAGGATGATGGGTCTTCATCTGATATACTTCGGACGGTATCACGAGTGATCAGTCCCTGGAAAAGTGTATCATGTTTGGTAAAGTAGAGGGATAGCAAAAAAGAGAAAGACCCTTGACAAGATGGACTGACTCAGTGGATGCCACAATGGATTCCAACATAAAAACAATTGTGGAGATGGCTATGACCAGGCAATATTTTGTTCTGTTGTGCCTGGGGTCACCATGTCTTCATAATTACTCAACTGTATCTAGCAACAATATTCAGAAGTAGACTGTCAGACTTTTCTTTCTAATATATTGTAGGAAGCTGTGCTGAAATGTATTTATCATGAGTGATTCTGCTGAAATTTGAACACCATAGTATTTATATGTTATACACCACTACCTTTTCAAGTCGACATTTTTCATTTGATAGCTCTGTTTCCACTAAAGAAAAGATATCTATTGTTCTGGGTCTTGTACCAAGGAAAACACATTTAAGAAAAAATTATTTTTCACCACTATAGTTCTATAATTTTGCCTGACAGTTTTGTTTTATTCTTGGAACCAGAAGATTAAAGTCTAGTGTTTATAGCTCTTTTCTGGACTGCCCATAATCCTTTCTAAACATTTCAGCTATGGCAATTTTACCAACTGCTAAACATGCCTGCTCCAACATTAAGGCTTTCTGTGTGTAACTATGTTTTTCTATTGTCTTGACACATTTGAGTTATGTCCGACTCTCATGTACCTCCCCAGGCGTGGCCTGCCCCCCCTCCAACTGTCCACTCCTTCACCCTTCCACCGCGAGACAGATGTCTTCAAGTCTGAGTTTTCTATAGGCCTTTTTTTTAAATCATTAACTTGAAACACTACTTCTTGCTGAAATGCTAGTTCTGTAGAATTAGTCCGTTATAGCCCTCCTGCTCTATACAATGTCACTTTCTTTGTCTGAGAGACTTTTAAACATCAATGAAAGGTGCTCTCACTTGATGTTGTATTTCATTCTTATGTTTAAGGAATGATCATGACTCCATATTTCAAAATAATTTATATAAGTATGTATATTTTAAAGAGTCAAAACCAAAGCATACCAAATAAAGTAAAAGCATCAAGAATATTTCTAAACCAAAAATGAGATTAAAAACAAAAAAACAGTTCACAAAACTTATCTATCAAGCTGAAAACTGGCACAAATTATCTTAGGTTCACCCTCGGAAATGTAAGTCAAAACTCAAATTATCAGCAGAAAAACTATTGAAACCTTTTAGCTTTGTTTCAATAAAAATGCTTGAAAAATAAAAAATGTATAATAATGTCAGCTTTTGTCCAAAGTGGTTTCTAAGTTCAAAATGATATATTTCTCACATTGCCGAGGCTACACCTTCATTTTGTGGATGGCATAAATGAACTGCACTTGTCA
>NW_022107431.1:54079136-54080523 GCF_000313985.2 Echinops telfairi | reverse complement strand
GTTACAAGTAGAATTTTCACGAGGAAATTTTCAAGATTCTTTGATTTTTACAAAGACAAGTCGCCATTTACTTACATATTTCCAGTGACGTGTGAAAGTGATGACTGTGGAAAGTTTTCAGTGGCATGCAGCTTGCATCTTTTCCTGTACCTATAAAAGTATGATCTGGGAAGGGGGTCCGGCAAGACGGCGACCAAGTAACACCCAGCAGAGGGACTCCCAGACATCAGTGCAGGAGTGCCACTGCGAGGGAAACCCACACTTCCAGGTCACAGGAGGAGCAGCAACTTTAAGTAACTTATCTACTTAAAGATAAGTAGACACAGATCCACTAGGTTTTGAGGAGCTGTGGGTTTTTGCCTTACCACTGTGGAGGCTGGCTGGTGCTCAGCTGTATACCTGCCACAGTCTCCACCTGCCCCAGGCTGCTTTAGCCAGCCCAAGGGCTTTACATCAAAACAACCACAGCTTGCCACTGCCTTTGGCAGGGTTTAAACCCCTCCAACCTCGTGGTCAGGTGATTGGGGCTCAGCAATCTATTTACTTTTTCCCCCCTCTCTTTCCTCTTTCCTGTCACAGTCTCAGTAAGCTCAGTTTTCTTCTTTTTCTTTCTTTCCTTTCACACACCACTGCTAGCCTCCATGCACACGCCTCCTCCAAGGGCAACTCCACCTGCCCTGCTATGAGAAGTCCTGTCTGCCCTCGGTGGCCTTACATGTGGCTAGAGAAATCCCGTCCACCTTACACTGCACCCCAAATGGCTGGGGGATCTCCCCTTCACACAGCTGGGGGAAATCCTGCCTATACTTCAAGGCCCTCTGAGCAACTGGGAGAATGTCCACCTGCCCGTTGTGGTGCCCCATCCTCTGAGGCCCTACACACGGCTGAGGAAGCTTCTTTCCACCTGCCCCAGTGCTTCTTCACGTGGCCTAAGGCAGCTATGCCAAACCTCTCCAGCACTCCGTTCCGCCACAGGAACCGCTGCCCAACCTCCACAGTGATCTTACTTGCTAAGACAATTTCACCCACCATCTATAGTGCTCTACACCAAAGTGGGCACACCCACCTGCGCTCCGTGGCATTGCCATTGCAGTGGGCACTCCCCCCCCCCCACACACACTCTCCAAGGTGCTCCAAGCCGCCATGGGCCACGTTACCACAGCATTCTGGGAGATCATCCAGTGTAGCACCATCCTCACAGACCCACAACCACACAACCTCTGAGAGGACCATCCAACTTTCCCTCCAAACCACAGAATACTGGTTGGTTAGGTAAAGAGTGAAAGGAGGATAAAGTGGTAGCAGGACCCACCAGTGTAGTTTGCTGCAGGCAGTTAAAAAACAAACAAACATTCCTACGAATTTACGAATCTCCCAAAGAGAGAAC
>NW_022107431.1:54067491-54078363 GCF_000313985.2 Echinops telfairi | reverse complement strand
GATTATCAGCCAGGTTGGCACAATTAACTAACTCAGATGAGATAACAAAAGCCAGTAGCAAATTCACCGACTTTGACAACAGACTTGAGGAGGCAGAGGATTTCAGCAGTGATCTATGGGATAACCAGGCACAATTCAACAAATGGAAAAGCCAGTCAAAAAAGATAATCAGAGAAGCTGAAGAAGACCTGAGAACCATCTTTGATGCTTTGAATAAGAACAATATTAGACTAATTGGACTACCACAACAAGACACAATGAAGTCAATGGCTAAAGCAGTGAGGGAATTCTTAGAGGAAAACTTCCCCAGCTTAATGAATGAAAACTGGTAACAATTCAAGAGGTCAAAGAACTAGACTGAATCCCAAGAATAAGTCAACAAGGCATATAATAGTTAAATTATCCAACTTTGAGGAAAAAGAGAAAATCATAAGAACAGCTAGGAAAAAACAAGCAATCACCTATAAAGACACCCAAAGAAGAATATGTTCAGACCTTTCAGTAGGCAGGTGAAGAAGAGGAGATAGTGGAGTAACATATTCTGAAAATTGAAGGAAAATAACGCAAACCCAAGAATACTCTATCCAGCCAAATTATATATTGGAAGAAATGGACTAATATTTGGAAAAACAATCCCTACTTAAGACTATCCCAGATGAATGTCAAGAATCTCAATAGACCCATAGCTATAGAAATCCCTACCAAGGGATTACCAACAAAATAATCCCCCTGGCCAGATGGCTTCACACAATACTTCTACCAAGCATTAAGGGATGAACTGACACCAACCCTACACAACTCTGCTAGACAGAAAACTCCCAAACTCTTTCTATGAAGCTAGTATAACTCTGATACCTAAAGTGGGTAAGGATTCCACAAGAATTAACTGTAAACCAATATCCCAAATGAACATTGATATAAAAATCCTTAACAAACTGCTGGTCAATAGAATACAAAAATATATGAAACAAAATAATTCACCATGACCAAGTGGGATTCATACTAGGGATGCAGGGATGGTTCAAGATACGAAAGATCATTAATATTATTTGTCACATTGACATGAAAAATTATAAGAACCACATGATAATATTGATAGATGTGGAAAAGGCATTTGACAATATCCAACACCCTTCCTGTTTAAGACACTCAGGAAGATAGGAATAGAAGGAAAATTCCTCAATATAATATAAGCTATTGTATATACTCGAGTATAAGCCAACCTGAATATCAGCCTAGGCACCTAATTTTACCACAAAAACTGCATTAAAAATGTGCTGAAAAACTCAGCTTATGCACAAGTATATATGAAAAACCAACAGCCAACATGGTAGTCAGTGGAGAAAAGATGAAAACAGTCGCGTTGAAAAAGGGGATTAAACAAGGATGTCCATTGTCCTCATTCTTATTTAACATTGTACTGGAGTCCTAGCTAACAATTTAAGGCAAAGAAAAGACATCAAAGGTATTCGCTTGAGGGAAGGAAGAGGTGAAACTATCATTATTCGCAGATGATACATATGATTTTATATATAGAAAATCCTAAAAGCTCCACAAGGGGAGTGCTAGAAGTGATAGGGGAACATGGTAGAGTGGCAGGATACACTATCAACAAACAGAAGTCTATTGGACTGTTACACACATTGGACAAGACCACAGAAGAGAGGATAAAAAAGTAGAACCCTTCATAATAGCCAAGCACGAATAGACATATCTGGGATATAACTGACTAAAAAAACAAAAGATTTGTATGAGGAAAACAACAGAATACTATTATAAGAACCAAGAATGACTTCAACAAATGAAAGAATATCCCATGCTCGTGGATCGGAAGACTCAGTATAATAAGGATGTCAGTTCTGGCCAAGGTATTATATAAGTTTAATTAGGTAACAAAGATCCAGAGCAAAAAAAATCTTATCAATTTGAATGAGGGGGAGTGCGGATTGGAGACCTAAAGCCTATCTGTAGACAAGTGGACTTCCCCTTACAGAAGGGTCACAGGAAGAGACGAGCCAGTCAGGGTGCAGTATAGCACTGATGAAACGTACAGCTTTCTACTAGTTCTTTAATGCTTCCTACTCTTACTATCATAACCTCAATTATACCTTACAAATCTGGCTAGACCAGAGCATGTACACTGGTACAGATAAGAGCTCACAACACAGGGAATTCAGGACAGATAAACCTTTCAGGACCAATATTGAGAGTAGCAATAACAGGAAGGTAAGGGAAAGGTGGAGGGAGAAAGGAGGAACCGATCACAATGATCTACATATAAGCCCTTCCCAGGAGGACAACAGAAAAGTAGTTAACGGGAGACAGTGGTCGGTGTAAGACATGAAAAAAAAGTTAATAAAATATGAAGGGTTCATGAGGGAGGGAAGGTGGCAAAGGAGGAAAAATTAGGGGTTGATATCAAAGGTTCAAGTAGAAAGAAAATGCTTTGAAAATGATAATGGCAACATATGTACAAATGTGCTTGACACAATGGATGTATTTATGGATTGTGATGAGTCGTACGAGCCCCCAATAAAATGATTTAAAAAAATTATGATTTGGGGGAAAGACTGATTTTCAATCTTGAAAATTTGGATTTTTAAAATTTTAGTAGATTTTGTAAGGGATTTTCTTGATGTTTAAAAAACTTTACCTGTACCAGTAGTTAGAGTGGTAATACCAGGAAGGTAGAGGGAATGTGGGGTAGAAAGGGAAAACCGATTACAAGGCCCTACATATAACCCCCCTCCCTGGGAAGACAGACAACAGAAAAGTGGGTGAAGGGAGACATAGGACAGTGTAAGACATGACAAAATAATAATAATTTATAAATTATCAAGGGTTTATGAGGGAGGGGGAAATGGAGAAGGAAGTGGGAAGTGGGAAGGGAGGGGAAAATGAGGACTGATACCAAGGGCTCAATTAGAAAGCAGATGTTTTGAGAATGATGATGGCAACAAATGTACAAATGTGCTTGACACAAGGATGTATGTATAGATTACGATAAGAGTTGTATGAGCCCCCGATAAAATGATTTAAAACAACAACAAATAACTACCTGTAAGGAGTTACCTTTTTATAAAAATTATTTTTTTGTTCTTGTGTTAAAAGTCATATTTGACTGAGTAGATGCATACATATAGTAGCTATTGGAATGCCAGTTGTACTTTTTTGTTCTATATATTATTTATTCATGCAGATCCTATGGACCAGTATAAAGACAGTGAAAATAAAGAATTTGTGAGAAAATATGGAAAGTAATGGAGAGGCATTGTAATCCTGGGTGGTTCAAACAGTTAAACACTCAACTATTAGACAAAAATTGTCAATTAGGTCCCACATTGAGTAGGATATGCCTAATTATCTTTTCATGAAAGGTCATTGCTTAAAACCTCGATGAAGTAGATGTATTCTGCAATATGTGGTCTCCATGAGTTGGAATCAAAGCAACAACAACAATATGTCTAGTCCACCATTTCTTGAATGATTCCATCAGACTATTGAATTATATTGCCTAACCCTTTTACAAATTCCAAATATAGATAAGAATTTTTAAAAGTTTTTATTTGACTCTATATGTGGAAATTTTGCAAATGTTTTTCTATGTCTGCTTTTCTGTGTGTAGGCCTTCAAAGAGTTTGTGAAAAATGGTATGTAAAGGTAATTGAAATTGTCCAACTTTTCAAAGCCTTTCATATTTTATTGGTAATAGCAACTTAGGAACTGTGGAGGTTTCATACGAGTGGAATGCTAATCTGGATAAGTGAAAATCACCCAAATTTCAATGTGACTGTTCATGGTGAGTCCATGTACAATAGAATGAAACATTGCGTGATCTCATGTTATCTCACAATCATTAGTGTTTTTCAGTCCATTGTTGTAGCTACTACATAGTGCCCTCTGATCAGGGGCATCCATCTTCCAGCACGATAACAGACTATGTCCTGTTGTGATCCACATTTTTTTATTGGGTCACACTCAGAAGCTCACCCCTTTCTGTCAGTTTGTCTTATTGTAGTGGCTCATATGTTGTCCTGATGCTGGAAGCTGTGTCCCTGGTGTTTTCAAATACCAGCAGGGTAATTCAAAGGGAGCAGATTTCAGTAGAGCTTTTAAACTATGAAGAAGTTTGAAGACTATGAAGAACAGACTATGAAAAAGGAGCAAGCTGTCCACTTCAGAAGAATTATGGATAGAAAATTATGGAAGTAAGTATGGATAGCAGAGGAACATGTTCAGATGCTGAAAATCTCAGGAATAGCATAAGAACATGGTTAGAGATGATGCCAGAATATGAGCCCCTCAGGTTGGAAGACACTCAAACTGTGATTGAGGAAGAGCTGTGTTCTCAAAGTAGAGTTGGCCATAATGATATGGATGGAGTGAAGCCATTGGGACCTCTGGTGCTGATGGGACACAATACAAAATGAGAAGAAAACAGCTGGAAACATCTGTTAATAATTTTAACTTGGAATGTACAAAGTATGAATCTATGAAAATTGTAAATCATCCAAAAAGAAATGGAAGGCTTAAAGATAAATGTCCTAAGTGTTAGTGACCTAAAATAGATTGGTTTTGGCCATTTGGAATCAGAAAATCATATGGTTTACTATTCTGGGAATAACAGATTCAAGAGGAATGATATTGAATACATAATAAAAGAGACATTTAAAAAATCGATCTTAAAATATAAGACTCTCTATGATAGAATAATATCTATCTAAATACAAAGAAATCTAATCAATAAAACTATTATACAAATTTGTATCAACCATTAAATCTAGTGATGAAGAAATTGAACATTTTACCTATGTCTTCAGTCTGAAATTAAACAAATGTGCAATCAAGATTCACTGATAGTTATTATTGGCCATTGGAATGCAAAGGTTGGAATTCCAGAAGAAGAAAGAGTAGTTGGAAAGCAGGACTTTGGTGATAAAATGGAAGCTGGAGATGGCATGGTAAAATTTGCAATACCAAGGACTTATTCATTGCACATATCTCTTTTCAGCAACACAAATGTGGCTGTACAGGTGAACTTATCCAGATGGAATACATAGAATCAAATTGACCACATATGTGGGCAGAGACAATTAAAAAGCCCATCAGCAGCAACTAGAACAGGGCCAAGCACCACCTGTTGTTCATATGGAAGTTCAGGTTGAAGCTGAAGAAAACTAAAACAAGTCTGTGAGATGCAAAAGATGACTTTGATCATATCCTGAATTTCCAGAACATCTCACGGACAGATTTGGTACTTTGGACACTAATGACAGAATACATGAAGAGCTGTGGGAGGACATCAAGAACGTGACACATATAAAAACAAAAGGCCATTAAAAAGGCAGGAAAGAAAGAAAATATCAAAGAGCATGTCAGATGGAAACTTACTCTTATTCATAGAGGATCTAAGGCAGATGGAAGAAATGATGAAATCAAAGACTTGAACAGAAAATTCCAAAGGGCAGCTCAAGAAGATAAAGGAAAATATTGTAAGGAAATGTGGAGAAACCTAGAGCTAGAAAGCCAAAAAAGCAGAACATGCTCATAGTACTTTAAACTTAAAGAACAAAGAAAAAACCCCAAGCTTCGAGTTGCAGTATTAAACAATTCTTTGGGTAAATTTTTGAACAAGGCAAGCAGCATTAAAAGAAGGTGGAAAGAATACCCAGAATCATTGTACCCAAGAGATCAGGTCGACATCCCACCATTTCAAGAAGGAATACATGACCAAGAATCAGTGGTACTGAAGGAAAAAGTCCAAGCTGCAAAGAAGGCATCAGCAAAAAACACGGCTCCAGGGATTGACAGAATGCCAAATGAAATGTTCCCACAAGCTGATGAAGCACTGTCTTGTCTCTGCCAAGAAATTTGAAAGACAGCTCCTTGTTCAACTGACTGGAAGAGATCGGTATTTCTATGCATTCCAAAGAAAGTGTCCCAATAGATTGTTCAAAGTATTAAATAATATCATTAATATTACATGCAAGTAAAATTTTGCTTAAGATTATCCGACAAAAGTTGCAGGAATACATCAATAGGGAGCAGCAAGAAATACAGGCTGGATTCAGAAAAGGAAATGGAACAAGGGATATCATAACTGAAGTCACATGGATCTTGGCTAGAAGCAGAGAATATCAGATAGATATATAGAGAACAATACAACATGATAAAGTGGTCCCTACCCCTCCAGGGATATAAGCAAATTTATCAGAAGACATGGGAGGGATTTGTAAACTATTATGCCGATTGAAGTAAGTCCATCACAAAAGGACAAATACTGCATGAGTCCACTGCTATAGGGATGAGCAGAGGCTCAGACTTGCAGGCCACCCAGTCTGCTGGTCGGGCGGTCAGACAATGAGGTAGGTGCCAAAGAACCATACACCCTCCTTCCTATGTGTGCATTTCAAAGGTCACTGGGCAAAGGGGTCCTCAAGTCAAGTGGGATCAGATTTTCAAGAGACAGGGAGCGGCAGATGACTGCTTAGTGGCTGCCATGCTGAGGTGTGATGAGGTCTCTGCAGAGTGGCAGTGATGAGAGATACTGATGAGAGATACTGATGGGAACTCGAGTCAGGAGGGAGGAAAGGGAGCAGACATGTAGGGGAAAAGGTAAGTACATGTGATGAGAAAAGTGGTAGAAAAGTGTGGGGGCCCAACTGCCTAGTGGGGGGAAAACTAACAATAATTTTAAGGGCCCTAAGCGGGGAGTATGCCTTGTAATATGCCCCTAATAAGCCACATTGTCTTGAGTTTCTGAACCCACCCTGGGGACCCAGGCCAAGTGCCACAGAACACTGAGGCTTTGAATCCTGGATCTGCAGGTGCACAACACGCTCCAAAGACCATACCAGAGAGATCTGACATGGAAACCCCACTAGGTGAACGAGACTCTACCTCAACACACTTGTCACCTGAGGATTTAAGACTGAAATTACCGGGTGTGTTAAGAAGCAGAAGACAGCTATTCTAAGAGTATTGAACTTTCAGTAGGTGGAGCAACATTGGCCTACAACTTCAGTGCCCTACTTGCTGTATTAAAATAAGACGGAGTACTCCCCAAAAATCAGAAATAGAGCTCCCACGGGCGGAGTTTTCATAGTATTCATTTTCCCCGATAGATGAGCACACAGCAACTCACACCAAGTTAGTGCACCCAGTGGCGTCACCTGGGACAGTTCACTCTGGTCACGGTGAATTTTTGTGTGAAAGTAGTTTCACTCGAACCTCTTTTTTGGGGGAATGGCCTATCTAAGAGAACTGTGCAGCTCTGTAATTTTGTTTCCTGCTTAGGAAAATGCCGCAGAAACTGTTGTGATGTTGAACACAGCTTACAAGGATAAAACTCAAGGGAAAAACTTACAAGCTTACAAGGGAAAAACTCAAGTGTCTGAGTGGTTTTCTCCTTTCAAAAAAGGTGAAATGTTGATTGATGACAAACCTCATTCTGGATGTCCATCAGCTTCTCAAATGGACAAAATTGTTTACAAAATTCATGCACTTGTGCTTGAAGATCGATGGATCATTGGAGAGGGGGAAGTTATCTGGACTATCATGGATCTCGGATCACTGGATTTTAATGGAAGATTTGGGAATGAGAAAGGTTGCTGTGAAATTTGTGTCTTGGGTTCTGACTGACCAGGAAAAAGAGAGTTGAGTGGAAACACACATGCTTTGAAACAACAGATCCAAAGCAATCAAAACTTGTCCCACGAGGTGATTACTGGTGATGAGACTTGATGCTACTCTTACAACGCCCAAAGGAAGTGTCAACAAGCCAGTGGAAGACGCCATCATCACCTCGCGCCCCTCCCCTACTTGCCTAGTGAAATCAAAGGTCAAGACAATGCTCATTTATTTTTTGATGTGAGGGGGATAGTGCATTTGGAGTTCTTCCATGAGGTCAGACTGTTAATCAGTTTTCTATTTGAAGGTTGTGAAAATATTGAGTAGCAGTTTGTGACAAAATAGATCTGATTTATGGCAGATGGGGGACTGGTTTTGCCACCACAACAATGCACCTGCTCACACAGATCTGACCTCGTGTTTGTGCGACTTTTTTTTCTTTCAATGAATGAAGAGGGCCATGAAAGGACAGATAATGTCATATGAAGAAAAAAAAATGAGGGAGGTGCTGTCAGCCATCCAAACAGATGAATTTGAAAAACGTTTCCAAGAATGAAATCGCTGATTTGACAAATGTATTAAGTGTAATGGAGAGCACTTTGAGGGTGATAAAGGTGATATGTTTATTTTGTTTTTAAAAAAATCAAATACATAGCTTTTGGGGGAAATCCTTTTTTGGGGGGCGGGGGGAGTGGTTACACACATGTATGTATTATTGTGGCAGACCTGAGACTGACATAGTCAGTGAATATTATTGGAAGTTTTGCCTGACAACCAACTCCCAATTTTTGTATAAATACTGTCCAGTATTGTAATGACTTATTCTGTACAAGTGAATAATTCAGGTATTGTGGCATGCAATCAGCCTACACTCGTTCTCTCTCAAAAATGTTAAAAAAAAATTATAGTACCATAACACAGTTAACAGAAGATCCTTATGTGCCAGGGAGATTATCAATAAGATTCTCTACCCTAAATTACCGAGGAAGTCTCTAAAGTGAGCCAGAGGCAGATAAAAACAGATTCAGGAATGGCTTTTGGGTTCACACTTAATCCTAGCTTCAATCTAAGACCAATTAGTTCTTTCAACATGGCCCTGCTCTATACTTCATGAAGGAAACACAGAAGGTATGATTGCTATTGTCAAGTGTGTTGAAGAAATTAGATAATGCCTGGCTATCAGATAGGATAGCACCTGGAGTCTTAAAGGCTTGTTTCCAAGCATGCAGCCATCTATATGAGATGTCAACTAAGTCCACATGGACTAAGCACACTAACATACATGACTCAAGGATTATAAATGATGTAATCTGAAGGAGGCAATAGTATCAGAGCTTAGATTTTGAGATTCTGGTTTGCAGAAGGCTAGGGATGACAGTGGAAGCCCAAAATACATTTGCAGGATCAACACAGGGAATAAGCCTCCAGTGATTTCCCTCTAACTACCATTGAGGGATGGGAATAAACAGGATACCAGACATAGAGTATTGATAGACAACAATAATAGATTAAAATGGTAATTTTAATTAAATCCAATTTGAATGGCTAAAACCTTGTCACTTGATCTCCCCTCTGATGCACTTTGGACTTGATCTGGTTTTTAATATTTTCTCTGTGTGTGTTTTTATATTGGGTTTATTTCTGTGGTCTTTTGCCGTTGTGGCCAGCCTTCTTGAATCATTGCAATGTGTTTTTCAGTATATGAAACACAGGATTGTTGAGCCTGTAGAGATAACCACTAGAATAAGAGTGCCTGGGGGACATGGTGGGGTGTGTGTGTGGGGATAGGGTAAGGGAAAACTGATATCAAGAACTTAAAGAAGGAAGGAAATGTTTTAAACTGATTTTGGTAACAATCATACAATAGTGGTTGATGTTATTGAACTATGGAATGGTATGATGCCGGAATTAACCCTTCTAAAATAGTTTGGGTAATAAAAAAAGAAGACATGGAATAATGGATATCATTGGTTATGTCAGATGGATCTTGACTGAAAACAGAGAATACCAGAAAGATGTTTACGTGTGTTTTATTTACTATGCCAAGGCATTCAACAGTGTGGATCATAACAGACTGGGGATAACCTGGAGAGAAGAATGACAATTATAGAACACTTTATGGTGTGCAAACAGAACCTGTGTATATATTAAGAGTCAGGTGTGTGAAAAGAACAAGAGAATAGTGCATGGGTTATAATCAGGAAATGTGCGTGTTGGGGTTGTATTCTCTCACCATACTTTCTCAATCTGTATGCTGAGAAAATCATCCCAGAAGCTGGTTTATATAAAGAAGAATGTGGCATCAGGATTGGAGGCAGGCCCTTTAACAACCTGCAATATGCAGATGACATAATTTGCCTACTGAGAGCAAGAAAAACTTGAAGCTCTTGCTGATTAAGATCAAGGATTGTAGGCTTCGGTATGGATTACGACTCAATGGAAAAAAACCCAAAATCCTCCCACCTGAACCAATACGTAACATCATGATAAATGGAGAAGAGGTAGAGTTTGTCAAGTGTTGTCTTGTTTGGATCCACAATCAATGCCCATGGAAGAAGCAGTTAAAGGATCAAAAGACAAGTTGCATTAGGTAAACCTGCTGCACAAGAAGACCTTAGAGTACTGAAAATCAAGGATGTTACTTTGAGGACCAAGGTGAGCCTGATCCAAGCCATGGTATTGTCAGTTGTCTCATTTGTATGTGAATGTTGGGCATTGATTAGGAAGACCAAAGAAGAATAGACTCATTTGAGTTGTGGTGCTGGAGAAGAATATTGAAAGTACCATGGACTGCTGAAAGGAAAAACTGATCTGTATTGGAAGAAGTAAGGCCCGAGTGCTCCTTAAATGTTGGTGAGACTGCTTCTTACATGCTATCTCTTACATACTTTGGACATGCTAGGAGAGGTCAGTCCCTGGAGAAGGACACCATGCTTAGTAAAGCCGAAGGGCAATGAAAAAGAGGAAGGCAATCAGGAGATGGTTTTTTAAATACTTTTTTTATTAAATACTTTTATTGGGAACTCTTACATGTCCTATCACAATTCATACACTCATCCATGTGTCAAGCACATTTGTACATATGCCACCATCATAATTTTCAAAGCATTTTCTTTCTACTTGAGCCCTTGATACCAGCTCCTCATTTTCCCCCTCCCTCCCCTGCCCACCCTCCCTCAAGAACCCTTGATAAGTTATAGATTATTATTTTCATATCTTACATCATCCTCTGTCACCCTTCAC
>NW_022107431.1:54058613-54066778 GCF_000313985.2 Echinops telfairi | reverse complement strand
AAGACAGATTTGCTTGTTCTTTTGTCGGACTATGGCACTTTTAATATTCTTCACCAGCATAATTCCTCTTTGTCAGGAGGAAACCTCAATACCTTTATGGAAAAACAAGTAAATACAGAAACATTTATTTTTATTCTTCTTATTTGATTAATTTTTGCCATTTTTGCTTCCTTGCTTTATTTTTTATGACTTGATCAAATGTGATTTTATTGCTTTTTCTTCTTATATACTTAGAAGTTTATCCCTCTCAATTAAAAAAATCACTTTATTGAGGGCTCATATAAATCTTATAACAATCCATCAATCCATCCATGGTGTCAAGCACATTTGTACATTTGTTGCCATCATAATTTTCAAAACATTTTCTTACTACTTGAGCCCTTGGTATCAGCTCCTCATTCCCCCCCCCCTCCCTTCTTCCCTCCCCTCATTCATGAACCCTTGATAATTTATAAATTATTATTATTTTTTCATATCTTGCACTGACCAATATCTCCCTTCACCTACTTTTCTGTTGTCCCCACCCCTTTCCCCTTCCTTTCCTGGTATCACTACTCTCAAATCAGTCCTGAGGGATTTGTCTGTCCTGGATTCCCTGTGTTTCCAGCTTTTATCTGTACCCATGTACATGCTCTGGTCTAGCCAGATTTGTAAGGTACAATTGGGGTCATGATTTTGGGGGAAGGTGGGGAGGAAACATTAAAGAACTAGAGGAAACTTGTATTTTCATCAGTGCTATAACTCACCCTAACTCGCTAATCTCTTCCTGTGACCCTTCTGTAAGGAGATGTCCAATTGTATACAGATGGGCATTGGGTCTCCACTCTGCACTGCTCCATATTCACAATGAAATGATTGCTTATTCTGGGTCTTCTGATGTGTGATACCTGATTCCATTGACACCTCATGATCACACAGGCTGGTGTACTTCTTCCATGTAGACTTGGTTGTTTCTTAGCTAGATGGCCGCTTGTTTATCTTTAAGCCTTTAAAGCCCGGGCACCATCAGCTTTCTTCATCACCTCTGTTTATTCACCCATTTTGTCTTCAGTGATCGTGTTGGGAAGGTGAGCATCACAGAATGTCAGGCTATTAGAACAAAGTGTTCTTGCATTGTATCCCTCTCGATTTTGTTTGTGATCATTCATTCACTGTCAAATTAAAAGCCAATTATAGACCAGGTAGGACATGTAGTTCAGATAGAGTCATAGTTTATAAGATCCTCTCTTGAAATTTATATCCTAGTGAGTACAGATAAAAAACACTCATCTGAATAAATAGTAATTAGCTAAGCAGGAAACTTGTGCATATGCTATGTAGAGAATTAAAAATAAAAAGTAGGGGACGAGTGGGAGGTTCCTTAGAAGTGAACTTTGGCTCTACTGGATCCTATTCTCTGGTGATTATCACGTAAGTGAGAGAAATGCGATGGCATGCCTCCCATCTTAGAATTCCTTAGGCTTTCTCTTTCTAAATAAGGTAAGTTTACATATGAGGAGACATCTTTCCTTCCTCTTTTTTTACATTATGTACGTTTTGAACTTGTGAGGGGATAGAAAACTTGTGTTTGAGGAAAACAAATTTTTCTTTTCTTGTGTACATCTCCCTCCTCCCCCAATTTTGGCATTTTGTTTATTTTGTTTTGAGGAAAGAAATTAGATGATTAAGTGGGGAAAGAATGACAGTAGTCATATTTTTTGCTAATGTACTCATGTCTAATTAAATCAAGAAAATATGTGAGAATTCTTTTTAAACACCTTCACTGTTCTGTTGAGATTTCTGAAAAGCTTTTTAAAGAAAAGTAGCCAATAAGCTCTGATTTATACCATAGGTATAAAAAGCTGATTTATAGCCTAGCTTCTATTAAAAAAAATATTGCTACAATAATACCTTGGGGGAACTCACTGCTTTGAGAAACAAAGCTTCTGTAAGTATGATGGGAAAATTTTGAAATGAATAATGCTGATAGTTGAATACTATAATTTTATTTTAAAAAAGAAAATGAAATGCACTAATGTCAAAGTGTAGTAGCAATTAGTTTTAAGGTTACAATTTTGTCTACCCATCCCTATAAAACATAACCATCTTGGGCAATTAAGATGCTCATTTCATCTTTAGTGCATCTTAAGTTTTTACTTACAACAGGGTATTGGACACTAATTGTAAAGCCTCAACTTAATTTCTCAGATAATTATCATTAATGGTTTCATATATTTGTTAAATATTTAAAAAAATAATTGGGATGATTTAGGAGTAAAAAAGTACAAACATAATTAGAATAATGTTTAATAATTACTTGGCTAGCATCACTTCAGATAAATTTTTGTGTGTCTATGTAGCTCTAAGACAAAATCTAGGTTTGGCTTTATTTGTTATTTTACATGATATCTGGTTTGATGTTATTTAAAACTGTCTGATATACTCAGTGCTTAGTAGGTTTTGGATTACTAACTGGCAAATTTCAAAAAGTTTGCATATTTTCTTTGGATAAACCTTGATTCGTTTGGATGGCTATGTATATTTTTGCCAAACTATCCAAATCTCTATTTCCAGACCTTTCTTGTCTGAATACTTCACTTTTCATTCATCTCCTAAGAAACTGAGTTGCGTTTGTTAGGACTGCAGTTCCTACTCAGATATTTTAAAGGACTATTGTTACAGGGACTGGCAGGTCATTTGACCAATTATTATGCCTTATGGTTATTGTTAGGGGCCATCTAATCAGTTTAAATTCATAGAGACCCCAAACACACAAGAAAAAAATACTGTCCCGTCCCCCACTGTTCTTAAAATCGCGGATAGCTTTGAAGTCATCATTGTGGTCATGTGTCAGTCTGTGTGGTTGAGGCTCTTCCTCTTTTTTGCTGACCCTCCCACAAGCATGCTGTCTTTTCCTATGGACTGGTCCCTCCTTTAATATGTATAAGTGGATAAGATGAAATGTCAGCATCCTCTCTTCTATTGAGGATTCTGACTGTACATTTCCCAAGGAAGATGTGTTTGTTCTTTGGCAGTCCGCAGTACTTTCAATGTCTGTCACCAACCCCAGTTCTACTCCACCGGTTCTTCTCGGATCTAAGAGTAAGTTTCAGAGTCTTCTCTGATAACAGTTTTGGTCATTTCTTTCTTTCTTTCCTGTCTGTTAAATGGCCTTTTGCTTTTTTAATGGATGATGTTCTTGCTGTCATCCCACAATTCCTGTCTTCAATCATTAGTGTTCAATATGTAAAATACGTCCTTGAAATGGTTTATAAATTCAGGTGGATTCTACTAAAAGTCATAGCCTGGCTCTCACAATAGACTTGTTAGAATTTTCTTGAGATTTAATCTGAACTTACATATGAGCAATTGATGTTTTGTTCCACCGTGGACCGCTGGCCCTATTTTGGCTGATGATATTAAGCTTCTCCATTGTCTCTTCCAATGGATGTAGTCAATTTGATTCTTTTTTAATTTAATCTGATGAGGTCCACACGTATAGCCACCATATATGTTGCTGGAAAGAGATAATTGTGATGAAGAAGTCACTGGTCATGCAAAATACTATCAGGAGATCTCCAACTTTATTTATATCACCAAGGTCATATTTTCCAACTACTGAAGAAGTTGGTAGAATTCTTCAGTTTCTTCACCATTGGCTTTAGATTTGAATAATAGTTGTATTAACTGGGTCTCACTGTAGTCATGTGGCTCTTATCCCATCTTAGACAGTATTGCACTTCAAGATTGATCTTGAAATGTTGTTTCTGACAATGAATGTGATGCCCCTTCCTCATGAATTTTCCATTCCAGGAATGGTAACCTATAGGTTTATCTGATCCCAAATCACCAATATCTGTCCATTTCTGCTCATGAGTTCCTAGGCTGTTGATCATTATGCTTTCTATATACATTTTGATTACTTCCAATTTTTTAGGTGAATATGCATACATTCTAAATTCCACTTATTAATGGGCATATCTGTCTATTTTCTTTGTGAGTCATATCCCCCTAAGCAGTGAACCTCCTGAAAACTTTCCTGCATTCACATTGTTCATATTGACTTTACCTTGATGAAAACACTCTTCCACAGTTCTGTTTTGAGTGCCTTGCATCTGCAGGTCTCATTTTTGGGCACTGTACCAGATGGTGTTTGGCTTGAATTCATAAGGATTCAGTGGCTCATCACATGGAAGTGATTACCTATTGGAAGTGAGCTACCTGTCCCTTTTCCTTTCCTGCTCTCAATCTGAGCACTCCACTGAAATATCCACAAAGGGTGAGTCAACGAGTATTTTAATAACGGTGGCATTGCTTCTAGCATCACTGCAGCCTGAAGCCGCCGAAGTAAGACAAACTGAGATGAGTAGGGGTTATAGCATTTGATATTCTCCCGTATATTTGTCACATTTTCTTTAATTAGTGAACAGATTTGTGCTATCTGCATATCACAGGCCATTCATGAATCTTCCTACCCCTCGAATGCCATTTTCTCTTTCAGATAATTCAGCTGATAAGGAGATAGAAGGAATATAGAGTCACTGTACTAAGAAGAAACATTTTAAAAGGTAGCATCTGATTGAAAGGTAGCAACTACTTTTCTATTTCTAATAAATGTGTGATGAACTAATAACTCAATAAGTGGATGCAATGTTGGAAGCGATCATTAAGGAAGACGAGACTGTCTGCTCCCATAAAGATTTACAAACTTGGAAACGCTAAGGAACAGTTCTACTCTGGCTTATAGGGTGACTATGAGCTAGAATACACACTACTCAAGTAAATGCTGTGGTGGGAAAATGCTATCCACTTAAAAACAGAGTAGTGTGAGGTGGGGGAAGGGAGGGGAAAACAGAGGCGTTGACACCAAGGGCTCAAGTAGGAAGAAAATGTTTTGGAAAGTATGATGGCAACATATGCACAAATGTGCTGGATACAATTGAATGATAGATTGCTATAAGATCTGTAAGAACTCTCCAATAAAATGATTTTAAAAAGAATTAAATGAAAAATAAAAGAGGAGTGAAATATAAAGCACATTTATTTATTTAAAATCTGTTTGTAAAATGGGTACTATACCTTTCCCAATAAAATTATCATTTCCCAATAAAATGATCAACACTTCTACTTTTCCACTTCTAATAAATGTGTGATGTTCATATTTTCATTTCCTAGTGTGTGGAAGACATTATTTGCTCACAGAGCAAAGTTTAGAGGTCCACATTCAGCATTCAGCTCTAGGAGCAAGCTCTCTCCCCGGGGGTGATCTTTGGCTCTGCTTCTCCCTGGTATTTCTTGGAGATCTCCACACAGTCCCAATATTCCCCATTTGTGCCTGCTCTTCTTATGCCTTAAAGACAACTGGTTTAAGATGCACCCTACACAGTAGCATGTTAACAGCAAGGAAAATCTTCTTCCGAAAAGTGATTGAATCCACAACACATATTTTGAAGGACACAATTCAGTCCATATACTCACTGATTGTTATAATAGAAGAAAATGCCAATATTGTTGTCTTTATGGGCTGAAATATTAATTATTTGTGTGAAGAATGGTGATATTAACAATATGCAAGACAATGATATTAAATTCTACCTCCAAGGTTGTCATTATAATATATAGTAAATTATTTTAAATGGCCCGAAAGTTTGGTTACCTAATAGATTATTCAAATGCCATAATCATGGCTGATATATATGCCATAAACGAACTGTAAAAGTTCTTGAACAAATGAAATACAATTGCTTGTTTTTTAGATGGCAGTATACTGAAGGCATGAATCATTAGAGAATTTAAAAGCTAGTCACATTCTTTTATCACAACATGAAAGAGGGCGAACTGTCTCTTTGAAGGTTTCTGTGAAAGAAGCACATAAATTTCCTCTATTTCTCATTAAAACAAATTAAATTGTTACAAGGTGACAGTAATAAATTAAAAATAAGGAAAACATAGCTGCTTTAGAGATAATAGCTTCTTTTTTCTAAAATATTTGAAAATAGTTGACTGAAAATTTGAAATCTCAACTATATTAACCTTATTTTATGGTGGATGTTTATGTGTAAGCCTATATTGATTGACTTTCTAAAACAGATTTATTATGGTAATTTTACTACCTAGTTTCTTTCATATTTAAAAATCGTGGTGTTTAACATATTGTGAAGTTACCAATATTTTATGATTAATCTTCATGGACTCATGAGTTGATTACATTATATTTGTTTTTATCAGCTATTAATCGCTTTACTAATAGTAATATGGTTTTAATTTATTTAAGTTCAAAAAGGTATATATTTGCCAGTATGAAAATAAGGAAACACAAAGAGTTGATTCCATTATATTTGTTTTTACCAGTTATTAATCGCCTTTACTAATAGTAATATGGTTTTAATTTATTTAAGTTCAAGAAGGTATATCTTTGCCAGTATAAAAATAAGGAAATGCTACACAAGCCATCTGGTGCTTGTTTTGAGAGCTGTGTTCTTGCAAAGTGCACAGAAGGCTTAATGGCAGTCAAAGCATTTTTTCATTAGTTTTCTTAATTTTTCTATATTTTAAAGGCAGCCAAGCAGAATTTGTTTGCAGATATATTGTTGAAATTGGGTTGGCTTATAATATGAGAGGCATTTCAAAGTGTCTCACTAAGAAGTCCAGAGTTTCCAGGTCATTGTGAAGCACTTGTCTGTCTCCAACACCACAAAGTTATTTTCTCTGAGAATATTTATGGACAACATGACTTTCAGAAAATCATGGTCTTTATACAGATATTTATAACCCTCAATACTGAGAATGTTATTTTTACTTGCCATCAAATCAATTCTGACTGATGGTGACTTCAAGCATGCCAAGCAGAGTGAATCCTTAGGATTTTCAAAGTTGTAACTTTTTAGAAGCAAATTACTTCTGAGGCACCTCTGCTGGCAAGTCTGTTCCAACACGTAGTGACCATATGTACAGCAGAATGAACCCTTACGTGGTTCTGTGCTCTCCTTTCGATCGTTGTTATGTTTCAGCCCATTGTTGCAGCTGCTGTGTCAGCCCGTCTTGTGTAGGACCTTCTCCTCCTTGGCTGCCCCTCTACTGTGCCAAGCATGGTGTCCTTCTCCAGGGAGGGTCTCTTGATAACTTGTTCAAAGTCCATAAGATAAAGCTTCTCCCGCTTTGCCTTTAAGGAGCACTCTGCCATACCATACTTTTTCCAAGACAGATTTGTTTGTCCTTTGGGCAGTCCACAGTACTTTCAGTTCTTCCTCAGTCCCATAACTCGAATCTACTGATGCTTCTTTGATCTTTCTTATTCAGGCTTCAACGTTCACACATATATATAAAGTGATTGAAAGTATGAGGGCTTGGGTCAGGCACATTTTAGCCCTCAAAGTTAATAGCCTTGCTTTTCAACACTTTAAAAGAACTATTGTGTGGTGGATTGACTCAATACAATGCATCGTTCTATCTCTTGCCCCTGCTTCCATGAGAGCTGTTTGTGGATCCAAGCTAGACAAAATCTTTGACAAGTTCAGTCTTTTCTTAGCTTAACATGGTGTTACTTATTGGTCCAGTTGTAGGGTTTTTGTTTTCTTTATGTTGAGCTGTTCATTCGTATTCAAGGCTGTAAACCTTGATCTTTATCAGCAAGTGCTTCAGTCCTTCCTCACTTTCAGAAAGCATGATTGGGTCATCTGTATATCAAAGGTTGTTAACAAACCGTTCTCCACTCCTGATGCTGCATTCTTCTTCCTGTAGCCCACCTTCGCTATTTGCTCAGCAGACAGATTGAGTAAGTGTGGTAGGGGGATACAACCCTGATGCACACCTTTCCTGGTTTTAGGTTCTGCAGTATTTCCTTGTTCTGTTCAAACAATTGCCTCTTGATCCAGGTACAAGCTCTACATGAGCACAATCAATTTTCTGGAATTCTTATTCTTCTCAAGATTATCCATAGTTTGTTATGATCCACACAGGGCAATGCCTTGGCATTGTCAATACATCTTTCTGGTATTCTCTCTTTCAGTCAAGATTCTTGTGACATCAGAAATGATATTCCTTTTTTCACATCCACTTTTGAATCTGGCCTGAACCTCTCGTAACTCCCTGTCAATATATTGCTGCAACTGTTGTTGGACAATGTTCAGCAAAATATTATTTGCATGTACTATAATACCATGTGTTCTTTAGCTACATATAAAATT
>NW_022107431.1:54046993-54057600 GCF_000313985.2 Echinops telfairi | reverse complement strand
CATCCAGTTGAGGATTTTGTAATCCATACTGAAGGATGTATCTTTGATCTTCAGCAAACAAGGTTTTGTCACCTGCATATTATAGATTGTTAATAAACCAGCTGTTTCTTCCTATAATCTAGTTTCTTGAAATATTTGCTCAGCATACAGATTGGATAAATTTGTTGAAATGCTACAATTCTGACACACATCTTTTCTGATTTTAAACTATGTAGTATCCTTTGTTGCAATTGACTGCTTTCTGATCTGTGTACAGATTTTGCATTAGCACAATAAAGTGCCACCACTTGTCTGTAAGTTTGTTCTACTGTGGTGGTGTGTGTGTTGTTGTGATGTGGGAAGCTATGTCACTGGTATTTCAAATGCCAGTAGTCAGCCAAAGTGAATAGGCTTCAGTGGAGCTTCCAGACTAGGAACTGACAAGGAAGAAGGAATCAGCTACCCACTTCAGAGAAAGTAGTTGCTGAAAATCTTATAAATAGCATGGAAATATTGTCAGATACTGCAGGTCTAAGGAACAGAAGGTGAACACTATTAGAGACATTGCCACAGGAGGAGCTGGCTTTCTCGATGTTGAGTTGACCGCAGTGATGTGAAGGAATGAATGAGTAAAGTCTTTCAGATCTTCATTTGCTGATGGGACACAACTCAAAATGAGAAGAAACAGCTCCAAATTTGCTAAAATCAGAATGTGGAATTAAAAAGTATGAATCTAGGAAAATTTGAAGTTATCAGAATTAAATGGAATGCATGAAGATCTGGATCCTAAACATTAGTAAGCGGAAATGGATTGGTATTGCTATTTTGTGTCAGAAAATCATATGACTTACCATGCTGGAAATGACCAAATCTAGAGGAATGGTCTTGTATATATTCTCAAAAAGAACATTTCAAGATCTCGAAGGAAGTACAACGCTGTCTGTGATAGGGTTATTATCTACTTGCCTTCAAGGAAATCCAGTCAATACTATTATTATTCAAATGTATGCATCAAACACCAAGCCTAGTGATGAAGATGTTGAAGAATTGTGCCAAAGTCTTCAGTCTGAAATTGATCAAACATGCAATTAAGATGCACAGGTAATTATTTGTCATTGGAATGCAAAAATTGGAAACAAAGAGGAATGAACAGTAATTGAAAAATTTGTCTTGGTGATAGAAACAAAGCTGGAGATCACATGAGAATTTTTCAAGACAATTGACATGTTCACAACAACTGCCTTTTTAATTTTTCTCCCAACAACACAACGGCAACGCACCTGTGGACTTCTCCAGGTGAATTGCAAAGAAATCAAATGGACTCTGTCTGTGGGAAGAGATCGTGGAGAAACTCATCCTCATCAGCTAAGAGCAGAACATGGCCGACTGTGGAATGAATCATCGTTTTCTCACTTGTAAGTTCAGATGGAAGCTGAGGAAAATGAAAACAAGTCCAAGAGAGCCAACTTACAGCCCCGAGTCTGCCCCTGAATTCCGAGAACAGATTCTACCCTTTGTACATTGATGGCAGACGAACATGATTCTTGAAGGAAGCAAAAGGATATTTAAAAGACAAAAAATTTAGAAAAGATCAAAGTGGATGTCAGAAGAGAGTCTAAATTTGCTCTTAATTGTAAAATAGCTAAGGTAAATGGAAAAAATGATGAAGTCAAAGAGATGAACAAAACATTTCAAATGACAGCTCCAGAAGTAAAATATTATAATGAAATGTACAGAGATAGAGTTAAAAAATCAAAGAATAAGAACACATTCAGCATATGTTAAAATGAAAGAACTCAAGAAAAAGTCCAGGATACAAGTTGCATCATTGAAAGATTCTATGGGCAAAATATTGAATGATGCAGGAAACATCCAAAGAAGATGGAAAGAATACATAGAGTCACTGTACCAAGAAGACCATCTCATAATTCTAGGAGACAAAATATGAGCAAGAACCAATGGTATGGACAGAACAAGTTCAAATTACACTGAAAGCATTAGCCAAAAATAATTCCAGCAATTGATGGAATATCAATTGAAATATTTCAACAAGCTGATGAAGCACTGGAAGCACTGACTCAAGTATGCCAGGAAATTTGGAACATAGCTACTTGGTCAGCTGACTGGAGGAGATTCAAATTTGTGCCTAACTTGAAGAACAATATTATTAATGTCATCTGGAAGTAACATTTTGCTGAAAATCATCCAAAATGGGTTACAGCAGTACATTGACAAGGAACTGGTAGTGGTTCAGCCTAGATTCAAGAGAGGATGTGGAACAAGGGCTATCATTTCTGGTGTCACATGGATATTGGCTGAAAGCAATGAAATCAGAAAGAGGTTTGCTTGTGTTTTATTAACTATGCCAAGACATTCAACTGTGTGGATTAAAATTAAATATGGATAATCTTGGAAAGAATGGGAATTCTGGAACATTGATTGTGCTCATGTGGAACTTGGTTCAAGAGGCAATTGTGTGAACATAACAGAACAGAATAGTGCCTGGTTTAATATCAGGAAAGGTATGCATTAGAGTTGTATCTGCTCATCATACTTATTCAATCTGTATGCTGAGAACATAATCAAAGAAGGTAGACTATATGAAGAAGAATGCAGCATCAGGTTTGGAGAAAGGCTTGTTAACCACCTTTGATATTCAGATGACATAACCTTGATTGCTGAAAGTGAGGAAGACTTGAAAGGTTTACAACCTTTAGTATAGATCATAGGTCAATGTAAAGAAAACAAAACCCGTCACAACTGGACCAATAGGTAACATCATGGTAATTGGAGAAAAGAAAGTTGATGGAACAGAATGTGAATATTCTCAAACAATGTCATTAATATGGCATGGGAGTACATTTTTATTGTAGATAATTAAAAAATGGTTGCAACAGTATCTTGACAAGGCTAGAAATTCAAGCAGGATTTAGAAGAAGACTTGAAATGAGGGATATCATTGCTAATGTCAAATTTATCTTATCTTAAATCAGTTAATACCATACAAATGTTTAAATAACTTGTGCTTTAATGACTATGCTAGAGCATTTGTTTGGATCACAACAGATTATGGGTAACTTTCTGAAGAATGAGAACTTTAGAACACTTGATTGGGGGCACTTGTATCTATAATCTGAACATAGATTAAGAGATTGTTGCTAAAGTAGACAAAGGGGATAATGTGTGGTTAGAATAGTAGTTACTTATTGGTCGGCTGTTCAAAACCACTGGGTGCTCTGATGGAGAAAGATGGATCTTTCTACTTCCATAAAGAGTTATAGTGTCAGAAACCCATATGGCCACGTCTATCCTGTCCTATAGGGTCTCCATGAGTCGGTATTGACTTGATGGCAATCAGTGTGGTTTTGGTGTAGTTTAAGATTAAAAAAAATGTGTTTCAGGATTATGTAATTTCCCCATATTTATTTTCACTCTCTCTCTTACAAAAAGCTCACTCTCTCTCTTACAAAAAGCTCACATCCTCAAGGAGGCATCATCAGGCAACCACTTGAGTTACAGGTTGAACTCTATCCCTATCTCCATACAAACAAACAAAAACCAAGGAGTCCATTTTCACTCATAGTGACCCCATAAGGCAGTCCATTCTGATTCAGTGATGCCGTAGGGCGGAAAGGAATTGACCCTGTGGGTTTTGGAGACTCTAACTCTTTACAGGAGTAGAAAGCCTCATCACCAGTGCAGCTGGTGGTTTCTAATGACTGATTGGGATTAGCAGCAGCTCAATGTGTATGCTGCCTGTCCCCACTCCCACAGGTCCCATCAAGGTGGCATAAAATCTAAACATGACTCAGGTGATCCTTGGTGAGATGGATTGACACAAGATGGATGGACTGCAAGAATGGTCTCAAACATGGGAATAATAATGACACTTGCATAGAACTGGGCAATTAAAAAAAAAGAACTGGGCAATGTTTTATTGAGTCAGAATAAACTGGACAGTATCAACAAACCTTTGTTTCCATTGTAGATAAACAGATGATGAATCAATCATTGATTCTTTACTCTTGGCCTCATAGTTGTAATTGACAAAGCCTAGGGTTGAACTCATGTATTTTGGCTCATTGTATATGGCTGTTTCTATTAACATCTGTCTTAAAGTCTGCCTAAATAAATTAAGTATTCAGAATTATGTCTAATATATAAAATATTAAATATCTTGGTTAAGATAATATGACAAAGAATTCAGGAAATGCAAATACATCTTGACTTAGAGCGTTTCAAAGGTCAACAAAGCTAGGTCAATCACATGTTTACCACAGATAAAACATGACCAGGAAAAATGTGGTGCCTCCATTATTCAATATTCTTAATTCTGTGGATATTCAAACATGTATATCAAAATTTCAAATTTACATTATCCTCAGATATGCAAGGAGATATATTGTCTCAATTAATAGAGCTAACATAATCTCTCTGCCTTGTTGGAAAACAGGAAAAGTTGGATTTGTTGATTAGCATGATCTCAGTCTGTTCTACGTTAAACTGTCTCCTTCAATTTAATACTGAGTCTATTTATAGTTCAGTTTTGTATTTGGTCTGTATTTAACAATTGTTGTGGATGACTCAGTCTCCCCAGAAAATTCAAAGTCTTCTGGAGTTTAGACTCCTCATGTGCCTCTCACTGGGTAACATTTGAGAGTAGAAAGGAACTTGTAGTGTTCCCAGGTTGACCTGGTATTGGATGTTAATGTTACAGTAAGAGACCTTGGATCTCATATATTATCTTCTTTGTTCTTGTAATACTCAGGAATATTTTTTTGCTCTATGGCATTGCTGATACAAATGACATAAGATTGCATGATGGAAATTTCAAGACCAATAATTTCTTGGTTGCACATACTGTTTTTCAAAAACAGAAACTGTTGACTCTGTATGTAGATCTCATTAGAGGAAATACACAGATGGAATATCTGATAGCTGCTGGGATAAAGCTACTTTCTGCTCTGGTGCTTGTGATTTAACTTTTGCAGTCCTACCCTAAGAAAAGATTCACTCTGCTTGGTCCTCTCAAATATCCCCTATACCTATCTGAATGCTTCTATAAGCCATTTCCTGGAGTGGGAGATCTGAATTTAAGAGGGGCTGCAACAATCCCTCCCCCCACCCCCACAGTCTAATAGGGTCTATATAAGTGGGTTGTTTTTTATATCCTCATTTTATTTTGCGAGAAATACCCTTTCATCTTCTTTTTCATATTTCAGATTCATCATTCATCTCTAGGACCTGATAGAGGGAAAGAAATTCAGTAAGGAGAGGCATAGACTTAAAAATTAGCCAGATTATCCTACTGTAATAGCTCATGTATTGTGGTGATGCTTGAAACTATGCCACTGGTACTTCAAGTAACAGGAAGGTCACCTATGGTGAGCAGATTTCCATGGAGTTTCTGGATGAGAACAGACTAGGAAGAAGGAATACACAATCAATCTACTTCTGAGTGATTAACCTCTGGCACGAATAAATAGCCATGGCACATTGATAGAATGCCAGAAGATAACCCTCTCATCTTAGAAGGCACTTAATGTATGACTGGGGAAAACCTGTGTCCTCAAAATAGAGCTGATCTTAATCACGTGGATAAAGTAAAACTTTTGTGACCTTCATTTTCTGATGGGGCACAAGTCAAAATGTGAAGAGATAGCTGTAAACATCAATTAATAATTGAAACCTGGAATGTATGAAAATTTCCAATCTAGGAAAATTTGAAGTCAAAAATTAAACAGAACACACACATCTTAGAAATTAGTGAACAGAAATGGACTGGTTTTAGCAGTTCTGAATTGGATAGTCATATGGTTTACTATGCCATAAATAGGAAATTCAAGAGGAATGACAGACATTTAATTCATTGTCAAAAAGAACATTTCAAGATCTATCTTGAAGTACAATATTGTTTGTGGTAAAATAGTATCTATATGATTACAAAGAAGACAAGGTAAAACAATCCTTTTAAATTTTTTCTTGACAAGATGAATTGGCATAATAGCTGCAATAATGGGCTCAAGCATCACAACTATTTTGAGGATGGTGCAGGCAATATTTTCCTGTATTGTCTGTAGGGTCCCTATGAGTAGGAGCACATTAGTGGTATGAGAAACAACAACAATAGCATTCTGGATAGACACATGCTTGCTAAAAGTAAATAGATGTGGTTGAGGAAAATCCATATATATATATATTACAATGTTCTGCTATTCATAAGGTTTGCAATGGCTAATCTCTCAGAAGGGATTCTATAATGTAAACGCCATACTATTTTAAATATGAAAATAATAAAAAGATAAAAATCCAGGCCACGTATGTATCCACACAAATACACATACATGATATAGATATTCCTACACACTTGTTATTTGTACCTTGGCCTTAGATTTTTTTTAATGGCACCACTGCTCATTAAAACCTACCTGTGAGCCAAGGGCAGAGATAAACCTCATTTGTTATTTTTATTCTCAAAGGACAATTATCTACCCTATTAACATTTGGAGACAAAGTAAGCACATTTGTTTCAAGTTTTCTTGTGAGGGACTGAGTTTTAAAACATCAGGTTCACTCAATTATCAAAAACATTTAAATTCAGTCAAAGTACAAAAATAAACACAAAAGGAAAGTGCCAGCAAGTCAATTCTGACCCTGTAGGAGATAGTAGAACTGCCTCTGTGGGTTTCCAAGACTATAACTATGGGAGAGGAAAGTCTCATCTTTCTCCTTCAGGACAACTGGTGGTTTCAAATCGCTAACCTTGTGGTTAGCACCCCAATGTGTAAACCACTATGCTACCAGGGCTCTACAGCAATTTCATCAAATATCTCTGTTACCTGTTATATCTGCAGTAACTAAACCTTTCATTGTTGCGTCCCGGCCTGCGGGACTCACGAGCAAGGCCCTGCGGGGAAAGTGGAACCTGGATGGAGAAAAGACACGGAGACGTGGAGCAAGACAAAACTCTGATCAAGCTCATTTATTTGGGCAAAGCTGGGGTATAAAAAAGGGGGACTGGGAGGTGCATATTTTAATAAGGTGTGCGACACAGCATCCAATCCAACAGGTACATTAATGAAGCATAAGAACGTTAACCAATCAGCTGTAGGTAAAAGGGCGCGCGCTAGTTCTCAAAGGCGTCCTGCATGCAGATTAAGGTCCATCAGGTGTAAAGCAAAGTCCATCTTAGTCCAATGAGCGCCTGGCATTATTAACCAATGGGTGAAAAGGTCAACTTTACAACTGCCCGTGCTACAGAGCACGTAGCTAGGAACGTGGAGGCAGGAATTTAGGCAGGGCCTTACAGGTTTTGCAAATGAAAGACTAGGAAGCAGCCAAGTTCGGCTCAGGCTGAGGCCAAGGCCTTAAAGGCCACCGGCTCCCAACATTTCATATATCTTTGCACAAGCAAGTTCTGTTCATCGTTATCTATCACATACTTTAAGCATGAAATAGTCACCATCTGTACTAATTACATAATTAATCATTTAATTGACCAGATGCAGATGTTCCTTATTAAATCAAATTGACTTTGAGTGAACCCTGATATACCTAAAGCAGTCGCATATTCTTTCCTTTTTCTGTCTTAATTTCCATCTCTTCTGATGTTCTTTGCTTCTACACAACTCCCTGTTATTATTATTTCACCAGTAATTTTCTGAAGCTTTTCTGAGTAAGAAAGGTAAAAAGTAAATGTAAAGTTAAATATGTCATCATTGAAACAAATCATACAAATAGAGTAAATATCAGGTAAACTAGTAGAAATCTTGTCAGACACACAAAAATAGGCATTGCATGAATAAAAGACACTAAAAATAAGTAAAAGTTAAAATAGTCTTGTGCCTAATTCTTAACATAATCTTTGAGTTATAAGAAATTATACTGAGTATTTAAATCATTATCTTCATGCACAATTTAAAAGAACCTTAACATTTGTGTAATGGAAGTCTGGTCTATTGAAAGTAGATAGCCAGGATACACGCATTTTTAATCATAAAGGCATTTTTTTTCATTGCTTTGGTAATTTAAAAACATTATGAATTACCAACATATCCAGGCTATCAGTTTGTTGTATACTTTTTTTTACTGTGTGTTTCCTTCTAGTGAGAGATGTTTAAGAAGTATTGTAAGAAGATATCTATTCTAATACATTTTGTATACAATTAAGACATGTGCATAATACAAATTAATCAACCACTTAAGTCTTTTAGAAGGATCTTTAGGAAAATGCAATACTTTTTTCAGTGACGCATTTCTTGGCCAAGAAAAAATAAATAAATAAATTGTGTCTTTGTTCAAAATGATAAATTATGCAGCCAGTCTTGGTGAACCCACAGTTTAAAAGCAAATGTTATTAATTTTTTAAGCCTGAAAGGTTTTTCCCAAATGTCTGAGACCATGAACATTAATTAGGTCATTACTAGTATAATTATGAGGTCTTCACATCTGAAAGGTGAATCTCAAAATATATATTCTCTTTTCCTTTAGTATGTTTTTAATACAAGGCTTAAATCTCTTTGTCTTACCCAAAACTGAGTTTATCTTGACATTTTATCTGACAACATGAGTGAGTTTCTGCACCATGAAGTCCATTGGGCTTTTAGGGGTGCCAGGAATCATCAAAGCCTCAGAGTCAAGCAATGAACTGGCAGAAAGCATGTTATGAAATTCTTTTGTCAAATTCACTAATAAAACAAGACCAGTAGAAAAAGAACTTCATGTTCCTCTTTTCTTTTATTCTTACTTTGACTTGCACATTATCCTTTTTCACTTAACATCTGGGACTAAGCAATAGTAGACCCGACTTCCAGGACATAAAAGCTCTTTTACAGAATATCTGAACCTAATGCATGTATTTTCCCTGTTGTGAGTTGATATTCATTTAGTGGGAGTAACAGACCCAGAAAGTACTGCATATGTTCTTTTTCTTTTATAAATGGCAAGTTCTGAAAAGATAGTAGAATAAATCACAGTTATCCATGGATACATTATTTCTATGGTATATTTAAAAATATAGGTGAGAAAATTAACACATTGCAGGATATCAAATATGAAAGTTCAAATATTTTGCTAGTAAAAATATATATAAATTATCAAGGGTTCATGAGGAAAAGGAGGGGAGGGGGAAATGAGGAGCTGATATCAAGGGCTCCTGTAGAAAGAAAATATTTTGAAAACGATGATGGTAACATATGGACAAATGTGCTTGACATAATGTATGTATGTATATATTGTGATGAGCTGTAAGAGCCCCCAATAAAATGATTTAAAATAAAACCAAAAACAAATTGGGGAGCTGATATCAGGGGCTCAAGAGGGAAGAGAATGCTTTGAAAATAATGATGGCGGCATATATGCAAATGTACTTGACACAGTGGAGGAATGTATAGATTGTGTTAAGAGATGTAAGAGCCCCCAATAAAAGTATTTTTTAAAAATACCAAAAAAAAAAAGAAGAAATTTACAGTGGTACATCAACAGAGAGCTGAGAGAAATTCAAGCCAGATTCAGAAGAAATTTGGAACAAGGGGCATGAATGCCATAAGTGACCTAAGATGGATGTGGGTTGAATGCAGAGTATCAGAAAAACAATTACTTTGTTTTTTTAGGATGTAAAGGCATCAGATGATGAGAATCATAACACACTATGTATAGCCTCAGAAGAATGGAAAATGTAGAACAATTCATTGTGCTCATGAGAAAACTGTAAATAGCCCAAGAGGTGGCTGTTTGGATAGAATAAGGGATTATGACATAGTTTGAAATCAGGAAAGATATGTTAGGTTTGTATCCTTTTACTATACTTATTCAGTTGTTATGCTGAGCAAATAATCCAAGAAGCTGCACTATGGAAAAGAATGTTGCGTAAGGACTGGAAAAAGGTTTGTTAACCATCTGGGATACGCAGGTGGCAAAACCTTGCTTGCTGAAAGCCTAGAGCATTTGAAGCATTTCGAATGAAGACCAAAGACTGCAGCATTCAGTATGGATTGCCACCCAATGTTAAAAAATCAAATTTGTTCACAACTGGACCTATAGAGAGTATCATGATAAAGAAAGGATTGCCGTTGTCAAGGATTTCATTTTACTTGGCTCACTATTCCTGGAGGCAAACTCATAGACATCTAGGCAATTCTGATTCATACTGACCTTATAGGACAGAGTAAAAACACTTTTGGGTTTCTGAGGCTGTAAATCTTTAAGGGAGAAGGAAGTCTCTTTGTTCTCACGCAGAATGGCTGATGGGTTTGAATTACTGACTGTGAGATTAGGAGTCTAGCATGTACTCCGCCAAGCCACCAGGGCTCCTTCTCATAGAAGCAGCAGTCAAGAAATTAATCTATTGCATTTGGCTAATCTCCTGCACAAAAACCTCTCTTTAAAGTGTAAAAAGAACAAAGATGTCAATTTTGAGGACTAAAGTGCACCTAGGAACCCTGATAATGTAGTGGTTACACCTACTTTCTAAAATTTCTTTGAACTGAAGTCATAGTGCCGCAAGTCACTGTAGGAAAGGATGTCATTAAATCTGTTAAGCACCACTGAGTCAGTCCCAACCCATAGCTATCTCCTGCACAACAGAATGAAAGACCACACAGTCCAGCACCATCTTCACAATAATTCTT
>NW_022107431.1:54040994-54045642 GCF_000313985.2 Echinops telfairi | reverse complement strand
TCAGGCATCAAAGACGCCCCCCCTGCCCCCAAAATCATAACATTGTGAATGAGGGGGAGTGCAGAGTGGGGACCCAGGGCCCATCTGGGAGCTCATGTATCTTTTATAAGTGTCTTTATAAAAAAAAGTTAGATACATACAAAATTTATTTATTTTTAATTTCTTAAAACCCCAATGCTTCAAAATCACTTTGCTACAACTTCAAGTTAAGGTTCCATCAATCAAATTAGGAACCAAGGCAATAATCTATTTCTTTTAATGAGCCTCCACTGTCAAACTCCCATAATACATTCTTGGAAATCAAGTCAAAGAGGAGGGGAAAAAAAGATGAAATATTATAAATCCCAATCTTGAGCTTTTCTTTACTATGTGACAAAATTATTTTGAAAGACATCAAACCTAAATTTTGAGTAGCCTGAATATTTAATTTACACTGAAATATCATTAGGAATCTCAGTTCATGCTGTAAAGAATCCTGCTCAGCTCTAATGTAACTACAGACTAAGTATATGGTGATTTTAAAATACTAGGAACTTCTTTTAAAAAGGAGAATTAAAGAACTGATGGTTTATTATAAATTGATTACATAAGTCACTGCACAAGAATTTCTTTAATATGAAATGGAAATAGAGCATAAAGGGATTGGCAAGCTAAGCTCAAACTTACAGATTTAAATCTCAAACTGTCTTCTAAAATCTATTGCAAGCAAGAAAAGAGAAACCTACTCCTACTTTATTAACAGTAAAACATTAAAAAGATGAATGGGGTTAAAAATCAGAATGGTTGAACTAAATCATTTGATATTTTGATAATTGCTGCTTAGGGCAGGAATTGTCAAAAAGAAGGGAAACAAATCAATCACTTTTGAAAATCTTCAGTGTACATCTCTATGTTCAGAGACTTTAAACAGAAAACGAAATTAAAGCAAGACCTTGGACATAAACAGGTCTGGTTTTTAATTTTATTTTTATGCTTTGCTAGAAATGTAGCTTTGGACAATTAACTCTAAAATGGGATCGCAAAATTAAATGACTCCAGTGCTCACGAAACTCAACTGAATGAGCTTAGCAGGTTGGAGATTTCATGATCTAGAGTAATGTACTTCATCCAAATGACACTGATTTCTGTACTGAGTTCAAGCTTGTCCATATTTTAGTACCTCAAAATGAGGTCGGTATCTGGATTTCTAAGTTCAAACCCCTTGGTTTAAATGTTAATAAATAATAAACATATTTAACAATATAGTTTTGATGGGTCACTACTCATCTGTCAGCTTTCTGTACTAGGCTTGTTTGTGTGTCACTGTGATTCTGGAATGATGCCACCTGAATTTCAAGCACAAGCAGGGTCACCCACAATGAACATGTTGCTGGAGAGGTTCCAGACAGAAGGAATAGATTATCCACATCTCAAGGATTATCACTCAGAACCTGAGGACTAACAGTGAAACCCTGTCTGCTACAGTGCTAGACAATCAGCTCCTCAGGGTGGGAGGCACTCACAATATGACTGGGGAAGAGCCGTGTCCTCAAAGTACAGTCTGCCTTAACTGGATGGGTTAAAGCTTTGGAGAACTTCACTTGCTGATCTGGCAAGACTGAAAATGAGAAGAAACAGCTCAAATATCCACTAATAATTGGAATGTGGAATGTATGCAGTATGAATCTAGGAGAATTGGAAGTTAGAACAGGTGAATGAAACAGAAAGATCTATAACCTAGACACTGGTGAGCTGAAACAGACTGGCACTGGTCATTTTGAATTGGAAAATATATAAGATTAACTACACCAGGAATGACAATTTCAAGAGGAATTGTGTTACATTCATCTTCTCATGGAATATCTCATGACCTGTCTTGAAATACAATGTTGTCTATAATAGGATAATATCTACACGCCTACGTGGAAGGCCAGTTAATACAACTATTATTAAAATTTTATACACCAGCCACTAAAGTCAATGATAAAGGAAGATTTTTTACCAACTTATTGAGTCTGAAATTGATCAAATATACAATCAGAAAAATTTATAACTACTGATGATTGGTATGGGTAAGTTTCAAAGAAAAAAGTTCAGAATGATCAAAACAAAGCAAAATTCAGAAAGACCAAAGATGTTTTTTATTACAAATAACTATTTTCAATAACATAAACAGTGCCTATACACATGGACCTTGCTAGATGTTATATCCAAGAATCCAGCCCAATCCAAGAACAGTTAGTTCTTATAACATGAACCTGCTCAATACTCTCTTCATGAAGAGATCACTGAAGATAACGGTGCTACAGCAAAGTGTGATTAGAAGACAGTAGATCGTGCCCAGCCATCAATTGGAATAATGTCTGAGGTCTTAAAGGCTTGTATACAAACAAGCAGCCATCTAAGTGAGATGTCAAATAAGTCCACACAGAAGAAGCCCACCAGCCTGTGTGATCCAAAGGTGACCACCACATGTGATGAAGGGAAAGTTATCAGAACGTAAATTATGGATACCCAATTTGTGGAAGACTCTGGAAGGCAGTGGGAGCCCCAAACCCATCAGCACAGTCTCTAGTCAGAGTAAGCCTCTGGCAGATCTCCTCTACCCAAAGGTGAGGAACTTGAATGGCTTTACTCTCAGGGGTTCTTGTAAACTTGATTATGGTGGATCCAACCATGGTGTCATATGATACTTGCTCAGTAGAGCTTCCTCTTGACCTGACCTGAATTTGTTCTAGGTTCAAGTATTTCTTTTTTATTCCATGACAGAAATTTCTTTTCTGGCTTTTTAATTATTGATGGTTGTCTTTTCTTTCTTACTCTTTATTTTTTTAAATTATTTTTTCTGTTTTTGATTTTAATTGTTTCTGTTAGGTTTCCCAGTTTAAGAAGCACCGAGGGAGTTGCTGCATACAGACAATAACTGAAACAATGGCTTGTTGGGGGAGTGAGGGGACTGGAGAGCAAACAATGAATGGGGCAGCAGAAAGCGAGCACAAGCACTGGTTGTGATGATATGTATAAAATTCTTTAAGAAAGCAATTTAAATATGGAAGTGCGTGAGATGTGAATATTAAACCAAGAAAACTATTAAAAATACAGAAAAAGAAAAGAAAGAAACCAAACTTGGCCACTGGTTACTATGGGTGAAGGAGGAATAGTGTTTGCTTAGGGGCATTGAGTTTGTGTTTATGGTGGTGGAATAATTTGGAAGAATATAGTAATAACGGTTGTACAGCATGAAGAATATAAGCCATTGAACTGGAGAATGTTTTGTTGTGTATATTTTTGCCACAATTAAAATAATTACATGAAGAACAATGAGTACAAGGAAGAAGAAAATGCTCTCAAATTGATTGTGGTAATGATTATGCATCTCATTGATATGATTAAACTATTGAATTGTATGATATGTGGATGAAGTGCCAAAAAAACCTGTTTTTTTAAAAAAGAATCCACAGGAATCAAGCTATGGAAAGAGATGACGGAGAAGCTCAATATCACCAGTTAAAAAAGGGATGGCAGTCTGTGGCACAGACCGTCATGTTTCATATGCAAGTTCATGTTGAAGCTGAATCCAAATTTTAAAAGCCCAAGAGTGCCAAACTATGACCTTGACCATATCCAACCTGAACTTAGAGAACATCTCAAGAAGATATTTGACATATTAGAGACTAACACATGGCACACCAATGACTAAATGCCAGATAAACTTTTGGATGATATCAAGAACTTCATAACTTAAGAAAGCAAAAAGGTCTTTAAACAGAGAGGAAGGAAAAGACCAAAATTAATGTCAAAAAAACTCTGAAAGTTGCTTTTTAATGCACAGTAGCTAACGCAAATGGAATAAATGGTGAAGTAACAGAGCTGAACAGAAAAGTTCAGAAGGCAATTTAGAAGGTTGAGAAGACAAAGTATAATCATGAAACATGCAAAGATCTGGACTTAGAAAAGGGAAAGTTAAGGACACGTTTGGTACATCTCAATTTGAAATAACCGAAGAAAACATTCAAGTCTCGTTGCACCATTGAAGGATTCTATAGGCAAAATATTGAGTAATGCAGGAAGCATCAAAAAGTGATGGAAAGAATGCACAGTCACTGTATCCAAACCAGATCTTCCATGTTCAATCATTTCAAGCTGGTAGCACATGATCAAGACATATGATCAAGAAGTGGTACTTGAAGGAGAAAATCCCAGCTGCCCTGATATTAGCGGAATAACTAGGCTCCAGGAATTCAAGGAAATGCCTCAATATGCTAATACAGCTCTGGAAACACTCACTAGTCTATGCCAAGAAATTTGGAAGATGGTTACATGGACAACCAACTGGAAAACACCATATTCAAGCCCATTTCAAAAGAGGTGACCAGCAAAATGAGGGATTATAAAACAATATAGTTAATATCATATGTGGGAATTATAAAACAATAAATTAATATCACATGTAAGTAAGAATTTCCTGAACGTATTTTAAAATATTGTATCAGTACATCAGTAATGATGATCAAAGATTATAGCCTTCAATATAGATTTTAATCCAATGTAAAGAAAACCAAAATCTTCTCAAAAAAGATATAGCGTCTGGGGTCTTAAAAGCTTGAAGGTAAACAAGCGGCCATCTAGCTCAGAAGCAACAAAGCCCACATGGAACAACATATCAACC
>NW_022107431.1:54035536-54040170 GCF_000313985.2 Echinops telfairi | reverse complement strand
GATGTACAAATGCGCTTTACACAATTGATGTGTGTATGGATTGCGATAACATGTGTATGAGCCCCTAATAAAATGTTTAAAAAAAAATCCTCACAAAAGAAAACAAAAGGCCTAGAGATGCCATCCTGAAAACTGAGGAAATATTGAAGTTACCAAGGCCTTCATTTTACTTGGATCCACAATCCATGCTCATGGAAGCAACAGACAAAAAAATCAGACAATGCTTTGCATCGAGCAAATCTGCCGCACAAGATCTGTTGAAAATGTTAAGGAGCAAAGATATCACTTTGAGGACTACAATGTGCCTGATTCAAGCTATGGCATTTTAAACCACCACATATGTGTGACAAAGCTGGACAATGCTTTAAAAAGAAATCGGAGAAGTATAGACAAAATGCTCTTTCGAAAAGAAGATGGTGACACTGTGACTCACATATTTTGGACAAGTTGAAAGGAGAGATAAGTCCCTGCAAAAGGACACCATGCTTGATAAAGTAGAAGGTCAATGAAAAAGAGGAAGACACTCTGGTTCACAGATACTAGGGGAGAAGACGAGAACAGGTTGGCTAGTCTGAAGTTTACAAAGTTATGCAAAACCTGAGCCCATAGTATGACCTAGCCCCAAAGGGGTAGGGTGTTAAGAATTTGTGATGAGACCCATGGTTGAAAGGTGAGGCAGCTAATGGTTGAAAGGTGAGGCAGCCAATGGACATCCTGGCAAGGCTAATCAGGGCACCCCACAAGAAGTTAGCCAAAACCCAACCACATGAAGAGAAGATATTTTAGATCAGTGGTTCTCAACCTTCCTAATGCCACGACCCTTTAATACAGTTCCTCATGTTGTGGTGACCCACAACCATAAAATTATTTCGTTGCTACTTCATAACTGTAATTTTGCTACTGTTATGAATTGTAATGTAAATATCTGATATGCAGGATGTATTTTCATTGTTACTAATTAAACATAATTAAAGCATAGTAATTAATAACAAAACCATACATACTTATATATTGTGAAATATTTATGTGTTTTCTGATGGTCTTAGGCAACCCCTGTGAAAGGGTCATTCAACCCTCAAAGTGGTAGCGACCCACAGGTTGAGAACCGCTGTTTTAGACTGTTAATTGGTGCATATTGCTGCTGACTTTATGGATGGCCTGTCCTGATTTGACTTTGCTTATGGATGCAAACTCCCAAGGTTCTAACTGGGATAAATATTCTTTATATCAAAGAACATGTTTGTCTACTCAGAGAATTGAGTTGATCTAAATGGGCAGTATAGAAACTGTATATCCAAAATGGGGAGGGTAAAGGCATAAAGTGGCTGGCTTACAAACTTTCATAGGAAAGGGAATATATTGATAGGATCATAGGACTATAATGTAAGGTTCGCCTAACTGCAATTGCTAAGTACAGACTGCTTTTGTCTTGTTTGCTTATAGAGTATTCTGCTTAAATGAAACTGGCACATTTTGAGTTGTGTGCATTTTACTTTCATCCTGTTAGGCACAATTATGATTTTACTATTGTCCTTGCTTTAAAAAGTACTTATGGCTAAGCATTGTGTTACAAGTGCCAAGTTTGCAAGGGGTGGACTGGAATATTTAGGGGTTTTTTTTGGTGCCAACATTGCACCCGTAAGATGATATGGGTAGAGTCTAACCTGTCAATCATCTCACAGCCTGATGATACCTCCTGGTGGTCATGGCCTTCTCATAAGGAGGATCCTGGGAAGTTCTCTCTCTCTCTCTCTCTCTCTGTTTTCACCTACCTGCTGAAGAGCAATGCTTAGACCTGCCAGAGGCCTGGAAAGGCATCCACCATCACTGGATCCATGTGGGAGAAAGTTGTTTGCTCCTTAGGCAAATGGGACAGGACCACAACCTTTCATGGTTCAAGGCCCATGGGAAACACTGATGGCTCAACTGAGGGAGCTGATGAGGCAGAAGCTGGCCTGTCTCTCCACCTGAGATCAAATGGACACTTCATTTCATATTCCCTGGCAAGGCTACAGAAGCAGCAGTCTGAAAATTTATCAGTTATTTCATGTTCCCAAACTTTTCCTCCCTCTTGTCTGTACCCTCAAATAACTGTAAGCTGGTACCTTTGTGTAAACCTGCCACATATTGCAAGCTATGTGCAGGAAATGTATATAAATTTGTATGGAATACATTATCTAAAGTACCATACCTTGAAGTGTCAATACTGCAGGGTCCATGCCCCAACTAGTGAGCCACAGGCTACTCTTAGGCTTTCTTTAGCTTTCAGTCCTAGAGAGGAGAGTTTCATCATGGCTCTATTTTTCCCACACCTTCAGATGCAAACCACTAGTTCAAAATTCAAAAACCCAAAGGGCTCATTTTTCTTTCTTTAGTCTGTCACCCAAAATCTCCACTAGTCTCTTCAATGCAAATTTCCAGAGTGCTCAAAACACTGGGTGGGACTTACCTTTTCAGAGCCTTCTTTGCAGGCATATCCTATACACCTTTAAAGATCTAATTTAATGGCTAAAGACAGTTGGCATTCAAACGCTCTATTTTCATACTTCCTGATAATCATTTCTATGACAATTATATCAATAACAATAGAAGAAATCCGTATCATCCGAATACAGCCAGATGCTAAACACATTAATAAAAGTCAAATTCAACTCTTATCTAACCTATCCCATTCATATTCAATATGGCCTTAGGCCTCTGGCTGCATCAAGCCACAGCAGGGCGGCTGTCAGTAATTTTGACTATGTAGCAAGGTCTCATAGAAGTTCAAGTGGCCATTTTTCTCCCTGCGCTCAAAATTTGTACCTATCTCATTCATTTTTTGCCATTTCAGATTGGGATAACCAAGGCAACAACCAAAGAAAATAATCAAAACTTTAACTTCCCATATTCTTTCTGGAAAACAATCAAGTAAACAGTGTGGGTCTATCTGATCACTGCTTAGCCAAAGAAGAAAAGCTACCATGAGGCAGAAGTCAGACAAGCATCCAGTCTCCATCTTCATGATTTGTTTCTCTAGTACCCCACTCCTGCTACCATAATGTGCTAGGTCGGGTCGACTAGAGAAACAAATCCAGTGACACTCATATATGTGTAAGAGAGAGTTTCATATCAAGAATAATTATGTATCAGGAAAACCTCCCAGCCAGTACAACGCAAGTCCATAAGTTTGATAGTCGTCCAGAAGTCCCTCTTCAGCCTCATGCAACCACATGCAATGATGCAAAATGCAGACGATCACAGACTGGTGGGTGAAAAGTCTTGTGGTTCTAATGCATCTCCAGGGTTCCGGCAGTTCTCCGTGTGGCTTTTCAACAGGAAGGTGAAGGCAGAGAGAGAGAGATGAAGTTCCCAGGATACTCCTTATGAGAAGTCCATGTCTACCAGGAGGTACCGTCAGGCTGATTGACAGGCTGAATTCCACCCATATCATCTTATGGGTGCCATGTTGGAAAAAAAAACCCAAACCCTAATTATTACAATTTGTATTTAACCTTAGTTAATTCTAAAGACACCTTGAAGACTTCATAAATTTTATAAAATCATATAAACTGAAACTTTAGAAAATGAAACTGTTTCTCCTTAAATATTGCTAAGTCTATAGAAACAGTCATTGGACAAATGGTTCCTTGGGGAGGGAAAATGGGGAGCTAATAGTGATGAGAACAAGAATGAAGAAAATATTCTGAAACTGATTGTGGTCATGTTGTACAACTCTTGTTGATGTGATTGAACTAAATATTTGTATACTATGTGAACTTTATGCCAATGAAACTGTTGAAAAAATATCGCAATATCAAAGTATGTTAAAATTACACACGCCAACAGCATCAATTTCTTTTCTTTGTTTCTCGTTTTCAGCTCTGGTCTTTGGATTATTTGGGGTGCTGATTCAGAAGATCACATTGGATAGACTGAATCAGCTTTAGTTTCATAGATATGTCGTTGCACTATATTTTCAGCTATTGGGTTATACTGATTTATTAATTTATCATTCTAGTTTTAAATATCAGTATTCAGACCCACATATTACAAAATAGGAGAAAACACATAGGGAATATTTGGAAAAGAATTGGGTGTTAAGAGACTTCCAAAGGAAGCTGTCTGGTGGAAGAAGCACACCCACCTGTCATTCACCGAAGGATGGTAAATCATATGATCCGAAATAGAAGGAGGGGATAGTATCTGAGCCTAAATTCTGAGACTCTAGTTTGCAGAAGGCTATGGGGGACAATGGGAGCCCAAGATACATTTGTGGGATCTATATAGGAAATAAACCTCCGGTGATTTCCCCTTATCCATAATAGAGAGATGGGAGGAAAATGATTACCAAACAGAGTGCACTGGAAAGATGACTATGGAATATCAAAAGGATAAACCTGATTTGAACAGTTAAAACCTTGTCTGTTGATCCCACCTCTGATGCATTTTAGCTCTGAACTGGTTTACAACACTTTTCTATATTTTTAAAAATTATTTTATTCGGGGCTCTTACAGCTCTTATAACATTCCATACATCAGTTGTATCAAGCATATTTGTACATATGGTACCATCATCATTTTCTAAACATTTACTTTCTATTTGAACCCTTGGTATCAGTTCCTCTTTTTCTCCTCCCTCCCCCATCTCCTAC
>NW_022107431.1:54030471-54032025 GCF_000313985.2 Echinops telfairi | reverse complement strand
AAAAAAAAAAGAGTTGAAAGTTTGGAAACCCAAAGGGGCAGTTCTTCTCTATCTTACAGGGTCTTGATGAGTTAGACTCATTAGGTGGCAGCAGGTTTTTCTTTTTGGTAACGGAGGCTGTGCAGTATATATCGAGACTGTGAGTTTGATATTGCAAAGCCAGGATGCAGCTTGAGAAGAATGGTACAGAGAAAGGAAAATTGAAAAGGCACATGTATGGAAGGTGTGAGGGCAATTTAGAGAGTCGAAAATTAAGACTTCATAGCCATTTTTATAACTAGTTTGAAGATTTGAAATTTTCCTTCAAATTATGCAGTGAACAGTTCAGAACATATTTTAATATATAGAAGTCAATGGATAATTAATGTTAAGTGTCTCAGAGGTGAGGCTGACTCACATTTTTCTTTATAAAAAAATTCTGACTTTTCTTTGATGAGTTCTGTGCCGGGGTGGACAAGTTGTGGCATCTTATAACATGACTGGAACATTTTAGTAAAGGCGCTTGAACACGGATAGATTCATTTTAAGTTTCAGAATACTTCAATCTATTTATCGCACCAAATCGCTACCAATCAACCAGAGCAACCTTATAGGAGAGAGTGGGGCATCTGTGGGTTTCTGAGGCTGTAAAGCTTTATGGGGGCAGAAAGTATCATCTTTGCTTTGCAGAGCAGTGGACGCCAATAGTTATGTCGTGGTTAACAGTTAAACACATAACCCACTATGCCTTCAGGGCTCCTTATTTATTGTACAGTAACTATTGTTTCTGGCCCTCCTGTAAGATAATAAATTAAAGCTACCTGTTATTCAGTTTCTAATAAAAGTAAAGTGATGCTTGGGGAAAATTTCAAGTTCATGTAGTTTTCACTGTTCAAATATAAATTTGAACTGAAAAGACACCATGTGAATGAATGAAGTATAAAAGAAAACCTATACCATACTCACTGCCATCTAGTTGATGCCAACTCACAGCGACCCTGTGGGCCAGGGTAGAACTGCCCTTGTGAGTTCCCAAGCCTGTAGCCCTGTACAGGAAAAGGAAGCCCCATCTTATTCCCTCAGAGTGGCTGGTGATTTCGAACTGCTGTCTTTGCGGTCAGCAGCCCAACTTTTAACCACTACGGCACCAGGGCTTCTGTGTAAAGTATAACTTGGCCTAAATACTTAGTACAACACAAACTGCTTTAAGTAAAGTCAGGGTGTACTTCCTCTAGCTCAGGCTAGCTAATACTACATTAAAATAATCCTGATTTTTTGTGTGTGTGGGCAAGCAGATTGAATGCTGTATGTTATATGGTATATGTTCTGTATCTTTAAAACTAGAGCTGATGGGGGTGGGGGGAGGGGAATAGTGCCGCCTTTGGAATCAGATCAAATATATCCAGAAACAGGTCTAATATTTGAGGTACCAAATTATGTGTTGGCCAATATTATTTTTAATTCCATTTCCTTTTTTCTTTTTAGTGTTGTTCAGAGTGGATAATACCTTTATCTGTTTTAGAGGTTCTTTCAGATATACTGAGTACTATGCCAGTATTTTATATTCTACTTAGT
>NW_022107431.1:54017709-54018935 GCF_000313985.2 Echinops telfairi | reverse complement strand
CCTTCATTTGGGTTTCAGTAATTTCTCTCAGTTACATTGCCCTTGTTGAATCCCTACCAGGCTTCTCACACCCTCCTTGCCACTAATTTTGGTAATTGTCCTTTCCTCCACCTCCATCCTCCCTCTCACATGTCCCCGGAACCATTGGTCCTGTTGTTTTCTCCTCCAGACTGTTCATCCAGCCTATCTTATCTAGATAGACTGGCAGAGATAATAATATGCACCAAAAAACAAGGCATAGCAAGACAAGGCGACAAAAGAGAACACAGCGATGACAACAACAAAGAAAACCAATGACCAAGAAAAAATAAATTTTTTAGAAAATAGCCAGGGGCTTAGGTGGAGAACAAATGTTTTGAGAACGATGAGGGCAATGAATGTACAAAAGTGCTTTGCACAATTTATGTATTTATGGATTGTGATGAGAGTTGTATGAGCTCCTAATAAAATTTTATATATATATATATATGAAGAAATTAGCACTTTAAGCTGTAATCACCATTTTGATCCATTTTAAATGTGGTCTAGATTTTACTATTTTTACTTTCTTTTCAATTGAGGTTTTTCTGTTTTACTTTGGTATTGTTGGAGGGTTTTAATTTTTTTTTTTGTTTGTTTGTACTTTTCTCTGTATATGAAATCTAGAATAGACAAATCTATATAGGACGGTGATTTCATTAATGCTTTCTTGGGAGAATGGCAAGGGAGGTCAAAGGTGAGTGGGGAGGTAATAACAGTGAATACAAGAAAGAAAATATTCCAAAATTAATTGTGGTGACTATACAACTCTCCAATATAATTGAACTATTGAATTGTAGGATATGTGAATTTTATGCCTATAAAACTTTTAAAAGAGAAAATATTAAGATAATGAAGAAAAAAATTTAAGAAATAAAATAAATTAAAAAAGAGAAAAACCTGTAGATAGAATAAGGTTTGTTTTTTTTTACCTTTTTGTGTGTCCTCCAGCTGAGTCTGATCAGGTGCCATGCTCTGTCCCCAAAGTCTATCCTTTGTACTCCCTCATGAGCTCCCTGCTCTGCTCCCCCGTTGCTCTGCTGCATGCCCTTGGGGTCTTTCCTCAGTGTCGAGGGGTCAGTCCGGGCCAGTCCCAACACTGAGTCTCCAGTGTTGTCCCCTATAGGGCCCTGGGCCAGGGAGAGACATCATGTCTCATAGTGGCATCAGCCATAAGGTCCACTCTGTGCATTGACTGTTCAGAGCGG
>NW_022107431.1:53993844-54016721 GCF_000313985.2 Echinops telfairi | reverse complement strand
TCTTTTCTCCATTAACTACCATGTTGGCTGTTGATTTTTCATATATAGCTTGTATAATATTGAGGAATTTTCCTTCTCTTCCTCTCTTCTTGAGTGTCTTCAACAGGAATGCAAGTTGGATGTTGTCAAATGCTTTTTCTGCATCTATCTATATTATCATGTGGTTCTTATAATTTGTCCTGCCAATGTGGCGAATAATACTGATGTTCTTTCGTATGTTGAACCATCCCTGCATCCCTGGTATGAATCCCACTTGGTCACGGTGAATTATTATTTTTAATATGCTTTTGTATTCTATTGGCCAGTATTTTGTTAAGGACTTTTACATCAATGTTATTAGGGATATTGATCTGTTATTTATGTGAAGAGTTATTAATGAGATAATTTGCATGATTTAAAAAAATATGGAGACATTGACATTAGTCTGCATTTTATACTGACAACACATATCATGTCTGATACATTTCAAGTGTTCAATAGCCACATCTAGTCAGTGGGTACTATTATGACATCATAAATCCATAAACAAATAAATAAAAGGCAGAAATTATCATATTGTATAGAAAGTCAAGACTCAACTCTAGCCCATCTAGAATATCTAAATATACTCCATTGTATAAAAAAGAAATAGAGCTTCCACTATCCCACAGTGAAGGACAGTGACCCTTGACACATCACCTAGGGCATAAACTCGGTGAGCTCTGGGCAGCCAGCTGACTGTCTCAAGATCCTTTCTGCCTATGAAATTAACTTTAACTTTAAAGTTGAAGTAAGGAAATAAACCAGGTAGTTCACGGAAATTTGGGTGACTTGAGTCACAGAGGAAAGTATTGTAGAGGAGAGAGCTGCACTGAGAGGTGCCCGAGGTTTGTAGACACTCTACCATAACTCTGAAACCAACTGTTCATGAGTATATGTATAAGTAGAAACTGCTTGAGGCCTGAGGAGGCCTCTTGGCAAAGTAGTTAAGGGCTTAACAAAAAAAGGTCAGCAGGTCTAACATTCTTCTGCTTCTATACAGATTTATGACTTTGGAAAACTTACTGAGCAGTCTTACTCTGTCCTATATGATTGATTGTGTGTCAGAACCCACTGTGCTACAGTGGGTTTGTTTTTGTTCTTGAATACCTAGATGGTTAAAGTTGAACCCAATGACATAGGACTTGCCAGTCTTAACAATTGTGCGAGTTTCCCTGAGACAATTCTTGCACCTTAGGTGGCTGCTTGTGGACTTTCAGGGGTCTGAATCTTTTATGGTAAATATTGGAGTCTTATTTTCCTGAAACTAGTTGGCAAAAGGCCTGGTGGATACTGTTGGGTGGGAAAACAATGAAAGTCATGACTGGCAGAGTGGTGGCTATACATGTCTCTTGGAGTGCAGTCCATAATGGACCTTGTCAAATGTCTTTGGAAATAGAGGTAAGTGGGGGTATCCTATGGAGAATAAGTGGAACTCTGGAATGTTTCAACTTTAATATCAAGGACCATCGAACAAAATGAGGATGATTTTTTTTAAAGTACATTGTAAATTTTGTACACATCATAATAATTAATGTCTGAATTTATTATATTATTTTTAAAGACCTTGGTACATGTTATGATTGCATTTTAAAGTTGAACATGGGACTCTTCATGGAAAGAATAGCTATGGAACTGTATTTCATTTTTAAAATTACATTTTATAATTAAACACTGTTAGAGAAAATATAGTACTTTTCTTAATCATCTTTTAATCAAATGGAACTATTTACTGAAAATAACTTTTGAGTTAAATTGAAATGATTGAAGTAATTAACTTAGAGGTTAAAGCAAAGCACGTAAAGTGTATCATATATATTTGGGGAATATTATTTTACTAATACAGAACCATGATTTCATACTGTACTGATGATTAAGACATAATTGGTAAAGAAATAAGGTCAGCAAAACAGGGGAGATCTTTGACAAGCTGGATTGACACCATGCTTGCAACAATGGCCTCAAATACAGCAATGATTGGGCGACGGGGGCACGGCTGGGTAGTGCTTCATTCTGCTGTACACAGCACTGCTGTGAGTCAGAGCTGGCTGGGCAACACCGATCTAATCTAGCAACAACAATTAATCATGAAGATAGTGACATTGAAAATTCCATTTTACACACACACACACACACACACACACACATATATATATATTAAATAAAAGTGCTAGTTCCTAGAATATTTATTTTATAATATTAAACAGATACTAAAAAATTACTTACCTGAGGATATTGGGATAGCAAGAGGCAGAATCTGGATTTATACCCAGATCTTTCTGACTCTAACATGTGTGCTTTTGATTACCACAGGCCATACCTTTTTAATTATGCAGTATTCTCACAGTTACCTATTGAGTAGCTACACTGTTTGAAACAACGTTCAGCAACTGAGTTTATAGGAAGAGGCAACATATAAATAAAACTCTATCCTACAAGTGCTTGGATTCTAGTAAGGTGAGATGGAAATAAAATCAGCTAGATATGGCAACTACATAGTATCTTAGATTATAGTCAGTGTTAACAAGAAACAGAGGTTACCAGATAGAGGAGATTGAAGATGAAATTAAAAAATTTAAATAGGGTGTTTAGAGGAAAGTACTCTGAGAAAGTGAGCAAAGAGTCAAAGCATAAAGGGGCTGAAAAAGCCTATCTTGGATGATGATGATGATGATGCCGTTTCCCGAAGAGGAAGGTCCTGATGGGGGAGATTCCTTGGCAAGTTGACGGCACATCAAGGAGGTTAGTGTGATGGAGCGGAGGAAGTAAGTGATTGTGTAGGAGACAAGGAGATTGGAAAGGAATAGTGAAGCAGACTGCGTGGAACCTTGTAAACATGTGCTTACTTGCTGAGGTTAGAAGTCATTGGGGGATTTGGACAATAGTGTTAACACCAGACGTGAATTTTGCTAGGATTGTTGACTGTTTTGTGGAGAGAGAATGAGGAGGAGAAAGAATGGAAGCACAGAAACCACTGCATAAGTTATTATTGGTAAGAATTCAAGTCCCTCGGTATAAGGAGTAATGGAAGTGGTGGTGGAAAGTGGTTGGATGCTGGATATAATTTGAAGATAGGCTTTACAGGATCTGCTATGGATTCAATGTGAGTCGTGAGAAAAGAACTGCTACCACTGGCGATGTTTTGACTGGACAGCTGTGCCGATGCAGTTCGCATTAACTGGAATGAGGAAGAGCAAGGTTTTGGGGGGTGTGTGTGTGATAAAATGAAAAGTTCATTTTTAAGCATGGCAAGATGAAACTTCCATCAGATAGTAAAGTGGAGATATAATGTATGATGTGTAATCAGATACCAGGTTTGGTATAGAGGTTCAGGTTACACAAGACATCATCATGTGTGGAAGAGGCAGCTGCAAGAATGTTAAAAAGATACATGGATTAAACCTTTGAGTATTTCAACATTACAAGGCTGTTGGGAAAGTAAAGAGGAAATAACCAAAGAAATGAGAGAGTGGCCAATGAGGAAGGAGGACAATTAAGACTCAGTGGTAATGAGGATGCAAAGAACATGTTTATAAGACCGGGCAGTTAATTGTGTCAAATGGTGCTAAGAGGACAACAAGTGTAAAAGAAATTGAAAAATGCCTAGTGCATTCAATAACGTGAAGGTCATTGACGATCTTAACAAAAATAGTTTCAGTCAAGTGCTGGGGAAAGTGTTGAGTATAGTGAATTTTAGAGATAATTTGCCAATAAAATGTATTAGGCTAAATTGTTTCTTTACAGAAACAAAATATAAAAGAGAGCTATTTATATCCAGAGAGAGACATTTATATCCAGATAATGGCTCACACAGTTGCAGAAGCAGTAAGTTCAGGTCAAGTGTATGGGTCAGAGGTCTGCCAGACTCATAGGAAAACAAAGCAGGCAAGTGGATGAAGAAGTGGATGAGTCAAAGGTCAATAGGTCAGGCTTGTGGTTGAAGTGTCCAATGAATCCAAAGTGGGCAGGTCAGATGACAGGCTGCTAATGGCTTACAGTGTCAGCAAGCATATGAAAGGTCATTGGTTCAAGTCCAAAGACCTGAAAGTTAATGAGCCAGATGCAGGTGTCTTGGGCATGTTTTGACAGTTTCAAAGGCAGGGTTTAGGAATCAGCTTACACCCCTTGGCGGTGACTGCAGTCTCTAAATTGTCTTCCCTCGTATGTGGTTTAGGAATCAGTTGGCTTATATGCCAGGGCAGTGACCTTTCAGTCTCTAAGCTTCCCACAGTCACTAGGCCAGGTTCTTTCATGAGCATAACACACTCTGTGCCTTTTAGCCATTTTATTCCAGTGGGCTTCATACATAACAATAGCAAGTTAAGAAGAAACAGACAAGACTTACCAGCAAGAGCAAGGGAGGGAATGAGAGTTCTGCTCCATTCAAACCAGTGGTCAGAAGCTCTCCCCTTTGGACTCTTGGCTGGATTCTTATACAATTTAGGAGTGGGGTGTATCCATCAGTTTCGCCGTGAGTGTTCAGTCTGATAAGGGGTGTAACCTCAAGTGTTTAGTCCAATAGCTTTGGACGGTGGCCAGATTCTAGTTTACTTCTTTATTCTTGGTGGCCTCTTGTCAGCCTTTTTATTGTCCATGGTTACTCCATTTGTATGCTTTATTCAGCAGGGTACAGACTAGCAAGAAGTAAACAAGCTCTCTGCTGAGTCTACTTATGAAAGAAATAGAGCACACCCCATAGGAAATATCCTCAGTGCTGTGACCTGAATAGAGATGTTGAATTCCCCTCCCCCTCCCACCTTCCGCAAGCGTGGCTGCTCACAGCAGATCCCTCATGAAGTTAATTACATTCTGCTAGGTCACAAAAAGCGGGAAAAGTAGGTCGAAACACTGGGTATCATAGACCAGCCAAGTTGACACAAAGTGGTTGAAAATGGATGAAGTGAGAACTGTGGGAGCATTGATCTGTGTTGAGGGTGGATGAGATTGGGATTCATACGCGTGCTGAACTGCATAGGGAGCAAAAACTGACAGAGTTCATGGAAAAAATGGTATGAAAAGATAATAGATTTTCCCCACTGATTTTTGAAGCCCACTGTCAATGCTACATTGAACTAGATCATATCCAGATTAGAAAGAAGCCCCGTTGTTGCGCTAGATAAGCACGCAGCCTTTAATCTAATTCAAGGGCTCCACAGAAGAAAGACCTGGTGATCATCTCCCACAAAGAGGACAGTTTAGAGAACCCTATGGGGAGGTTCTGCCCCATCACATGAGGCGACTATGAGCAGAAATCACCCAAATAGCTTCTAACAACAGCAAAACCCCAGGTATCTTGAATTGGAGATTTGCTTGTTTTAATTTTTAAATTAATGCTAGAGTAAGGCCTAAGCGGACACTATAACCATCCAGATCATTATTGTTTATTCAGCTCTGTGAGGGACTCCCTTTTCCTTATTAACCTGCTACTCTACTCTTTATGATGTCTTCTTTTCCGGGGATTGATCCTTCTTGATATGTCCAAATTAAATATAATTAAGTCTTGTCATTTTTTTAAGGAGAAAGCTGGCTGTATTTTTAAAGACAAATATGTTGTTTCTTCTGGAAGTCTTGTTATATTCAATATTCCTTGTCAATACATTTTTATTACTAAAATGAAAGTATGTATTTAGAGATCAACAGAACTATTTTTTTCCTTTAAGTCTTTTGTCTACAGAAACACAGATATAATGATCAACCTTTTCTATGAAAATCAAGAACAGCAATAGATGCAGTATTCTATATTGGAGGGTTCAAAAATATAGGGGTTAATGAGTAATTTTATTATGTGATAAAATAAGTGACATTGTAGGAGAAAGAATGTAATGTGAAATCTTAACAAAAATAAATACAATGAGTGTTTAACTTTGTACTTTTATTTGGTGATTAGACAAAGATATTTATTATACCCTTTTTTAAAGCAGGTGCCAAAAGAACACAGACACACACACAGTGTGTATAATATTTTCAAAGGTTACTAAAAATATAATTTAAACATATTTTATATTTAAATTGAATTCAGAATGTTCTACAAGCTTAAAAGGATGTTTGGAATTAGAGTTTTAAAACAGTGGGATTTAGTGTAATAGGTTTGGCAACAAAATTAGTGTAGTTCATGCAACTGATGAACTGATGCAGACCCAGCTGACCAACGTGCACCATGTGTTTGCTCTGGCAAAGAATTTGGAAAATGAATTTGGAGAAAAAAATATCGTATTCAACAGTTTCACTTTTATTGTTGTTTTGTGAGTTTTTTTTTAAGTTTCTAATCAGACTTGCAAAGATAGAGTTCACAAATTTCTTCACATTGATTGGAACCATATTTGAACCATTCATACAAAAAGAAAGAAGATAATTTTGCTTTCATCATATGCTTCTTTCTCTTAATTCCTTCTTAGATTCATGACTCTCTTTCACAATTTCACCATTTATACCATGTTTATAAATTTATTCTGTCTAAAAACAATCCTATAAAGTATCCCTTTCACAGAATAGCATTTCTTTTCTCGGTCATGGTTAAATATATTGTTTTCAGATTTTATTGTTCATATGTTAATTTATGAATTTTCTATATAAAAAAATAAAGCTTGTTTCTTGTATATTAATAGATTGCCCCGTTATTGCTACAAGGTTGCAAATTGTTTCTTGATGCACTCAACTCTGAGAATTCTTTCTGTTTGCAAAAATGTAGAAATATGAATGACCTGGAGAACCCAAGGCTGAGAACTCTGGTATCTCGTTAGAAGGTTGGAAGTTGCTTCCCAGGTTATTCTGACCATTATGTGAAGAGGAACCTCCCCAGTTTTCAGCATGCACCTACATTAACTTCAGGAGCCAGACACACCATTTTCCAAGATGGGTTAGCTTGCATTTCTGTGGCATATTGCTAAACCATAATGGGGCATTTTCCTCAATGAGTGGGAAAAATTTTAAAGCTGGAGATAGTTACATGAAATATGTCACTGAAAAGGACTGTGAAATACAGTAGGCAACTTTGATAAAATAGGCAACTGACTATCTCAAACCAAAGCTCACTGCCATTGAGTCTATTACGTGTTAAAAGTATTTGAATCTTACCACCTTTGGTTTTTTGGTTACCTTAGACAAGTTAATACATATTGTGAGATAGATACATTAGTATAAAAATGGGGATACTATTTATATTAAAAGGTTGTTATAAAAGTAAAATATGTGGGATCCTTCTTTTTTTTCCTTCTACACTGTAACATTTAGTATAGGATTTTGAGATCTTTTGAATAACTAATCTATATTATGTGTGTAATAATAAATGCTGGATAGACTGACAATTAAAGCAATATACATTAATTCTATCATCTAGTAAGTTTTAAAGAGAGCTACAGTTGCTATTTTATTTTTAATATAACTAATACAAATGTATTTATTTGATTTAATTATATTTTATTGTAAATAAACATTCATATTTATATTATACTCGCTAGTTTCATTTATACTTATTTAACGTAAAAGCAACTTCAAGTAGTCACAATACCTAAAGTGGAGGAGAGGTCAGTCCCAGCTGTTGATGGCCTTGACATGGAGGGCGCTGCACGAGTTGACGACGATGGCACAATCAGCAACGTAGAAGCTGGTCAGGGTTGGATGGAGAGGTTAAGTGCAGTTGTCAACACATTCTCACAGGTGTTGATGGGATATTCAGAACCCACAATGATCACAAAATGGGACCGTTTCCTTATATCTAATCTGTATAACTTTCTGAGACTGGCTTTATTATTTCCACTTTACTAACAAGAAAATAGAGGACCAGAAAGTTAAAAACCCAAGACCATATATCTAGTATACAAAGAAGCTGTCTTTAAAGTGCATGCTTTTTCTAGAACTGTATCACTGTAGTAAAAACGGAATGCTAACCCCCCCCCCAAAAAAAAATCTATCCTTCAAGTCATCCTCCCATTTAGTCTGCAGACTAACTGTACGAGAAAGGCATCATCTTTTCCCTTTTACTAAGGAACTGATTAGATACAGAGATTAAGCAATGTTCTTAAATTGTCACTGTTTATACTAATTAAGCAGGTGGTAGTTCAAACCCAATTTTGTTTGTTTTCAAATTCATGCTTCTTTATAATATAACATGCTGCCTAGAGATACAAGATCAGCAAGAGTCAGAGTTCAGTCTGAGAATAAAAATGTGGAGGCTGTGGATGGAATGTGTGTTGAGGGAGATAGTGCGCAAGGGTGGATGAAAATTCAGTATTCACTTTTTGGCAGGAAGGGAGGGGAAATTCATATAGCTCCTCTCAGTGTTCCTCCAGACTCCTACTGCATTCCAGAACGACTTTCTTTTCCCCAAACTTTCCATGCTTTTGTAAGCATTATAATTCTGAACGAGTAATTTCCTCTGTATCTACTTATTCTTCTTTTCCTGGAAAGCATCTCTTGAACCTTACCAATGCAAATAAAGTGTTTGTGTTTTTTTTTGGTATGAAGCTTTCTCTGCTTCAACCAAAGTGAATCTTGGCATTCTTCATTGGAGCTCATTTAGCCCAATGTTCCTAGCTTATTCCTCAGAAACTTCCTTAGAGATTCTGTTTTGATGCATCTGGAAAAAAATGAAATAGAGTTATTGAGACCTGATGGTCTTCAGATTTTTTTCTAACCATCAGGGAACAAGCAACCTTTCCCTTACTCCCACATTCTCCACCCCATCCCAGCCTCGTATTTGCAAAGGCACCATTGCTGCTGTTAACCCTTGCATAAGGTTCCCAGAGACATCTACCACTTATCTTACATTCCACACCTCTCATTGCTTAGTTGAAATATGCCTACTTGATGTTGTATTATGCTTTTGCACATAATAAGCATCATAATAAAGTAGTAACTTTCAGTGGGATTAGCACAATTATGAGACTCAAGGATAACGTATTGACATAATTAGTACTAGACCCTTTCAGTGTTTTGGCCAATTTTGGGAAATAGCAGTTCTGTCAGTTCGGTTTTGAGTCCAACATCCTGTTTCTGATGTATATCTATCAACAACCTCATTATTATCTTTTACTATTGTATCACAAATGTTTCCTTTTGGCTGTACAATTTTGATTCAGCTGTAGAGTGAGATTTATGGACTGGGAAAGCAAACAGGTTTTTTTTTTCCTTCTCTGATCGCTTCCAACTCTATATTGAGTAGTAGAGCGGGCTGTGGATTTTTATTGTTTTTCAATTACAATTATGTTCCCATTTACTCATCCATCAAGAATCATGAGTTTTACAAGTAGGTTTATCACTTGTACAACATAGAGTGATAAATTCATTAACAACTGTTTTATTTTCCTATGCACTCATAGAATTTCCCATATTAATTGGAGTTGGTAAAACTAAAAGAAAAGAAAAACTGCTAGTCGTAACTCTGTGTGAGTAAAGCCAAATAGAAAATGCAGAATTATCGATCAACTGGTAAGCCTAGAATATTCAGGTCAAACAGAACAAAACAAAAACACTTGTTTGGCCCTGGCCATTTCCACATGCTCAGATGATTGCTGGCCCTTTGCTTTACTTCGGAGTATATTGATCCAGGACAAAAGTGACTCGTGGTTTGATTTAATCATTGAAAACAAAAATGTTTGTCTTTGAAATCTAACTTGGGTCATGGTTTCATAGTTTGGTGGATCTTGTGCTCGTGTTGAGAAGTCAAAACTGTTGCTTTGTACTTCTTGGTCAATCATCAACATTTGGCTTGGACACTGAAATCCTAAAACAGAGGCTCTTAAGCAACAAATACCTGCAAGCTGGAGCAACAGAGAAGTTTTCAAATGTTTATTTGCTCTGGCATTTCTGCATTATTTGCTAAACCCACAAAATGTAGATTTTTATCTCTAACTTCTGTTCACTCACTTGTGGCTATACTTTAGGAAGTAGTTTTTCGTCCTTGACTTCCACAGTGAGAAATGTAAGATTTTCGTTGCTACGATTTAGACACTGCTTAATAGCAGCAGCTAGCTTATTTTACTTTTTTGAAGATCAACATTCATAATGTTTTCAGAAGTTTTTAAAATTTTATTTAAAAAATATTTTAGTTTTTTTCTGGATGAATAGTTCACAGACTAATTAGGTTAATAGCATCTTACCCATTAGATTATAATGAAATTATTCTCTTTTCAATAACCTTGAGAGAATATTACTCCATACCTGAAAGTGAAAAATCAAAAATCAAATTGGATATAAGAGATCTTTTCTGGGAATCTGCAACCCACATTTTTTCTGTTTAAAAAAGTAGCAAGAAATATTTAAATACTTTAAATAGTCCTCTGTGTAATACATTGAGGTTTTATACTGAAATTTACCTAGTCTTTTAGGAATGAAAGGTATTGAAAATTCTATTTTGGCCAAATAAAAGGATTTTAATGACCTGTCTAGTAGCTGAATTTAAGCAAGCTAGTGTGCCACTACATTGCCAAGACAAATGAAAACTGATTACTTGCTATTGGAACCAATTTAGTTAGGTAACACTTCATTCTTTAGGCCTCAGGGGAATGAGTTATTCAACTTAAGTGAATTAGCTTCACAAATGCTCCAGAGCTATCGTTTGAAAATTGAATTCATGGTCCCTGGTTTCTTGAAACCTTCAGTGACTTTCCATTGTGTAAAGAATAATGCATGACTTTATAACTTACCATTCCACTTTCATTTCCCTTCAAAGCCCCTGCCTTCCTTGGCCCACCTTAATTTGCTCACCATTCACTGAGCCTATCATACCTACACTCTTAATCTGTGACTGCCAGGTGCTATTCTGTGTGGCCACGAATGCGGAGCTTCACTTTTCTGCTAGACAATCTCCTAATCCTCTTTAAATTCTACCCTTCAAAGTCACTTTCTTCAATGCCTTACTTGATTCTACATTAATTTACTGAATCTTTTTTAATGTGTTTCTATGGCCCCCAAACATGTTTACAATATTTAAAAAACACTGCATGGGGAATTTCAAAATTTCTATGTTAGTCTCCTGGAAGCTCTGGTCGAGTAGTGGTTACTCATTGGGTTGCTAACACCAAGGTCAGCAGTTTGAAACCACTAGCCACTCTATGGGAGACAAATGAGGCTGTCTACTCCAGTAAAGGGTGACTGTCTCAGAAACCCACGGGGCAATGCTATAGGGTCGTTATGAGTTGGAATGAACTCAATGGCAGTGAATTTGAATTTTTGGAGTTTGATATTAGTCTCCTTAACAAAATTGTGAGCTCAGAGTGTCCAAGGTTATTAAATGTTAGACGGATTCTTGTCTTCTTTTCAGGAGACCTTGATTCAGTTCCCAGATAGGCACCTCATGTACACACACCCTATCTAATGCTGATTAGTGTCATTGGAACTTATGGACCAGGAGGAAGGCCGGCTAATTACTGCTGGAAGTAAGTTGATGAAAACTATGGATCACAATGGCCCAAGCACGGAGATGGTGCAGAAGGGGGCAGGGCTTTGTACCATGTAGGGCGTCTCTGTGAGTTAGAGGTCAACTTAATAGCAGTTAATAATAACGAGTCATCAAGGACCCTGTCCCTAACCCTCTTATTATTTATTTATTGTGTGTATCTCTAGGACTCATAGGCGGCTCACTGGCCCTAGCGGGTAAGTGCTGTATTGTTCACCACAAAGTGGGTGGTTTAAACTGACCAGCCACCCTGAGGTATATACTCCCATAGACATGTATAAAACCTCAGAAACCCTACATAAAGTTGTTATGAGTTGGAATCAATTAGATGGCAATATGTTTTTTCTTGTGTGTGTGTGTGTGTGTGTGTGTGTTGTCTATGTTATAGAACTCATCTAGTGCCTAACACATGGTAATATACAGTATTACTTTTTTGTAGCCACTGTAACAAATACCACATCTGGGTGGATTAAAACAGCATTTTATTCTGCCAGTGTTCCAAATGCTTGAAATCTGAAATCAAGGTGTTGGCAGAGGATTGCTCCTTCCGGAGGCTCCAGGAGAGGATCTGTTCCTTGCTGCTAGTTTCTAGTGCCTGTTTATATACCTCGGAATTTCTTGGATTGTAGCCACAATACACCATCTATGCCTCCATCTTTACATTGCCTCTCTGGTTGACTCTCTGAAAACTCCTTCTGCTTATCTCGTAAAAGCATGCGCATAATAAATAGCATTTAGAGCCCAGACAGATAATCCAGCATAAATTCTTCTTAAGATCCTTATCTGAATCAAATATTTTGCTATTTTAGGTAATAATCATCAATTTAAAAATAAAAATAGACACAGCAGTCTATGACAGATAATATATTATACTAAATTACCTATTTAAATATGAAAATGTTAGCTAATAAAACATATTTGAAGAAAGTATCATTAAAATATACCCAAACTTCTTTGTCTCTTTAATCAGGATATAGTAAATAAATCATAACATCACATATTTTGACAACAGTGTTTTCTGACTTTCAAATATGGGCTTGTACATTTATGGATTAATTTTGGACCCATAGTTAGTTTAGGAAAGTTGGTTCACCCCCTTCTAAAATGGATTTAGAACCCAGGCATTTATATAGTGTGAAACAATATATATGAATAAAATCCACTTCTTTTTCTTTTTTTCCCCCAAGGAATATTATTAATGGAAAGTAGACATGAAAGCAGAGCTATATTGGCAATACATGCAGCCATCGTGTAAGTGAAAGTGTTAACAGAACTTTTCAGCCTTCTATAGGAGAAGTTAATCTGCAGGTAATATTTATCTCTGCACCTCCCCAAAATCTGGCTAAAGTGGTACATCACCTATATTTCTGGAAATATTTATTTGGCAAAACAACCATTTATTAAGTGGAGTATAAATAATTAAACTATAAATAATTGGCTGTCATAGTTCTGAACTTCTCTGATCACCATGACTCTTCTGTGTTATTAGAGAGAGAGTTCTTACAAGAGATATTGATTCTTGTTGGGAAAAGGTGTCTAAGCAAGAGAAGTTGTGACATCTCATGAATGAATGTTATTCCTTTATATTTTAGCTTTCACCGAGGATGTCAAAGATGATATTGCCTGCATGGTTTTGTGGACATGTGCATACACTTCTGTGAGGAATCCCAAGTATATGGAATGCTTGACACTGGCTGGTTAGAAAGCTTTGATTTCTGTTCTATGAGTTTCTTGGAAATTGCTGCCAAGTGTGAATTATGGTAGCATTTTTATTCTGGATGTTTAGTTAAATTTAGAAAGAACTCTTGGTGAGCCTGAAGATGTGTAGTGGAGGTTTTCCTTGGGTAACAGAGAGAAGGAACATTTCACACATTTGGGAGGTGATTTTGAACACTCCTTGAATAGGTGAAATTGAACTTCAACTGAAAGGATGAATTAATATATTTAGACGACCTAGAGAATATAGTCATTCGAATGAAAATATATATTATGCTATATTAAAAATTGTATATGTAAGGCACTATACAGTTTATATCACTGGAGTATAATGTCAGAGATGAATAATGAGCGACAACAAAAATGGGCACACAAATAAAAATCAAAGTATTCAGGATTTGGAATGGATTGTAATAAGAAGTTTGACTTTATTCACTACACGATGAACACATGATGCGGTACCTGTGAAGCATTAAGATGGAAGTGCCATGGTCAAGTACTGTGTGAGACAACTAGATGGAAGTGCCATGGTCAAGTACTGTGTGAGACAACTCCTGTAGATTCAGCGAAAAGGTATAAGGACCTAAACTATGCACCAAGAGACATTGATCTGTCTGTATTTAGTGTAAAATTGGCTGCAATTCTGAAGTTCAAGGGGACAGATCAGCAACAGTTAGAGTTAGTAAATTATCAACAGAAAAATTATTGGAGAAATCCATTTTAGAAGAATCACAAAAGTTCCTTAGAAGTGAGGATGTAGTCTTGTAGTTTTGCTTGCTTGAACATGTCACCAGGAAAACAGAAATCATTAGAAGAGAAGACCATGGTGAATCCAGGACCAGTGGGAATGAGGTTCAGAAAGGCTCAGTGAGATGGATTGACATAATAGACAAAACAACGGGCTCATACATAGCAAACATCATGAATGTGGTGGAGGATTGTGCAGCATTTTATTGTTCGTAGAGTTACTCTAAGTCAGGGGAAGCTTGGTGACCCTGGCAACAGAAGGCATACTTACAAACAGGGTAGTAGGTAACTGGAAAGGCTAAACTTATGTTGCATCTTTGGGAGATACCTGGAGGGAATGCTGAACAAGAGATGTTCATAAGGGAGACAGAGGTGTAATAAAAAGAGAGCAAGGTGTTATTAATTTAAGAAACTGGTTTGCACCAAGGAACTGATGAAAATAATTCAGAATAGAATATGTAGAAGTGTCGATTTTATTTAAAACTTCAATAATAGTTGGTTCTCGCGGTTGTGTTGATGACCAGCACCCTAGGTTCACGAGTAGTTGAAGCTGACTACAACAGCAACACTTTTTGTTTTGTTGTTGGTGTAGACTAAAGACATTCCAATAGAGCGTTAAAGTGTAAGCCAGTCATCAGTGGAGACTGGTGTGAGATGTAGTACTTTGAAACTGCCTGGGAAAAGAAAAAGTGATGTCACACTGGAGAAAGGAGGATAGCTTTATATTTGTGTGGCTGTCAGGAATGTTGAACTTCTGAGAGTATAGAGTCATGAGAAAAGTATTCGTGTCGAGCGAGTAGATGATTGGCAGAAAAACATCCAGATGGATAGAGGAAGGTATAGAATCTGAATTATAGGTGCAGGGTTGGTTTTGGATCAGAAGGGAGAGAAAAGATCTTCTGAGCCTGTAGGAGCAATGGTAATGTGCAGTAGTGAGGGATGAAGAAATGGAATGTAATTCATGCTGAAGATTGTATTTGGGCCATTGTGTATCTGGACATTGAAGTAAGAAAGTATTGACATTTTAAAAAGGGACGTGAGGACAGCCAAAAGGAACTGACCAGGGAACAGGTGCCAAGCTCCCAGTGCTAAGGGAACATATATGTTGGGGTATGTAAAGTTATGTGATTTTTTTTAACTAGCAATGCTGGCCACCCAGGCAGAAGAGCAGGCATGATGGATTTTCTCATTTTCCATAATTAGAATTTTGTGTGGTTAATTTCAGTGGGGTAAATAACGTAGTAGAGATTGGAGGTTGTCAAAAATTCCACAGTCTATGCCTATAATCACACTATCTATTGCACTGGGCAAAACTTTTTCCCTGTTTTACTTTGTTATTGTTGTAAGTATTATTTTGTGTGTGTATGTCTTTCTGTATATGAAATCCAGGACAGGTAAATCTGTAGAGACAGTGACTGGTTTCTTGGGGGTATGGCTGGGGAGGTTGGAGGGAAATGAGGATTAAACAATAAGAGCAAGAATGAAGAAAATGATCTAAAAGTGATTGTGCAAGTGATTGTACAACTCTTCTTGATATGGTTGAACTATTAAATTGTATGATAGGAGGATTATGTGGCAATAAAACCATGAAAAAACCCCCACAAAGCTTTAAAATATTAAAAAGCAAAGATGGTATTTTGAAGACTAAGGTGCTCCTGACCCAGGCCTTGTTGTTTTCAATTGCCTTATGTGCATATGAAAGCTGAGCAAGGCATGAGGAAGGCTGAAGAAGAATAAATGCCCTTGAATTATGATGCTAGCAAAGAATGTTAGATATACCACAGGCTGCCGGAAGTATGAAGACATCTTTTGGAAGCAGGCATGTTTTGGAAGAAGCTCAGTCTGAATGCTCTTTAGAAGCAAAGATGGTGAGACTTTATCACATTTGCTTGGGATTTGTCATCAGGAGAGTGAACCTTGGAGAATGCCATCGTACTTGGCAAAGTGGAGGGTCATCTAAAAGGAAGACCCTCAGCAAGATGAACTGACAGTGCTATAGCCGTGCGCTCAAACTGTGAATGATGCAGGACCAGGCAGTGCTTCCTTTTATGATTTTTGTACACGGGTTTCTCTGAGTCGGAACCTTTCAACAACGGAGGCATGACTGTGATGGCTAGATAGAGGAGCTCCGGTCATAACGTTGAGTTGTACAGAAATGGAGGATGGTGGTCCATAGGTTGGGAAGTGGAACTCTTGGAAAGGAGGGAGGTAGACTTCTGAATGCAAAGTGGATGAGCTGAAATATAACACCCCCCCACCCCACCCCCTGCCAAATGACAATTAAAATCTGTTAAACAAAAATAGGACAGAAGATCATTGATGAGTATGGCAGGAAATGGCAGGTTTGCAGGCATTTGTACCTCTCAGTAGAAGAACAGATGTTGTCAGTGAAGCATCGGAAACTGAAAAGAATAAAAATGATGGTTAAAGAATTAGGAAAGAGTTATATGAGCCCCTAATAAAATGATTTAAAAAAAAATATGGGGAAGTTGTGGGGAGAAAGGGCGAACTGATCACTATGATCAACCTACAAACCCCCCCAGCCCCCGGGGATGAACAGCAGAAAAGTGGATGAAGGGAGACTGTAGTCAGTGTAAGACATGAAAAAGTAATAATTTATAGATTATCAAGGATTCATGAGGGAGGGGTTGGGACAAGGAAGAAAAAAATGAGGAGCTGATATCAAGGGCTCAAGTAGAAAGAACATGTTTTGAAAATGATGATGGCAGCATATGTGCAAATGTGCTTGACACATGGATGTATGTGTGGATTGGATAAGAGCTGTAAGAGTCCCCAGTAATATGATTAAAAAAATAGAAGAACTATTCTTCAAATGAAAGGAACCGAACATGGAAACTTCCCTGTGTTCTCGACAAGAATTGGGAAGAGAGGCAATTCATTGTGGAGAAGCAGTGAAGGAAGCACCTGGCGGTTCAGTGATGAAAGTGAAAGAAACACCAGAAAGGGCAGAGATAAAAGTTCGATGCTTGTGAGGGAAAGAGGGACCAGGGACCAGACTTTAACCCGGTGTTCCGGGATGCAAATGCAGTGAGCCAGCCTGAAGCAGGGAGCCAGGGGAGGGACCTGAGGGCTCGGCCCCTATACCTGCTACATGGACAACTTCCCCTCCCTCCAGGAGAATTTACTGTAGAGGACAACATTGAAGCTGCAGCTAGGGGAGGGGGGCATGTCTGATCAGAACACACGGGAGCAAATGAAGGGGGAGGAAGAGAGAGTGGAGCACATCCTAGCCCACCAGGCCTGGAGGACGACATCCCAGCTCCGAACAGCGAATGCACAGAGTGGACCATATGGCTGATCCCACTATGAGACACGATGTCCCTCGCTGACCCATGGCATTATGGGGGACAACACTGGAGACTCAGTGTCGGGATTGGACCAGACTGACCCCGTGACACCGAGGCAAAACACTAAGAACAACAGCGGGGAGCAGAGCAGGGGGCTCCTGAGGGAGTGCCAAGGATAGACTCTGGAGCCAGAGAGTGGCACCCCATTGGACTTGACTGGAGGACACACCTAGAGGTCAAAAAACAGACCTTGATTTATTGACAGGTTTTTCTTTTTAAAAATTTTTTCTTTTTCTTTTAAAAAAATTAATTAATTACTTTTGTTTTTGGTCATTGGTTTTGTTGTCGTTGTGTTCTCCTTTGTCTCTTTGTCTTACTATGCCATGTTTTTTTGTGCATATTATTTTCTCTGCAGGTCTATCTAGATAAGATAGTCTGGATGAACAGTCTGGAGGGAAAAACAATGGGACCAGTGGTTCCAGGGAGACATAGGAGAGTGGGTGTGTGTGGGATAAAGTAGGTGGTGTTGACCAATGCAGGGACAAGGGAGCAACAAGTGACCCAAAATTAGTGGCAAGGAGGGTGTGAGAGGCCTGGTAGGAACTCAGCAAGGGCAATGTAATGGAGAGAAATTACTGAAACCCAAATGAAGGCTGAGCATGATAGTGGAACAAGAGGAAAGTTAAAGGAAATAGGGGAAAGAACTAGGAGGCAAAGGACATTTATAAAGGTCTAAATACAGGCATGTACATATGTAAATATATTTATATAGGATGATGGTGAAATAGATCTACGTGCATGTATTTATAGGTTTAGTATTAAGGCAGCAGATGGACATTGGACCTCCACTCAAATACTCCCTTAATGCAAGAACACTGTGTTCTATTAAATTGGCATTCCATGATGCACACCTTCCCGACACGATAGCTGAAGACAAATGTGTGCATAAGCAAAAGTGGTGAAGAAAGCTGATGGTGCCCGGCTATCAAAAGAGATAGTATCTGGGGTCTTAAAGGCTTGCAGGTAAACAAGTGGCCATCTAGCTCAGAAGCATCAAAGCCCACATGGAAGAACACACCAACCTGTGTGACCACAAGGTGTAGAAGGTACCAGGTATCAAGTATCAAAGAACAAAAAATCATATAATTGTGTGCCCACCTTCCCAATAAGATCACTGAAGGCAAATGTGTGCATAAGAAAATATGGTGAAGAAAGCTGATGGTGCCCAGCTATCAAAAGATATAGCTTCTGGGGTCTTAAAGTCTTGAAACTTAACAAGTGGTCATCTAGCTCAGAAGCAACAAAGCCCACATATAAGGAGGACACCCGTCTGTATGACCAGGAGGTATAGAAGGAATCAGGTTTCAAGCATCAAAGAACAAAAAATCATATCATTGTAAATGAGAAGGAGTGCAGAGTAGGGACCCAAAGCCCATCTGTAAGTAATGGGACACCCCCTTACAGAAGGCTCACAGGGAGGAGACAAGCCAGTCAGGTTGCAGGGTAGCAACAATGAAACATATAACTTTCCTCTAGATCTATCATGATCCCAATTCTACCTTACAAATCTAGCTAGACCAGAGGATGTACACTGGTACAGATAGGAACTAGAAACACAGGGAATCCAGGGTGGATGATCCCTTCAGGACCAGTGGTGTGAGTGGCGATACCGGAGGTTGGAGGGAAGGTGGGGTAGAAAAGGGGAACTAAATATAAGGATCTACATATAACCTCTCTGGGGACGGACAACAGAAAGGTGGGTGAAGGGAGACGTCGGTCAGTGTAAGACATGACAAAATAATAATAATGTATAAATTATCAAGAGTTCATGAGGGAAAGGGGCGTGGGGAGGGAGGGGGGGAAATGAGGAGCTGATACCAAGGGCTTACATGGAGAGCAAATAATTTGAGAATGATGAGGGCAACGAATGTACAAATGTTCTTGACACAATTGATGTATGTATGGATTGTGATGAGTTGTATGAGCCCCCAATAAAATGATTTAAATAACCCAAAAAGTTCGATGCTTGGGCGAAATTGAATGTCCTCAAATATTTCAACTTGCAAAGTCACTCATTTTGGTTAACTACTAAGTTATAGAGACAGCAGAACTCTTATGATACATATTTTCACTCAATACACTCGTATACTCATGCAAGTTGATTCTGAAATAAGTCACCCAAATCCTTAAACGTGAGGATTTAGGAGAAGTAAGAGAAACTCGACTAAGCCAGCCTTAAAATATATTTTTAAAATAGTTTATCATAAATCATAAGCCTTAAGAAATTTTTATATTATCTTAAAATCAGATTAGCATAAGAAGTCATTGCAATTCCACTAAAAGTTTGGGAAAATACTATGAATACTTTTAAAATTCTTTTCTGTATTAGTACATTTAATTAAAATAATTTCAATATTTTCTATGCAATAAATCATGGGTGAGAAAAATGAACCAGAATACCCAACATTTTTACATTCTTTCTTATGCAAGACTGATTATTAAATATGAGAAAGTTAAATTTACTTGAATAAAAAATTTTCTCTCACTTACTTTATCTATTCTATGAGATTAAAGTGGGAATTATTTTTATTCTCTGTAAAATTTGATGAGAAGCCATTATTGGTCTAGCTCTCTTTAGCCTTGGAGAAAATGTACTCTGCTTCAAGCTTGAATTAAAGAAAGAGAATACAGTGACATATAAGTACTGTAGATAAAAATGATGTCCCTTTGCATATTTTGAGGATTATTTTTATAATTTATTGAATAGATATACATAGATAAGTGTATGTATATTTAAATTAGTGATGTTATCAAGTTCAAAATTACTATGGAAATGGCTGAAATATACTACATGATATAACTTTTTATGAAAATGATTTTAAGATTGGAACCATTCACCAGAATAAGAAGTATTTGAAAACATGGTAACTCCCCAACAGATAAAAGCTCTTAAGGCAGCATGCCTAAAACCCAACTAGAGTTACTTTAGAGTGTTGTGTTAGGGATTTAACAAGAAAAGAACAAAAGCTTGGATATCAACCAGTTTGGGATGTAATTTAACTAACCTGTTTAATAATGTTTTGTTTTAAATAACTAAGAAGGAACATTTTCTCTGCAAATTCTAGTTTTTTGGCTCTGCTACGAGGTAAGCTCTGCTATTGAGCTGGCCTGACATTTCACTTCTAATTCCTGGACAAAGGTCACAGCAGCTTAGTTTGTCAGGACAGGCACATGATATTTTGCTGTTGGCATTCCACTTGGTCATTTTTCTGTTCCATTAAAAAAAGTTACCTCCTAAATTTGCTCTTTACCTCTTTTTTTGTCTTAATTCTACCTCATTCCTGTCTCTGTCCCTGGAAGTGCTGTTAGCTTTTCGTTCCTAGGAGCCATTCTATCCATATTTGAAACTAATTCTAATCTGCCAAGGAAGTGTCTCAACAACCTATACATCTACCAAGTCTGGAATTACTCTTATGGCCTGGAAGGAGCCCTGGTGATATAGTGGTTTATACTGGGTTAGATTGCTAACCACAGGGTAAGCAGTTCAAAATCTCCGGCCACTCTTTGGGGAAAAGATGAAGCTTTCTACGTCTGTAAAGGTTTACAGTCTCAGAAATCCATAGAGGCAGTTCTATCCTGCTTTACAGGGTCACTGTGAGTCATAAATGACCCAATGTCCGTGAATCTGGTTGAAACTTTGAATATATGGTGCTGCAAATGAACCTGCTCAACTTTTGACCTGGAGGGAGATATTATTTTTACTATCCTGATATGAAAACAAACTTGTTCCTACCCTGGAGGGAGATATTATCTCTGGTTTTATAGAATTACCTTAACCCAGCGAGATGATTTATAATGTTCCAGCATAAAGTGGTAATGATGTCTTTAAAGTGAACCAGAAGCATATAGAAACCATAGATATATGAATGGATTTTCGGCTTCCACTTATTTCTAGCCCCAATCCGAGAATAACCAGTTCTTATGACATGGCCCAACACAGTACTTGCCCTGATGGAGAGATCATTGGGTGCTGTAGCAAAGTGTAGTGAAGAAACAAGAATGAAGAATGAACAGGGTCTGAGGAAAGGTATGTCTTAAAACAAGCAGCCATCTAAGTGAGGTGCCCACTAAGTTCACATGGAAAAAGCACACCAGCCTGTGTGTACAAGGATTCTGAATGGTAAAATTCAAGATGAGAGGAGGGGACAGTTTCAGAGCTTCAATTGTCAACAGCTGGGTTGCTGACGGCTGTAGATGAGAGTGGAAGCACAAACTCTACGTGCAGATTTCACACATGGTGGAAGTCTCCATGGAATGACCTGTAACATGGATGTGAACAGCCTTGCTCCCAGATAGAGAGCATTGTAGAGTCAACGATGGTAGCTGTGGTTAGGTTAAAATGGAATACCTTATCATCTTACCTCCCTTTTGACCAATTTTAAAGTTGATTCAGTTTTTAATATTTTCTGCTTTCTTTTCTATTATAGTTTTTCTGCATTTTTCTAGTCATTTGGGATTTAGTTAGTTAAGTTAGTTTGCATCCTGTTTGTATTTTGTATGCTTTTCTGTATATGAAATCTATAGAGACAAAAACTGGATGAATAATTTCCTAAGGCATGGCAAGATGGAGGGAAATGGGGTGCTAACAATGAGAATGAGAATAAAGCATTCTGGATTTGTGGTGATGAATGCACTACCCTTCTTCATATGATTGGATGATCAAATTATATGATATGTGATGCATATGCCAATAAACATTTTTTAAAAGGGCAATTGCAAAGAACATGTCTTTAAGCTGAAATCATGCAGTTTGTTTTTCCTTACATTTTCCTCCAAAAATCCAACCAAATTCACTGTCATCTAATTGGTGCCAACTCACAGTGACCCTATAGGACAGAGTAGAACAGCCCCCGTGGGTTTCCTAGTCTGTGACTCTTTATGGGAATAGAAAGCCTCCTTTTTCTCCTGTGGTGAAGCTGAACTTTCGGTAGCAGGCTAACATGTAATCACACTACACCACCAAGATTACCTAGCTAGGCTTAATCTCTGCTCCAAGCATAACCTAGTTTCTTCCCTTGAGTCCTGGTGGTGCAGTGATTAAGCATTTAGTTGCTAAATGAAAGGCCTGTCTATTCAGTAACATGGCTGAAAATGGCAAATATACATGTGAACTTTGTCAGATGGAATACACAGGAATCAAATTAATTCCATCTGTGGGAAGTGATGATGGAGAAGCTATCTTCCAGCAGAACAAGGCCAAGGGGCCAACTATGGAAGGTCAGTTTTAAGGAGGAGAGCATTAAAACAAGTATACAAGAGCCAAAATATAACTTAAAGATGTCCCATCTGAATTTAGAAACCACCTCAAGAACAGAGTCGGCATTTTAAACACTAAGAAACGAAGAACACAGTTGTGAGATGACATCAATAACATCGCACTTGAAAGCAAAAGGCCATTTAAAAGACAGGAAAGAAAGGAAAAAAGTGGATGCCTGAAACAAAGCAGAAGATGTGAAGTTATAAAAGTAAACATAATACTTCAAGGGCAGTTTGGAGAAAATAAAGCACTCAGAGCAGCCAATGCATAGAGAGGAACATAGGGCCTCACCATGAGACATGACATCCTGCACTGACCCCTAGTGCTACGAGGAACAACACTGGAGGCACAGTGTGGGAATTGTGCCCGATCCGAC
>NW_022107431.1:53990746-53993359 GCF_000313985.2 Echinops telfairi | reverse complement strand
CCTCGGATATGCAGATGGCCCAACCTTGTTTGCTGAAAGCTAAGCTTACTTGAAGCCCTTACTGGTGAAAATCGAAGTCCACAGCCTTCCATATGGCTTACAGCTCAATGTAAAGAGAAAAAAAATTCTCACGACTGGACCAGTGGCAATATCATGATAAATGGAGACAAGATTGAACTGGCCAAGAAGTTCCTTTGACTTGGATCTATAATCAACACTCATGAAAGCAGCAGTCAAGATCACAGGGGTCCTCAAACTACGGTCCGCGGGCCACATGTCGCATGTTGCCCGCCGAGGACATTTATCCAGCCCACCGGGTGTTTTTGCTGCCACTGTCTGTCCTGCTGAGCAGCCGACTCATTCAGTGTGCTTAGGAATTTGTTCATAGTTTTTTTGTAAACTATAGTATGGCCCTCCAATGATCTGAGGGACAGTGAACTGGCCCTCTGTTTAAAAAGTTTGAGGACATAGTGCGTTTGGTATATCTGTAGCACAAGATATCTTTAAAACATTGAAAAGCACAGTGAATGAGTGTTTTCTATTTTATCTCTCTGGGCTCTAATATCCATTGCGTTGGCTACACAGATGTCACTGACAAAATGCATAATTCAAGGGTTTATTAAGAAAGTTAAGAAGTTTAAATCAGTGAGAAGTGCTCAGGGTTGAGTTGTTCCTCAGGACATATTAAAACAATTGGTCAAGTCAGCTAATAATGGTCCAAAGGGCAGACCACTCTCCCCTAAGCTGCCACCAGAAGGCATTCAGCTTACGCTCCACGGGTCAACAAACCCAGCTCTATGAGTTAAGTGCCCAGGGGCACCTCCCTGCAGAAGCCAGCTTCCTGCACAAAAGCACTCAGCTTCACTTGCTCCATGGGTTGGGAAATCCATCACTGTTCCAGGCTCTGGCTCCTGATTCTGCTGCTGCACCTCTGTTAGTTTAACTGTCTTCTGCACAGGGGTCTTGAGTTTGGAGGATGTACTCCACTTCTGGCGCTTCTGGTAATGTTATCCCATCCCTCCTCCTGGTTCTCAGAGGGCTGGATGACACTCCAGTGAGTCCCATTTTCAATTACAGATGAGTCCCATCAGTTTTTTACTAGACGCACACTGGGAAAGGTGTTTTGCTAGGAGTTAGCGGCTTTGGCCTAAGAGCCACACAAAACAATTTACTGCCCTGCATGCACAAGGATATCCCTTTGATGGTTGCACTGGGTTGGGTTCTCTAGAGAAGCACATAGAGAAAGATTTCTGTGAAGAATGGCTCACCGAGATGTAGAAATGGGTATTATCAGCTGGAGGCTTCTTTTGATTGGTGTAGCCGCAGAGGCTGATGAACAGGACACAGTGACACGAAGTAGGAAGACTACTGACTTTTGAAGGCAGAGCTGATTGGATCGGAGGTGGGCTGAATGAATGCAAGTTCAGCCATCTGAGGGCGGTTCCTAGAATGGCAAGTGATGGAACAGGATGCCCACAAATGACATGTAGGATCCAGGTCCAGCAGAATGGAGCTAGTTTCTACACAGTTTCTCTCTTGACTAAGAGTAGTCACAGCCCAAATAAAATTTCCCTCAAGTGTCTCAAAGCTGTGACTAGACTAAGAACACAGGTCTCTACCTTATTCTTCCCACACCTGCTTGGCTGCTTCACAGAAGATTTTATCATGGCGATGACCACCATCATATCATGGGAGAAACCTGGCCCCGCCAAGTTGGACTAAAACCTATCACAATGTCACAATGCCTAGTGGGAGACAGTATTCTTAATACACATCATACACACGTGCAAACTAGACAGTGAATACTTGTGCAGGACTGGGCCTGTTTCATTATGTTGTCCATGATGGTGTTATGTGCGGCAGCAGGCTCCATGGCGTTAGACAGCATGAGTTGAAATTGACTCCCTGACAATGCATCTGGTTTAGGTTGTTTTTTGGGAGCTTGTGAACCAAGTTCAAAATTACCTTTGGGAGAAAAGACCTGGTAATCTGCTTTTGTAAATCTCATAATCTAAGGGTCTTGGAGGGAAGTTCTACTTTGTCCTGTAGATTTGTTTATAAACCAAAACTCACTGCCATAGAGTTGATTTGACTCACAGAGACCCTGTAGGACAGGAGACAACTGGCCCTGTGGTTTCTGAGACTGACCATTTACAGGAGTAGAAAGCCTCCTCTTTTTCTCATGGATTTGCTGGTGGTTTCGAACTACTGACTTTGAGGTTAGCAGCCCAACACGTAATTACTACCCCATGAGGTCTCCTCCAGAGTTGATAGGGCTTCCAAAACAAAACACAGGTAAAAATATGCATCCACTGCAATCAAAGTATCCCAACCCACACTGACCCTAGTAGGGTCACCAGAACAAAACAGCAAAATGCTAAACCCACTCCATTAAATCATCCCAACTCATACTCACCCTATTAGGGTTTCTGAGGGGTAAGTCTTCATAGGAGCAAACAGCCTCATGGTGCCAAGGAAGTGGCAGGAGGATTTGAACCTTTAACGTTGTGGTTAGAAGCTCAACATGCAACCCACAGCCTCAACAGCCCTGTAATTAACCCCATGGCACACTATAGAAACACGTTTATTAATTTGCATAAACAAGGAGCTGGT
>NW_022107431.1:53987854-53990646 GCF_000313985.2 Echinops telfairi | reverse complement strand
CACTGACCCCTAGTGCTACGAGGAACAACACTGGAGGCACAGTGTGGGAATTGTGCCCGATCCGACTCCACCACACTGGGAGGAAATGCTAAGGGCGTGCAACAGAGCAGAAAGGGAGAAAAGCAACGAAGTCCCAGGAGAATACCAAAAATAGACTTTGGGGCCAGGTGTGGTACCCCATCAGATTCCACCGGAAAATATTCTTAAAGGCAAAAATAAAAGACCTTGAACTATTCATAGACTTTTGTTTTTTGCCCTTGTTGTTTTTTGTTTTTCTGTTTTCTTTTGCTGTTTTGCTCTGTCCTGTTTTTGTGTTTATTATGGTCTCTGCATCTCTATCTAGATAAGATAGGCAGGATAAACAATCTGGAGGAGGAAACATTGGGACTGACGGTTCCAGGGATACATGAGAGAGGAGAGGTGGGAAAAAGAAGTGGTTGTTAACAAACCCAGGGGCAAGGGAACAACAAGTGATCTAAAATCGATGGCGAGGAGGTTGTAGGATGTCTGGTAGGGCTTGATCAAGGGCAATGTAACCTAGAGGAATTACTGAAACCTGAATGAAGGCCAAACATGATAGTGGCACAAGAGGAAGGTAAAAAGAAATAGAGGAAAGAACTAGGAGGCAAAGGTAATTTATAGAGTTTAAATATAGGCATGTACCTTTGTAAATATTTATATATAATGATAGGGAAATAGATCTGTGCACCTATATTTACAGGTTTAGTATTAAGGTAGCAGACAGACATTGGACCTCTACCTGAGTACTCCCTCAATGCAAGAACAATTATTTCTAATAAACTGGCATTCTGTGATGCTCACCTCCTGACATGATCACTGAAGACAAAATGGGTGCATAAGCAAATGTGGTAAAGAAAGCTGATGGTCCCACCTATCAAAAGATATAGTGTCTGGGTCTTAAAGGCTTGAAGATAAGCAAGCAGCCATCTAGCTGAGAAAGAACAAAGTCCACATGGAAGAAGCAAATCAGCCTTTGTGATTATGAGGTGTCGATGGGATCAGGGATCAGGCATCAAAGACCCAGAACAAAAAATCATATCATTGTGTATGAGGGGGAGTGCGAAGTGGAGACCCAAAGCCCATTTGTATACAATTGGACATGCCCTTACAGAAGAGGCACAAGGAAGAGACAAGCCAGTCAGGGTGCAGTATAACACAAATGAAATATACAACATTCCTCTAGTCCTTTTATGCTGCCTCCTCACCCACTAGCATGACCGCAATTCTACAAATCCAGCTAGACCAGAACATGTACATGGGTATAGATAAGAGCTTGAAATACAGTGGCCCAGGACAAATAAACCTCTCAGGGCCAATATTGAAAGTGGCAGTATCAGGAGGGGAAGGGGAAGGCATGGGGGCAGAAAGGGGGAACCGATCACAGTGATCGATGTACAACCCAACAAGAGTGATGAACAAGGGTGATGAACAACAGAACATGGGTGAAGGGAGACTGGATGATGTAAGATATGAAAATAATAATTTGTAAGTTTCAAGGGTTCATGAGGGAGGAAGGATGGGAGAGGGAGGGAAAAAATGAGGAGCTGATACCAAGGGCTCAAGTAGGAAAAACATGTTTTGAAAATGATTATGGCAACGGGTATACAAATGTGCTTGACATAATGGTATGTATGGATTGTGATAAGAGCTGTACCAGCCCCCCAGTAAAATGATTTTTAAAAAGACACACACAAAAAATTAGAAAACCAGAAGAGAAGAATGCATTCAACATATCTCATTTTGAAAGAACTGAAGTAAAAAATGTAAGCACCAAGTTGAAAATTGTAGAATTCTATAGGCAAAATCTATGATGATGTAGGTTGCATCAAAAGAAAATGGAAGGAATAAATAGAATCAATGTACCAAAAAGAAGTGTCCTGCATTCAATCACTTCAAGAGGTTGTTTATGGTTAAGAACCAGTGGTATTGACAGAAGTCATCCAAGCTACACTGAGAAACCACCATCCAGGAACTGATAGAACACCAATTGAAATGTTTCAACAACCTGATGAAGCACTGGAAACATTTCCTCACCTGTGCCAAGAAATTTGGAAGGCAGCAACCAGGCCGCCTGACTGAAAGAGGCCAGGTGGGGCCAGGTGTGGTACCCCATCAGATTCCACCGGAAAATACTCTTAAAGGCAAAAATAAAAGTATTTGTACCAATTTCAAACAAATAGGATGTGGAAATTATCAAACAATGTGGATTATCACCTCTAAGTAAAATGTTGCTGAATATAATTCAGAAATGCTGCAGCAGTATATTGGAGGGTCTGACAGAAATTCAAGCAGGATTTGAAAGATAATGTGAAACTAGGGTTATTACCAGTTTCAGAGAAATTTTGGCTGAAAGCAGAGAATACCATAAAGATAAAATGTTTACTTGTATTTAGTAAAGGCACTCAAGTTTGTGGATCATAACAAATTTGGGAGAACATGGCAAAAAATAGAAATCTCAGTACATTTGTCCTCATGAAAAATATCTACATAGATCTAGAAATAACCATTCAAACAGAACACAGGGAGACTACATGATTTTACAAAGAATGGTGTGCACCATTTATTTTTCACTATACTTATTCTATCTGTATATTGAATAAATAATCCAAGAAGCTGGACTAGATGAAGAAGAATGCGAGAATGCGGACTCAGGACTGGTGGAAAGCTCATGAATTCCCTCGGATATGCAGATGGCCCAACCTTGTTTGCTGAAAGCTAAGCTTACTTGAAGCCCTTACTGGTGAAAATCGAAGTCCACAGCCTTCCATATG
>NW_022107431.1:53982079-53987447 GCF_000313985.2 Echinops telfairi | reverse complement strand
CTCAACAGCCCTGTAATTAACCCCATGGCACACTATAGAAACACGTTTATTAATTTGCATAAACAAGGAGCTGGTCTTGTTCCTCGTCACCTCTCCCTGTGTGCTTTTATGAATGGGCAAATTACATAGACTCTATCATGGTGGAAAGAACCAGGTGGGGCTGCGGGCTAGGCCTCGGGTTGCTAACTGCCCAGGTGGAGCCAGATGAGAATGTTGGCATTCATAAATATTTACAGTTGGGCTGCTATGGATCAGAATGGACCCAACAGCAGTGGGTTTGTTTGCGTTGGTTGTCCTGACTTGAATTGCCCATGGCGTCAGCCATGGACCATGATTCTCAGTGGTTTGCTAGTGTAAGGTGGCAACTAAAATTGGTGTGTGTGGGGTCCACGTGGAAGAAACCTACCAGCTCGTGCGATCCAAGGGTTGTAAACAACAAAACCCACATCTGAAGCAGGAATGCAGTGTTAGGTGCTGTCAGGCCAGCGCTGGCCCTCACCGCTGCTATGCACAACAGATGGAAACACTGCACCTCCTGTGCCATCTTCACAATTTTTCCAGTGCCGAGCCCGGTGATGCAGCCACTGGGTCATCCCATCTCGTGGAGGGCCTTCCTCCTTTATGTCATCGCTCCACTTCAACAAACACGATGTCCCGCGCCAGGCAGTGGTCTCTCCTGACAAAGACAGCATGCTATCAGAGCTGAAGGGGTGAACACTGAGTTTGCAGATGGCTATGGATGACAGTGGAAACCTAAAGTCCATTTGCAGGATCCACACATGGGTTAAGCATCCCTTGAATCCCTCTAACTTGTCAGACAGAGAGCATTGTAAAGTCGATTATGGAGAACCTAGTTAGGCTAAAATGTAATATCTTATCGTTTGATCTCCCCTTGGACACATTTTTAAGTTGTTTCAGTTAAAAAAAAAGTGCATGGGGATTTCATGTGGATTAAGCCTCTGGTGAATACTCTGACCATAGACCAGGGGTGTGAATAGCCTTGCTAGCATGCAGAGGGCATTAGAAAGTGGATTAGTACAGATGCCTGTACGCTAAAGTTTGATATTTTATCATTTGATTTCCCTTTTGAGCCATTTAAAATTTGTTCTAGTTTTTAATATTTTCTATCATCTTTTGAGTGAGGTCTTCCTTTTCTAAACTTTTTAGTGTTAGTTTTCTTAAAAAGAAAAAAAACCCGAAAACTTTCTTTATGTGAAATACAGGATACGTAAATCTATAGAAACAGTAATTTAATTAATTGTTCCTTGGGGGTATGGTAGGGGAGGTTTGGGGGAAATGGGGAGCTAATAACCGTGAGTACAAAAATAAAGAAAATGTTCTAAAATTAATTGTGGTGATTGTATAACTTTTCTTAAGATGATTCAACTGTGGAATTATATGATTTGTGAATTATGTGCCAATAATATTGTTTTTAAAAATGTCACGCGAGAGAGTGGTTAAGGTGGCATCTCACCTCCACTCACTTCACAAGGAAGAAGGAGAACCAAACTCAAAATCAACCCAAGGAAAATTCTTATGAGGCAGAGCTCCATTAAGCTTGTACCGTCTTACCAATTCTGACACCATCCCTCCCTCCTTTAGCACTCTTACTTCTCTGATGGTTTAGATAAATCATTACAGTGGTCACAAAGGACTCAGACAATACTCACACTTATGGTTTTTCTAGGGAAGTATAGAGTTGGCAAACCTAACCTTCCTGATTAAGTATCTAGACCAGTGGTTCTCAACCTATGGGTCGCGACCCCTTTGGAGTTCGAATGACCCTTTAAACACATAAATATTTCACAATTTATAATTACATGTTGTTTTGCGATTAATTACTATGCTTTAATTATGTTTAATTAGGTTCCATTTGTAACGATGAAAATACATCCTGCGTATCAGATATTTACATCATGATTCATAACAGTAGCAAAATTGCAGTTATGAAGTAACAACGAAAACAATTTTATGGCTGGGTGGTCACCACCACGTGAGGAGCTGTATTAAAGGTTGGCAGCATGAGGAAGGTTGAGAACCGCTGCCCTAGACACACCTAGACATACTGTATGGGGCACTCCGATAGGTGGCTCTCTGTGTCTGGAAGCCACTGCTCTGTCTCATGCAATTGGTTCTGCTGCGGACATGCCTCTGGCACTTCTCTGGTCTTCTGGACGGAGGAGGTTCAGTGTACAGGTGTCTTGATGTCCATGCCTGGCCCTTCTTTCGTGATAGTGGTGAGATCTCTGTGTTCCTGCTTCTGTGATGGCTTATTTAAAACTCAGGAGGATGGCGAGCCTGACCAATAAGCATGATAGGCCTCTGTATACCCTATTTATATGGTCCCACCCAAGCATTTGGAAGGCCTGGGGCTAGAAGAGTCACACCAAGTAATTCACAGCACCACACCTCCCATGATGTGATCTGATGGGATAAACCAATCGCTTTTATAAGGATTCAGAGTGAGACACAACACCCTTAATTCTATCACAACCCTGATCCAAGGGAAGGGATATGTCCCCAGGGTGTGGCCTGAAACACATTTTGTTTCACACATGATAATAGGAAAGAGAAGTGAGCAGAGAGAGGGCCTTACTGAAACCAAGAAAGAGCTACGAGCAAACTGGGTTCTAGGAGCCCATTGTGACCCGCTAGAGCCAGGGGGTATTAAGACAAAGGCAAATGCAGATCTCCATGGAATGCCAAGCACAGCTAGGGATGTGGAAGAGACATAAGGATCTGCCCCTTGAGCTAACAGAGCAAACGGCTTCCCTAGATCCTCCACCCTGAATTCAGACTTCTGGCCTCCGAATTTGTGAGACAATACATGTGTTGTTAAAGCCACTCACTGCGGTATTTCTGTTATCACAGCGCTAGATAACTAAAACAGACACATGACCTCAAAAACATGAATTTGAATGAGATTTGCATACTACAGAATCTATTTTAGTTTATTCCATTTACAGTTTATCTCCCAGAGATCTGCTTCATGCAGATTTTCCTTCAGATATTATTATTTGGAGGAGGAAGGGGATTACTCAGGGTATATCTGTGTGATTGAGACAACTTTTTCCCCAGGATATTTTTTCAAGCGTATTTGCATACCAGACAGCTTTGGGAGATAGTGATAGGGTCTCCGCCAGGGACAGAGGGAAGATTTGTTTCCTGACCAAGATAATCAAGATGTATCTTCCCAAAGAAAAATAGGCTGAAGAATGGATGGATATGTTAGCTACATCATTCTAAAAAAAGTCAGGATTTTCTAAGCTGGGGGTCCTAAACTGTTACCTGGAGCATGAGTGCTACAGTGTGTTAAACACTGGGTTTCTAACTACAAGGTTGGTAGCTCAAATTCAAATACTCTGTCCTTTAAGGTTGCTATGAGTTGAAATTAACTTTATGGCAGGGTTTCATTTGGTATTTTTGGCAATCTGTGACACAGACCCTCTGTGTCCATACATCCACCTAAGCCTCTTGACATTGCCCAATGATGGTAGAAGAGATAAGGGAGAATTGATACAAATATGAAATTCATATTGCTGGGTGGAACACGAGTACTAACATCCTTTGTTTCTAACCCTTGAGTGTGATGCATTATACTAGCATTCATGGGATTATAAAAACTCAAACCAAACTCGCTACCTTTGAGTCGATTCTGATTCTTAGCAATGTTATAGCAGAGTAGAATCGCTCTTATGGGTTTTCAAGTATGTGAAATATTTATAGGAGCAGAAAGCCTCATATTTCTCCCAAGGGTCAGTTGGTGGGTTCAAACTGCCGACCTTTTGGTTAATAGCAAAATGTGTCACCCACTAAGTGACTATGGCAAACTGAAATTCCAGACTCTTCATCCATCTTTGTTAAGTGGAAAGAATATAAGATTTAGGTAATCTGTCCCAAAATTCTAATTCAATCATGTATCCATCTTGTGATTTAGACAATTTTTAAAAATGCTTGACTCAGTTTTCTCATTCATAATATGAGCTAACATTGTTGGTGAACAATGGATAATGCTTGTAAATAGACCACTGTGCATATTTCTTGGCGTATAGAGATTAGCATGGAAGCTAGGACATCTGGTCCTCAAAGCCATGTGTTTTTCTACAGTGGCACTTAGGTCGGATAAAAAATGCCATTTGATTTATTGACTAATGCTTTGTGCTACTCAGGAGCCCTGGTAGTGTAGTAGTTACTCGTTGGGCTGTGATCTGCAAGGTCGGCAGTTTGAAACCACCAGCTGCTCTGAAGGATAAAGATGAGGCTTTCTATTCTCATAAATACTTACACTCTTGGAAACTCACGGGTGCACTTATACCCTGACCTACAGGGTTGCTGTGAGTTGATACTGACTCAGTGGCAATGAATTTGTTTTTCTGTTCTGCTATTCACTCATTTTAGGCATAGTAATTATTATAAATAAAGTTGAAATGTTTCTACCTAATTTCTCACTAGATATTCTGGGAGGAAAGTGGTATTTATATTAATTTGGAAGTAGATTGGATTAAAGATCTTGCCTTCTTGACAATATGATTTATTTTGCACACACTGCATGTTTACCCTCAAATATTTAAAAAACTATATTTGTTTTAAAAGTTCATTTTGTGGCTTTTTCTTTTCTTTTCCTTTTTTTCATTGTACAAGATACCAAAACAGATTTTGTATTTAACTTTCACTAGTCAAAATTCTTGAGGTAGATAAGTAGATATTGCATGGTTCCTGACCACATGTTCCCACACTCCACCCTAAAACCTTCCTCTAACACAGAGAGAAAACTACCAGACAAACTGTGTAATTGAGCCACTTAAAACATGGTTAGTAACATTTTCAGAGCACACTGTTTTGCATTTTCAGAAAGCCATGCATTTTTATATAGTTGCATATTAATTGGTATGATGTATTTTTAGAGCCATGTGAAAGTAGATTTGTTATATTTTTCAATTTAACTTGAGACACTATATGTTTATGATGATGAAGTTTAAAATCTCACTCTCCTTTATCATCATATAAATGATTTTATATCATCTATTTAATAACGTTGCTCTACTATAGAATCCTGTTTAATCATTAGTCTCTCTGCCTCTGAGCCAGCTCTCTCTTAATGAAAGTTACAAAGCAAACATGTGCCTCCTCTTCAATTATTAAATTTTTTTTGTTACCTTATTCAAGAAAATTTTGAAATCTCATTTTCTTGTCTGGAAAATATATGGTAATTTTTCTTGGATTTGTCGTTGACCAAATATGCGGTTTCAATGATTTGTTGTTATTACATCATATGCATTTGAGAAAATGGCATGGGGCTACATAATCCCACTCTGCACCGCACCACGGCCAGTGGTCAGATGGCAGAGCCCCGACATGCCTCCATCCT
>NW_022107431.1:53975583-53980716 GCF_000313985.2 Echinops telfairi | reverse complement strand
CCTCCCAGCTCTTTCCTCTATTTCCCTTGATTCTCCTCCTGTCCCACTATCATGCTCAGTCCCCACCAGGATTTCAGCACTTCCTCTTTAGCCCTTGACATCTTTGCATATCCCACACGCCTCCCCCTTCCATCTTTGTTATCCTATTCCATCACCAACTGGTCCTCCCCCAGCACTTTACTAAATATCTGCTGGGTTTCAGTAATCCATTGCAATGGCCGCATAGAACTCACAGGCAATATTCACAATGGTGATGGTTTATTAGGAAAATTTACCAGTCATAAAACATTAAGGATATAATAATTTGTCATAGCAATGACTCTTCTCTGCCAGCAGTGATGTCTGTTTATGGTCCTCAATTCCTTCTCCCATGTGTCCCTTAGCTTCTGTCTCTGAGCCAGAGAGTCTTTCTGCTCTCCACCTCAGTTTCACATTCTCAGCAGTGCAGCCCTTCTGCTCTGTCTGGCCATGGCTCCTTTGTTCTGTCCTCTGACCTCCATGCACCAGTCGCTGGTGCCTCTAGTCTCAGCTTCTGCCACTCCAGGAAGACATCTAGATGCTCAGATGGTGACTTTCTGCCCTTGAGGGTCCTGGGAGTTCTCTCCTCCTCCTTCTGAAATGCCTCATATATTTATTAAGCCCCTCTATTAGCGTTTCACATATCCTATTTGCATTGTCTCACCCAATCATTTGTTGGAATAGATACAGATAGAAGAGCTATATTAAGAAAGTTCACTTCACCATAGAATTTATATGTAAAATTAAGTTTGGTGTGTATTTATATCCATTAATATAATAACTCTGGTCTGTATTTTATGTTTCCTCCACTACATCTGTGTTCTAAAAAAAAACAACAAAAAAAACCAAGCTCACTTCCATCAAGTGGATTCTTATCATAGTGACCCCATAGGACAGGGTAGAACTGCCTTTATGGGCTTCTGACACTGTAACTCTTTACAGCTCTTCATTATTTAATTAGTTCCAGTGAATTAAACACTTTTAAAAGATTCAATTTCATATAATCATGTACCTATTGAAAACTGTTCAAAAAAGAAAGCTATTTATAAAGGTACACATGCTATAATAATTTGTAATATGTAATAATAAAATGGGTAGTAAATAATATATAATAAAAGAAAATTGAGTCAAAGACAAAAGACCCATATATTTTCCCTTTAAAAAATCATTTTATTTGGGAGTCTAATTACAATCTATACATACAACCATTTTGTCAAGCACATTGCACATCATCATTTTCAAAACATTTTCTTTCCACTTGAGCCTTGGGATCAGCTCCTCATTTTTCCCCTCCCTACCTTCCTCCATCATGAACTCTTGATAATTTATAAATTATTATTATTTTTTTACATGTCATACACTGACCGGTTTCCATCCACTTTTCTGTTGTCGGTCCCCCTGGGAGGGGGTTATATTTAGATCATTTTGATCGGTGCCCCACCCCCCAACACCTCCACCTTCCCCTTCCCCTCCTGTTATCTCTATTCTCATTATTGGTCCTGAGAGGGTTATCTGTCCTGGATTCCCTGTGTTTCCAGCTCTTATCTGTACCAGTGTACGTGCTCTGGTCTAGCCAGATTTGTAAGGTAGAATTGGGGCCATGATAGTGGGGGGAGGAATGTTGTATATTTCATTGGTGCTATACTGCACCCTGAGTGGCTCGTTGCTTCCTTGTGAGCTGTCTGTAAGGGGATATCCAATTGCCTATAGATGGGCTTTGGGTCTCCATTCTGTACTCCCCCTCATTCACATTGATATAAATTTTTGTTCTGGCTCTTTGATGCCTGATACCTGATCCCCTTGACGCCTCATGATCACACAGGCTGGTGTGCTTCTTCCATGTGGACATTGTTGCTTCTGAGCTAGATGGCTGCTTATTTATCTTCAAGTCTTTAAGACCCCAGACGCTATATCTTTTGATAACCGGCACCATCAGCTCTCTTCCCCACATTTGCTTATGCACCCGCTTTGTCTTTAGGGATTGTGTTGGGAAGGTGAGCATCACAGAATGCCAGGTTATTAGAACAAAGTGTTCTTGCATTGAGGGTCTGCTTGAGTAGAAGCCCAATGTCTGTCTGCTACTTAATACTTAACATATTAATATATATATATACATAGATCTATTTCCCTATCTTTATATATAAATACATTTACATATGTACATTCCTGTATTTGGACCTCTGTTAGTGCCTCCTGGTTGCCTCCTAGTTATTTCCTCTAATTCCTTTTACTTTCCTCTTGTCCCACTATCATGTTCAGCCTTCATTTGGGTTTCAGTAATTCTTCTTGGTTACATTGCCCTTGATCAATCCCTACCAGGCATCCTATTCCCTCCTCACCATCAATTTAAGATCAATTGTTGTTCCTTTTTCCCTGAGTTGGTTAACACCCACTTCCTTTCCCCTGCCCCCAACCCTCTTGTTCCCCAGAACCATTGGTCCCATTGTTTTCTCCTCTAGATTGTTTATTCTGCCTGTCTTATGTGGCTAAACCTGCAGAAACAACAATAAGCACAAAAACAAGACAGAGCAAAACAAAACCGTAAAGAAAACAAAAAAACCAAAGCAGCAACAACAAAAAACCAAGGACAGAAAAAGAAAAGCTTATAAATAGTTCCAGGTCTCTGTCCATGAAATTATCAAAAAGGTAATTTTTCTCTCATTTCGAATAAAAATTTTCTTCCTAAATATGATACTTTGGGGTACACTGAGAAATATGATTAGCCAATGTCTTATGGCAGCTTTCTTGGAAGTCTTTCCTACATGTGTCATTATAGGCCAGCACTCTCCTAGCTATTTAGTGCTGCTGTAACAAAAATACTACCAGTGGGTGATTCTAACAAAACATTTTTCACTCTCACAGTTTAGGACACAATAGAGCAGCAGTTCTCAACCTGTGGGTCATGACCCCTTTGGGGGTCGAACGACCCTTTCATAGGGGTTGCCTGATTCATAACTAGCAAAATCACAGTTATGAGGTAGCAAAGAAAATCACTTTATGGTTGGGAAGGTCACCACAACATAAGGAACTGTATTCAAGGGTCGTGGCATTAAGAAGGTTGAGAACCACTGCTCTAGAGGTCCCATTGCAGAGTGAGGATTTTCTCTCTGTCAGCTCTGGAGGAAGAGCTTGTATTTTCTGAGTTTCTACATCTATCTGGGCCATCTCCTTTATGGCTTTGTATCTTTCTTCTCTCATTTCTGCTTGCAAGCTGTGTTTAAACTTTTTCATATTTCAATAGAGTGACTCAAATCACACTTTCCACCTATCAAGTTTCATTGGCATAACAGACAGCCCACTCCCAAATTGGACTGTAACCATAGAGATTAGGATTTATAATGCATAATGTTGGGTGCCATTCAATTTGTCACAGGCATTAACCCAAGGACAGCTGGGTAAATGAGCACAACTGGTGCTCATTCCCATATTCTTTGTAATCCAACTACAAAATAAGTAAATATTTCCCAATAGGAATTTGATGAAAGCATTTATGGTATTTTCATATGATTAATTTACTGAAGTATTAAAAATCCGCTTAAATGAACTGGACAGAAATAATTATGAAACAAATGTTAATTTAGAAGGTATGGATGATACAAACTTGCTTTGACTTCCATATCCTAATTACACAATATGTGTACAGAGTAAATATAAGATAAAAAAATTAAGTCGGACAGGGCAAGATATGACAAAATACCCATTTATAAACTATCAAGGGCTCATGCGGGAGGGGGGCGCGGGGAGGGAGGGGAAAAATGAGGACCTAATGTCGGGGGTTTAAATGGAGAGAAAATGTTTTGAGAAACGATGTACAAATGCGCTTTACACAATTGATGTGTGTATGGATTGAGATAACAGTTGTATGAGCCCCTAATAAAATGTTAAAAAAGAGAAAAAAATAAAATAAATAAATAAAAAAGAAGAATAATAAATTAATTAAAATAAAAAATTTTAAACAGAAAAAAAATTAAGTGATTATTTCTTAGAAGTGGACTTTATAATTTTTTAAACTTATTTTTAATCACTTGAAATAATTGCATGTAGTGTTTCTAATCAGTAAAGACAAAAAAGAGGTTTAAAAAATTTATTCGGGAACACTACTTACCATGAGCACCACTTGTCTGTCAGTTTGTCACACTCTGATGTCTTGTGTGCTGCTGCGATGCTAGAAGCTCTGTATTTTAAATGCCAGAAGAGTCAACAGAGGTGACTAGGTTTCAGTAGAGCTTCCAGACTAAGAACAGACTATGAAGAAGAAGTCAACTGTCCACTTTGGAGAGAGTAGCCCTTGAAAACTTTATGCATAGCAAAGAAACATTGTCAGATACTGAAGGATTAATGAATGGAAGTTAGAACATTGTCAGAGATTGTGCCAGAGGACAGACCAGTAGTTGTAAAATATGGTTTTGGTGATTGAAGTTGGAGATCAAATGGTAAAATTTTGCAAGACAAATGATTTGTTCAAAGCAAATATCTTTCTTCAATAACACATATGGGACTCTTGGACTTCTCAAGATAGACTACACAAAAATAAAATTGATTACATCTGTGGGAAGAGAAAATGGAGAAGCTCAATATCAACAGTTAAAAAACCCCAGGGGCTGACCATGGAACAGTGTTGGGAGCCATCCTAGCCATGCTATCTAGCAAAGCTACAGCCTGGTGGAAGAAGCATCTACAGAGCAGAGCTTCCCAGGGAGGGTTTCCAACATCCCTCAAATATTTGCTGTTGTGATGGACATTGGACCTCCACTCAAGCACTTACTCATTACAAGAACACATTGCTCTTTTTAATTGGCATTCCAGGATGCACACCTTCCCGAATCGATTGCGGAAGAAAAATGTGAACATAAGCAAAGGTGGTGAAGAAAGCTGATGGTGCCCGGCTACCATAAAATATAGCATCCGGGGTCTTAAAGGCTTGAAGGCATACAAGCGGCCATCTAGCTGAGAAGCATCAAAGCCCATATGGAAGAAGTGCACCAGCCTGTCTGACCAGGAGGTGTGGAAGGGATCAGATATCAGACATCAAAGAACTTAAAATCATATCAGCGGGTGCCCGCTCTACTGACACAATCACTGTAGATAAACGTGTGCATAAGCAAATGTGGTGAA
>NW_022107431.1:53961412-53974695 GCF_000313985.2 Echinops telfairi | reverse complement strand
AAGGGTTCAGGAGGGAGGAGGGAGAGGGGAAGGGGAAGGGAGGGGGGAAATGAGCAAACGATATTGAGGGCTAAAGTGGAGAGCAAATGTTTTGAGATTGATGAGGGCAACAGGTGTACATAGGTGCTTGACTCAGTGGATGTATGTATGGACTGTGATATGAAATGTACGAGCCCTCAATAAAATAATAAAAAATAAAATAAAATACAAACCTTAAAAAAAACTTTTGCTGTTGTTAAATCCATTCTTGAGAATATTGTGCATTGTCATGCTTACCGCACCTGGAGGGGATGCGAGGGCAATCTTGAGAAGTACGAATGAAACCAGATCTAAAACTTGTTTCAATATGACGGGGCTTTGCTTAACTGAGGTATTGGAGAGGCTTAGACAGCAAGACATCTTTGGGAATTCTGAGAAGGCTATGTGGGAAATCGAGTGAGGGAGAAACCCAAAAGTTGAGGTCAGAGGAGAAAATGAAACCCACCGAAAACCCTGGATTCCATCCAGATTAGGTAGTGAGGGACTCTTTTGGTCTTCCCGATATAGAGGACCTTATAGACTGCCTCCCCCAAATGACGCCCCTTTACCTGGACAGGGGCTTACATAGAAGGAGAGAGAATGGTTAACATTAATAGAAAACATGTAAAAGGGGAAACATTAAGTCTTTGGCAAAGAATCAGATGGTTTGGCTCCCCATGGTGCCTCAGAAGTATAAAAAATAAAAGAGACATAGGTAGACAATGGAACAGTTACCATGGGAGAGTTTGTAAAGGAAAATATTTGGAAAGCATTTAACTCTGCTTGTAGATAATAGGCTTTAAAGTAGCACATGAGGTCGTTTCATTGTGTTAAGCTAGTCAACGAGAAAAGGAACATTGTGAGCAAAAAATAGGGCAGTGAGTAGGATCTGAGTCTAATCAAATTTTCTGAACACCTCAATCAAGAATAGCATGTAACTTATAAGACAAGCAGTACAGAAAGAAAGAACCAGGAAGAGGACAGAAAGTGACGAAAAAAAGTCCAGACTTTATAATAGTTTTTTATCAGGTTTTAGTGGAAATAATAAGAGTTACTTTGGAGTTAATCATAAGGCAGTGGTCTGCAAAACTTTTTATGGTATAAATAAAGCTGTTTGGGAGAACTCAGCAGAGATTGCTTCTGCAAAACATCTCTCGTGTCTGTCTCGTCTGTGTTCACGGACTCCACACCTCCTTCAGGTATCCAGTTCAACACTCCCTCCCAGAGCTGGACTCCAACAGAACAGATCACCAATTGCTCAAAAGTAAGCTAAAGAAAATTAAAACAAGCCCATGAGAACCAAATTCTGACTTTGAGTTTATCCCATCAGAATACGTTGAAGAACATCTCGAGAAAAAAATATGCATTGAGCACTAATGACGGAAGCTCTGATGAGCCGTGGGGCGAATACCAAGAGCATCATTCATGCAGGAAGCGAAAGGTCATCTGAAAGACAGGAAATGAACAAAAGATAAAAGTAGGTGTCAGAAGAAACTCTGAAACTTGATGTTATTCCTAGAGTAACTAAGGCTCAAGGAAGAAAGGATGACATCAAAGAGCTGAACAGGAAAGCTCAAAAGACAGCTTGAGACAATAAAGTAAAATAAAATAAAATATGCACTTCCCTAGAGTTAGAAAATCAAGAAGGAAAAACAAATTCAGAATACCTTAAATTGCAAGAACTCAAGAAAAAATTCAAGCCTCAAGTTGCAATTGAAAGATGCTGTGGGGAAAATAGTAAATGATGCAGGAAGCATCAAAAGAAGATGGAAAGACTGCACAAAGTCACTGTACCAAGAAGAACTAGTTGACATTCAACCATTTCAGGAGGGCGCACCTGATCAGGAAGCAATGGTACTGAAGGAAGAAGTTCAAGCTGCAGTGAACACATTAGCTAAAAACATTGCTCAAGGACTTGATGGAATACCAATTGAAATGTTTCAACAAGTTGATGAAACACTGGAAGCACTTACTCATCTATGCCACGAAATATGTAATACAGCTTCTTTGCTAAATGGCTGGAAGAGATCCATATTAGTACCAATCCCCAAGAAAGTGACCCAACAGAATGTTCAAATTATAGAATGATAACATATGCAAGCAAAATGTTGCTGAAGTTCATCCAACAACAGCTGCAGCAGTACAGTGACAGGGAGCTGTCAGTGGTTCCGTCTAAATTCAGAAGGGGTTTTGTAACACGGCATATCATTGCTGATGTCAAATGGATCTTGGCTCAAAGTAGAGAATACCGGAAAGATAATTATTTGTGTTTTATTGATTTTTAAAGGCATTGAACTCTGTGGATCATATCAAACTATGGATAACCTTGAGAAGAATGGGAATTCCAGAACATTTATGGTGCTCCTGAGGAATTTCTACATGGATCAAGGGGCAGTTATGCAAACAGAACAAGGGAATACTTCACGGTATCAGGAAAGATGTGCATCAGGGTTGTATCCTTTCATCATACTCCCAATGTGTATGCTGAGAAAATAATCCAGGCAGCTGGATTATATGGAGAAACAGGTGGCATCAGGATTGCAGGAAGGTTTATTGACAAGCCGTGATATTCAGATGACACAGCCTTTCTCACTGAAAGTGAAGAAGACTTGAAGCACTTGCTGATGAAGAGCAAGCATTTCAGTCTTCAGTGTGGATTACAACTACACGTAAAGAAGACTAACATCCTCACAATTGGACCAGTAGGTAACATCAATGGAGAAAATATTGGAGTTGTAGAGGATTTTGAGTGGCTTGGATTCACAATCAATGTCTAAATCTATTAATTGAAATACTCCTTATGCTTGAATACCTTCAGGAAACCTTCTTGCTTTCCAGTATTTCACTTGAATACATCTTTCATAGGAACTGCTAAATCACTCTTGACTTGCTAATGGCAGTTATCACTCTACAAGACATTTAAACCATTTTATCTCCTAGTGTGGTAGTTACATAATCTGGTGTCAATCTGAGAGGAATTACAAATGAAGGGGTGGAGTCTGGCCTGTCAATCAAGATATAATCAATGGGGCCTCTGTGTGGGCCTGGCCTTCTAAGAATTCTGGGAACTCCTGTATTTTCCTCCTTGGAGGCAGGAGACATTTCTTTCTCTCGGCTGACTCCCTGTGAGACATCCCTGAGGAAAAGTCACATGGACCTACCCTGATGTACCTCTGGAAGCTGGAGAAGCCACATGGAGACCCCTGCCAGTGCTGAAATGCTTACCATGCCACTGGATCCAAAGACTTTCTACTGGCCTGTGATCATCCTGCATTTGGCATCATTGCATGTGTTTCATGAGTCTGAAGAGGACTTTATAGAGTGGTGTCAGATTTATGGGCTAATATCCAGCTTATGGGATTGGACTACACTGGTTTGTGATGCTGTCTTAATGTGCAATTACCCATTATATACAACTTTCGCTTATATACATATGTGTTTATGAATTTGTTTCTCTAGTCTCCCCGGACTAATACACCCATTAAGCTCCAAGTTCCAGAAGAACAATCCCTTCATACTTACTTTTTAATTTTTTGTTTCCATAGCATAGCATATGGAACCCTGGTGGTGTAGTGGCTAATTGTTGGGCTGAAGCCCACATAGTCAGCAGTTTAAAACAACCATCAGCTCCTTGGAAGAAAGACTGGGCTTTCTCCTCTCTTAAAGAAGTCCACTATGAGTCAGTATTGACTTGATGAAAGTGAGAGAGAACATAGCGTAGATATTTTCAATTTAATTATCAATGATTGCATAACAAAACACCAAAATGTAGTGATTTTACACAACTATTTTGTTAGCTGTCTGATTCACAATTGGGTAGTTGTGATAGAGAATTGTCCTGCTGTTCATCAAAATACTATAAATAAAATTTAAGCTATAGCTTCTTTAAAATCCAAAATTTAATAGCTCCTCTTTTTCAGTAAAAATTTCTTTTAAGCTTAATCAGCTGGGATGTTGTAATTCAGGAAGGCTGTAAACAAGTCCATTGAGGTAAGTAGCTGGGCAGAAAATATCCCTTCTTCAGATAAACAGTTGGGTATCAGCCCTCAGGGGATGGTGGTTTGGTAAGTGACCCTACAAAGGGTTTCTGAGGCTGTAGGTCAGTGGTTCCTAACCTGTGGGTTGTGACCCCTTTAGGTGTCGAATGACCCTTTCACAAGGGTTGCCTACTTCATAACTGTAACAACATTTTACTTACGAATTAGTAATGAAAATAATTTTATTGTTGGGGGTCACCACAACACGAGGAACTGTATTAAAGGGTCGCGGCATTAGGAAGGTTGAGAACCACTGCTGTAGGTTTTGTTTTGTTTTTAAATCACTTTACTGGGCGCTTATACAACTCTTATCACAATCTATACATCCATCCATTGTGTCAAGCACATTTGTACATATGTTGCCATCATCATTTGGAAAACATTTTCTTTCTACTTGATCCCTTGGTATCTGCTCACACACAACTCCTTCATGAATCCTTGATAATTTATAATTTTTTTCATGTCTTATACCAACAGCTGTCTCCCTTTACCCACTTTTCTGTGTCTGTCCCCCTGGGAGGGGGTTATATGTATATAATTGTGATTGGTTCCCCCTTTCTTCCCCAGCCTTCCCCTTCCCCTCCTGGTATTGCTACTCTTATTACTGGTCCTGAGGGGTTTATCTGTCCTGGATTACCTGTGTTTCCAGCTGTTATCTATACCATTGTATATGCTCTGGCCTAGCTGGATTTGTATGGTAGAATTAGGTTCATGAGTGTTGGGGTGGTGGTGGTGGTGGTTAGCATTAAAGGACTAGAGCAGGGGTTCTCAACCTTCCTAATGCCATGACCCTTTAATACAGTTCCTTATATTGTGGTGACCCCAACCATAAAATTATTTTTGTTGCTACTTCATAACTGTAATTTTGCTACTGTTATGAATCATAATGTAAATATCTGATGTGCAAGATTTTCATTGTTACAAATTGAACATAATTAAAGCATAGTGATTAATCACAAAAACAATATGTAATTATATACTGTGAAATATTTATTTCTAATTACAAATAAATGAAATTTTGTCTTGAACCATGGTGTGGCATGGGTAACAGTCTTAATATAACAACGGTAAACTACATTGTTATATTTTGCAACAGTATGCATAAAAAACAAACATCAGTGTAAAGGTTGAGATAGCTTCTTTCCCTCCAGATCAGAAATTCTTGGGGCAGTCTCTGCAAGAGCACCACGAAGATCATCGTCCACAACAAGTCTACTTCTGTGTTCAGACTTGATAACCAACAAGCTGGAAAACCCTGTTTCACAAAGATATGTTGTTGGAAATGGAAGAAGAAGGCACAACACAGGCTCAGACAGAACAGGATATGACTGCAAACACTCGATCCAGAATTTTGTACCTGGCATTGTAGAGAAATCAGTTCTCGCTGCATCGCTGTTAATAAGTTCAATGAACTCCTCTGTCCTGTCTCAGGAACATCTGCAACTTGACTGTGAACGGGCTTCTGGCAAGTGCAAATGGGGTGTCAGATAGATTTGGAAAGCACGACGAAGTTTCATCTGCAAGCATGTGAAAGTAAGTGTTCTTTCCTAGAAATTATCATCATAATCCTTCTGTCTGGTTCAATATCATGTTACTCAAAGAAAGCAGATAAGGTAGGCAATATGTAAATTTTGTTTTCATCCAATTTTTTTTGCCAAAGCTGAAGTTTCATTTGGAATGATGGGATCTTTTCAGACAAATTGAGGTATGTTGCCTTTGGTCCTTGCACTGATAAATTTAACTCATTCAAGATGGCAAAGATGTCAAGCAAGTAAGATATTTTCTGAAGTTCACTTTCTGGCTGAAAAGTGCTTCAAACTATAGTCTTGCTTTCTGATTAAAAAACGTTTTGAGTTTATCACGAAGCTCAAAAACACATTTTAAAACTTTTCCTCTCGACAACCATCTCACTTCAGTGTGAAACAGCAGAGCATTATTCGGCACATCCAACTTGTTGCACAGTTGTGAAAACAGTTGACTGTTTAAAGTGCTCGCCTTTACAAAATTGACAGAACATATTATGCTTTTCATTACTTCTTGTAACTCATGTGGCAGCATCTTTGTTGCTAATATTTGCCGATACATACAGTGAGTTCTAATGACTTTTGGTGACTCATTCAGTACCAAATGTTGAATTCCAGATCGACATCCTAGCATATCTGGAGCACCATCTGTGCAAACACCACAAACCTTTTCCCAAGAGATCTTGTGCTCTTTCATGAATGAACCAATTGTGTCAAATACATCATGTGCAGTATTGTCATTTCAAGAGGTTTGCAAAAAAGAAACTCATCTTTAAAGTCGCCATCATCAATATACCTCACATAAACCAGTAATTGTGAATAGTTTGCAACATCTGTAGATTCATCAAGCTGGATGCTAAATATTGGAAGTGGACCAGATTTAATTTCCTGGATTACTTGATCAAGAGTGTCATCATACATGTCATCAATTCTTCTGTGGACAGTGTCGTTAAATAAGGAAATTGCACTCAATTTCGTAACAAATTTGTCTCTGATCACAACTCAAACAATGTCTTTGACCACTCGCAACAGTAAATCCTCAGCAACGGTGTGAGGTTTTCTGAGTGCCACCAAATAGGAAGCTTCAACAGCTGCTATGCTTTGCTTGTGGTACTTGCCACCAGTATCAAGTCTGGCTTTCTTCAGTCCATCAGCTCTGCTTCTAAAATAGTTGGTATCCTTGCTGACAAAACTCAGATGCTTGCTATCAAAATAGCATTTTAGTTTGTTTGGCTTCATAGATTCGGCTGAGAGAAATGCTCAACAAATAACACATTGCAGTTTCTCAATTCCTGCTGTATTTAGTGAGGTAAAACCATACCGTAAAATATCTTCACTATGTTTTCTTTTCTTAACGTTCTTCTCTACACGAGCCATTGTCTTGGGATGGTTTGCTAATTAAAATAATATAGAGCAATAGCTTTAATAATACAAAAGATGATACATGCATAGTTCAGTCAATACAGTTCATTAAAGTTTCCTATGATTTACCAGCCTGTTTTTTTTTTACATACCTGTTACTATCACAAGGAGGCAGTATTCACATCAACCACAGCTGAATATAAAAAAAACGATCAGCATCCAGATTAAGTTATTATGGTACATATATTTATATATACATTTTGCAGTAGTTGATGATTTTACAGTACATGGTTTTACATTTACCCAGTAATTTCAATTCATTAAGTGTTGTTTTACTTCCAATATAGCAGCTTTCAACACAGCAGCTGCTCTCTACACATATGTGACTGGTATGCATATGGTGCCAACCCTGTCACATACACCTGTATTTGTATGAGGTGTATGTGATGGGGTTAGCAAGATGATGTCATTATGCTGGGTACTCATATGTGCGTATCTGCATGTGGGTGGACCAGCCTGGAGACGGATAGAGGAGTGGTGTGTCAGTGTTTTCCGAGGGTCATTCGACCTCCAAAGGAGTCGCATCCCACAAGTTGAGGCTGGACTAGAGGAATGTTGTACATTTCATCGGTGCTATACTGTACCCTGACTTGCTCATCTCTTCCTTGTGAACTTTCTCTAAGGGGATGTCAGTTGTCTACAGATGGGCATTGGGTCTCCACTCCGCACTCCCCATCATTCACATTAATATGATATTTTGTTCTGGATCTTTGATACCTGATACCTGATCCCCTTGACACCTCATGATGACACAGGCTGTTGTGCTTCTTCCATGTGGGTTTTGTTGCTTTCCAGCTAGATGGTCGCTTGTTTATCTTCAAGACTTTAAGACTCCAGATGCTATATCTTTTGATAGCTAGGCACCATCAGCTTTCTTCACCACATTTGCATATGTGCCCATATTGTCTGCAGCAATCATGTTGGGAAGGTGAGCATCACAGAATGCTAGGTTATTAGAACAAAGTGTTCTTGCATTGAGAGAGTACTTGAGTAGAGGACTAATGTCTGTCTGCTACCTTAATATTTATAAATATATGTACATAGATTTATTTCCCTACCATTATATATAAATATATTTACATGTGTACATGCCTGTGTTTAGATCTCTATAAATGTCCTTTGACTCCTGGTTCTTTCCTCTATTTCCTTTTATTTTCCTCTTCTCCCACTATCAAGTTCAGCCTTCATTTGGTTTCCAGTAATTCCTGTGGGTGACATTGCCCTTGATCAAGCCCCATCAGGCATCCTAGGCCCTCCTCGTCATCTATTTAAGATCACTTGTTTTCCCTTGTCCGTTGGTTTGTTCACACACCCCCTTCCTTTCTCCTACCTCCCCCTCTCCCGTGTCCCCCAGAACCATCCGACCTCTTGTTTTCTCTTCAGGTTTGTTTATCCTGCCTATCTTATCTAGGTAGTCATGCAGAGACAACAGTAAGCACAAAAACAAGACAAATCAAAACAAAACGCCAAAGAAAACAACAACAATACAAAAAGAAAAGCCTATAAATAGTTACAGGTCTGTTTGTTGACCTTAGGAGTGCTTTCCAGTTGAGTCTAATGGTGTGCCATGCTCTGACACCAAACTCTATTTTGTTATTCCCTGGGGACTTCATTGCTTTGCTCCCGTTGCTGCTCTGTTGCATGCCCTTACCGTTTTACCTAGTGTGGTGGGTTCAGATTGGGCACAATTCCCACACTCTGTCTACAGTGTTGTCCCTCATAGCCGTATGGGTCAATGAGGAACATCGTGTCTCATGGTGGGGCTGGCCCTATGGCCCTCGCTATGTATTGACGGCTCTGAGCAGGAATATCATCCTTGAGGCTTGGTGGGCCAGGATGTGTTCCTTCCCTCTTCCTTTGCTCTCGTGTTCTCTGGTCAGATAGGTCCCTCTCCATGAGCTGTAGTTTCAGTGCTGACCTCAGAAGTGCAATCTTCTGGGGGTAGAGGTCCACATAGTTGGGATTGGAGCTGGCCCTGCATACCTCTCTATTGGTTCACTGCTTCATGCTGATATGTTGCATTCATGTCTTGGTGCACCAGGTTAGAGTCTGGTCGCTCTCTCCTTCTCCTGTGGAGATATAAACAATACCCTCCCCTTGGGTGGGTTAGTGCCCTGTTCACTGCTATCCATGTCTTTGTTGTTGTTGTTGTTGTTGTCCCTTCCTTTTTAGTTGGCTGCTATATGCATCCCTGGATTGGATCTGACCCCTGCCTTAGTACCTGGACCAAATCCCAAGAATGTTTGTACATAGTAACTTTTCCCTTATGCCCCATTTTTTAAGCCTACCCCAGTGGACTCATGTTGTACTTGTCCTTTTGTGATTGGCTTACTTCACTTAGCATACTTTTCTCCAATTCTTCCCATGAGGTGATGTGCTTCATGTGTTCATTATTGCTTTTCAGGGATGTGTAGTACTGTATGTATCACAGTTTTTTAATCCATTTGTCCATTGATGGAAATTTGGGTTGTTTCCAACTCCTTGTGATTTGAACTGTGTTATGATGAACACTGGAGAACAGATGCCTGGCTGTAGTTTGTTTCTTGTCTCTTCAGGGTATATGCCCAGTAGGGGAATTGAATGTTGGGGCATATGGTAGCTCGATTTCCATATACTTTAGATACCGCCAAGTCGATTTCCATAATGGCTATACATACCTCCAGGTCCACCAGCCATAGACGAAAGTTCCTATCTCATTACATCCCGTCTAACACTTGTTGCTGTCTGATTTTTTGAGTCGGGCTATCATTGAGGGTGTTAGGTGGTATTTCATGCATTTCTCTTATGGCTAATGATCAAAAGCATTTTCTCATATGTGTACTGGCCATTCAGATTTCTGCACTCGTGAAATTTCTGTTCAGGTCCTTTTACTACCTCCTCAGTGGGCAATTAGTTTTTTCTTATTGTAAGCTAGCAGTGTATTGTAGATTTTCGTAAGAAGGCCTTTATCTGATATGTCATTGCTAAAGATGTTTTCCCAGTCCGTGGGCTCGCTTATTACTCTGAGTTATTTCCATGTACACAGGTGTTTCATCGTCAGCATATCCCACTCGTCAATTTGTGCCTCCTCTGTGTTTGTGTCCTCCCCTATTTCTGATAGTCTATGTACTTCCTGCACCAAAGTTCTCAGGATTGTCCTAATTCCCTCATTGATGGCCCAAAGAACTTGGAGTTTTACCTCAAGGTCTGTGATCCACCTTTAGTTTATTCTTGTGCATGGAGTAAGGTAAGGGTCTTACTTCATTTTTCTGCAGGTAAATATCCATTTTTTCCAGCACCACTTGTTGAAGAGGGCATTCACTTCCCATTTGATATTTTTTGGGCCCTTATCAAATATCAGTTTTCTGTATGCTGATGATATTATTTCTAGGTTTTCAGTTCTTTTCCATTGGTCTGAGTATCTGTCATTATACCAATACCACACCTTTTTGACCATGGTGGCTATAGGTGCTAAGTAGGTGCTAACGTCAGGTAAAGCAAGCCATCCCACTTTGTCCTTCTTCTTGAGGGGTTCTCTGCTAATTCTGGGCTTCTTCCCTCTCCATATGAAGTTAATAGTCATTTTTCCAATTTTTTGAAGATAGAGGATGGTATTTGTGTTGGAATAGCATTAAACGTATAGTGCTTTGGGCAGAACTGACATTTTTACTATATTGAGTCTTCTGATCCACAAGCATGGGATATGCTTCCATTTGTTGAGATCACACTTGGTTTCTTGTAATAGTGTTCTGTAATTTTCCTTGTACAAATCTTTTGGGTTTTTTAGTCAGGTATATCTCTAGACATTTCAATATGTACTTGTCTATTGGGAACAGTACTATATTTGTGATCCCCTCTTCTGTGGTCTTGTCAGATGTGTATAGCAGCCTGATACACTTCTGTTTGTTGATCTTGTATCCTGCCACTGTGCCACATTCCTCTATGTCTTCCCGCATTCCCCTTGTGGAGCTTTTGTGATTTTCCATATATTAAATCATACCATCTTCGAATAACGATAGTTTCACCTATTCCTTCCCTAGACAATGTCTTTCCTTTGCCTTATGTTGTTAGCTAGGACCTCCAGTATGATGTTAAATAAGACAGGGGACAAAGGACATCCTTGTCTCATCCCATTTTTCAGAAGGATTGTGTTTGTCTTTTCTCCATTGAGTACCACGTTGGCTGTTGGTTTTCCATATATAGCTTGTATTATATTGAGTAATTTTCCTTCCGTTCCTATCTTCTTGAGTGTCTTAAAAAGGAATGGGTGTTGGATGTTTTCAAATATTTTTTCTGCATCCATCGATATTATCATGTTGTTCTTAAATTTTTTCATGTCAATGTGGCAAATAATACTAATGGTCTTTTGTATGTTGGTCCATCCCTGCATCCCTGATATGAATATCATTTGGTCATGGTGAATTATTTGTTTTATATATTTTTGTATTCTACTGTCCAGTATTTTGTTAAGAATTTTTGCATCGATGTTCATTAAGGATATTGGTCTGCAGTTCTCAATTCCTGTGGCATCCTTGCCCGCTTTAGGTAGCAGAGTTGTAGTAGCTTCATAGAAAGAGTTCGGGAATTTGTCGTCTTTTTATCTTCTAGAAGAGTTTGTGTAGTATTGGTGTCAGTTCTTCCCTGAATGCTTGGTTGAATTCTCCTGTGAAGCTATCTGGCATGGGGAATTTTTTGGTGGCAAATTGTTGAATAACTTGTCTGTTCTTCAATTGATATGGATTTCTTGAGATTCTTGATGCCATCTGGGATAGTCTAAGGAGGGACTTTTTTCTCAAGTATTTGTCCATGTCTCCCAAGTTGTTGAAATCATTGGAGTACAGGCCTTCATAGTACTGTGTAATTATCCTTTTGATTTCATTAGGGTTCATTGTAATGTCTCCTGTTTCATCCCTCATCCTTGTTAGTGAAATTTGTCCCTTCCTTTCTTTGGTTAGGTTTGCCAGCAGTCTGTTGGTTCTGTCAATCCTTTAAAAAAAAACAACTTTTAGCTGCATTAATTTTCCCCGTAATTTCTTGTTTTCCCTCTCATGAGTCTCAGCCCTGGTTTTTATTATTTCTTTTCTTTTGCTATTAGTTAGATTGTCCTGTTGACTCTACTCTAATTCCTGTAAGTTTTGTGTCAGCGTATCAATCATAAGTCTCTCTCTTTCATTTGTGCATGTATTGCTATCAAACTTCCTCTGATAACTGCCGTTGTTATATCCCAAAGATTTTGGTCCGCAGTATTCTCATTCTGATTGGTTTTTAGAAACTTCTTAATTTTATCTGTGATCTGGGCCAATACCCACTCCTTTTGCAATAGAAAGTTATTCATCCTCCAATTGTTTGCCCTTGTTTGTTTGTTTTTTACCCTTGTTTTCTTAATCATCCTATTGTTGATTTCCAGCCTTATGGACAGTGGTCAGAGAGAGTATGATCTCCATTTGCTTGAAATTACATAGATTCGAATTGTCCCAGTATGTGGTCTATCTTTGAGTATGTGCCATGTGGTCTTGAAAAGAATATGAATTTTTTTTTTGCATTTGGGTGGATTGCTCAGAAACATCTATCAGGTCAAGTCATATAATTGTAATGTTTAGATCTGTAGCTTCCTTGTTCAGCTTCATTCCCTGTGATCTCTATTTCCTGGAGAGTGGTGTATTAAAGTCACCTACTATAATTGATTAGCCTGTGATTTCATTTTCCATCTTTTGGAGTATTTGATAAATTTCACGGGTCTCTCATTGGGAGTGTATATGTTTATTATACTCACTGATTGTTGGTCTACTGTTCCCTTGAGCATTACATAGCACCTCTCCTTATCTCTTGTTATGGCTTGCACCTTGAGGTCAATTTTGTCTCAGATTAGGATTGCAACCCATGCCTTTTTTCAATTGTGATTTGCTTGATTTATTTTTCTCCAGCACATGATTCTCAACCTATTTTTTTTTTTTTTATGATTTAAGGGACTTTATTAGGGAATTTAACAGGTTACCACAAGTCAAAATCAGAGAACATGAAGGATATCGCCATTGGTTCACAGCAACACCCCTCCTTAGCTAGCAACCAATTCTCTCTCCAGTTGTCTGCTTCTCAGCTATGTGGTCCTTTGGCCTCTTTCTCTGTTGGCCAGGAAGCCCCTCCCAGTAACCAGCCTCATAAACTCATAGTTTCCACACTGCTCCTCTGTCCTGTCTTATGGTCTCCTCGTGTTGGCTCTTGGTCTTGACCCGGCCTAACATCTGCTGCCTCCGCCGCTTCAGACAGGGATTTCTAAGAACTCTGCTGGTCACTCTTCTTCCTT
>NW_022107431.1:53945369-53960077 GCF_000313985.2 Echinops telfairi | reverse complement strand
TACCCAGAAGAGGCAAGAAACAAACCAAGGCCAGACATCTGTGCTCCAATGTTCATTGCAGCACAGTTCACAATTGCAAGGAGTTTGAAACAACCCAAATTCCCTCTCAACCTATTTATGTGTGTAATCTTTAGATGTGTCTCCTTTAGGCAGCAGATTGATGGGTTGTGTTTTTCTAAGCCAGTCTACGAGTCACTGCTTTATAATGCCTGTGTTCAGTTCATTGATGTTTGGGGTTATTATTTCCATCTGTGGACTCTGTGATGTCATCTTGCTCCTTTTTTGTTGGGTGTTTTCCTACCTCCCTTTCTTATCAGTGCATTGTCCGTGTGTGTGTGTGTGTGTGTGTGTGTGTGTTTCATTCTTGCCTTGTTTCCACCATTGAGCCAATAATATCTTGGGGACTTTTTTCTCTTTGTTGTCCTCTGGGTGGAGTTTTTTGATGTGATGATCTCTTATTTGTATTTGGTGTGTGTTGTTCTTCTGCCCATACTGGGTTGGCAAGGTTCTTTTGTAGGGTTAAGTTTCTTTTCACGTATTCTCTGAATCTTGATAGATAATTTGACTAGATGGAGTATTCTTTGGTTTCTGTTATTTTCCTTCAATTTTCAGAATGTTATTCTACTTTGTCCTCTTCTTCAGTGTCCTCTGATAGGTCTTCTTATTTGGGTGCCTTTATCGGTGACTGCGTTTTTTTCCCCTAGCTGTTTTTATGATTTTATCCTTTTCTTCAAAGTTGGCTAATTTAACTGTTATGTGCCTTGGTGACTTCTTGGGATTTCAGTCTAGCTGGTGTTCTTTCGGCCTCCTGAATTGCTGCCTGTTTTTCATTTATTAGGCTGGGGAATTTTTCTCTGAGAATTCCATTGTTATTTTTGCCATTGACTTCATCACGGTGTCTTGTTCTGGTTGTCAGATTATTCTAATCTTGTTTCTCTGCATAGCATCACACCTGGCTCTCTTTTCTTCAACTTCACTGATTACCTTTTTTGACTTGCTTTTCCATTTGTTGAAATGTGCCTTGTCATCCTCTAAGTTGCTGATTTGGTTCTCTGCCTCCTTTTTAGTGCATGGCCTTTATCTCCTCTACTATTTCATCCTTTATATGTATTGCTTCCCTCATGTACTGTATGACTCCAAGCCTAATTCTGAGGATTTCTTTCTGTGGCAGATCTATGTCTGCTTCTTCTGTGCATGTCGCTAGGTTCAGGACTTCTTCTGACATTGTCTTTTGTTTCTCCTGATTTTTCATTGAGGTTGTTTGGGCTGTTTGCATTGTGTTGTTTTAGAGGAGCCTGGTGCCATTTTCCAGAGTCAGAGATCAGTGGGCTCTTTCTTTGGGAGACTCATAGGAATGCTTTTTTGAATTGCCTGCAGCTAACTGCTCTGGGGGTTCGGGCCACTGCTTTATCCTCCCGTGGTTTCACTCTTTCCAAAACCAACCAGTATTCTGTTATTTGGAGGGAAAGTTGGATGGTCCTCTCAGGAGATGCTGATTGGGTGGTTGTGGGCCCGTGAGATGGCTCTGTGCTGGATGATCTCACAGGTGGTGTACCTATGGTGACTTGGAGCAACTTAGAAGACATGTTTTGGGGCCCGCTGTAATAGGAGTGTTGTGGAGGGTGGGAGGGTGTGCCCACTTTGGTTAAGGCACCTCAGATGGCGAGAATTTCTCTAGTTGGCAAGATCGCTGAAGAGGTCAAGTAGAGGTTCCTGAAACAGCCTGGAATGCTGGGGAGGGCTAGAGGAGCTGCCTTAGGCTTTGTGAAGCATTGAAGAAGATTGTTACAAGTTCCCTCAGCTACATGTAGGGCCAAGGAGGATTGGCAGGGGATCCCCCAGCTACATGGAGTGTTGTTGAAGGTGGGCAGGTGTTGCCCCAGCCAAACAGAGCACCACAAGAAGCGAGCGGGAGTTACCCCAGCTGCTATGAGGGCCTTGGAGGATAGGCAGGAGATCCCCCATCCATTTGGAATGCAGCAGAATGCGGGCAGGATTTTCCCAGGTAGGTGAAAGGCCACACGTACATACAGAATGCAGGCAGGAGCTCTCCCTGTTGTGTGAATGGCAGGTGGAATTGCCCTGGGTGGTGGGGAGTCCCCTGGAGACTGGCAGTGTTATATGAAAGGAAAGAGGGGGGCAGGTGGGTGGGAACTGAGCCTTCCACCACTGTGGCAGGAAAGAGAGAAAAGAGGGAGAAAATAAAGAAATAGATGACCCCTAACTGCCTGACTGTGGGACTCAAGGGGTTTAAACCCTGTCCAACGGCAGTGGCAGCTCTGACTGTGTTGAAGTAAAGCCATTGCTCGAGCCAAAGTAGCCTAGTGCTGGCCATGACTGTGGCTGGGCCAAAGCTAAGCCCAGCTGGCCTTCACAGTGGTAAGCCAAAAGCCCACAGCTCTTCAAAACCTAGTGGATCTGTGCCTACTTATTTTTCTGATGCTCCTCCTGTGATCTGGATGAGTGGACTTTTCCTCTCAGAGGCGCTCCTGCATTGATTTCCATGGAGTCCATGGTCACCATCTTGCTGAAACCTTGATGCTGTAAGTCTTCAGGGAGTCAGATTCCTTCATCTTTCTCTCAAGAAGTAGGGGGTGCATTTGAATTGACAACCCATTGGTTGGCAGCCCATTTCTTATATGACAGTGCCTCCAGTTCACATTCCCAGGGAAGCCCCACCTCATAATAGGATAAGTACCAAGAATTTGCAACCTTCCTGAGTCTTCTTAGCCAGTAAAAATGTTGATTATTCTACCAATATTATGGAACCCATATTATAACTCTCATTCTAGGCACTGTGATTAAAATAGTTTCAAACAGTGTAACAAGCTGCTTGTTCCTTTTCAGGTTTCATTTTACTGGGGAAAAGGACAATAAGAACTCATAGTGTATTAGGAGGATACAGGGGCTATAGGTAGACTGTGTCCCAGGCTTCCTACTGCCTTTTGTCTTCCTGTAATTAGGAGAGTGTAATACCTCTCAAAAGCATTTTGATTTGGATGACAGTTAATTTGACCATCCTAGCTATGCAGAAAGGTGAAGCTTGGAAGGGTAGAGAGAGTATTGGGGGCTACGTTTATAATAGGATAGCCACTGAGAGAGGGACACCGAAATCATGGTCTGAAAAAAGGTAGACAAGTAAGCTATGTTTCAGTTTAGGAAAACAATTTAATTTACACATTAAAAACAAAGGAAATGTATTTTGTGTGCATTTCTTTCTAGATCAAAGCATAGCTTTTCCCTATCTTTTAAACTAGTGTATTCTGTAAGGAATTTGACTAATCTGAGAGATTCAGATCCATGAAAGCTGAATTTAAATGTCACATATAAGTCAGCTATAGTGTTGTTTTTTTTAGATGAAGTACATCCAGACAGGCAATATGCTTAATTAAAAAGAAACCAGGACGTTTTTTAGTCACGTGTAGATTTTGGAGCATATCATCTCTGAAATTTTTAAAGAAGATTGTTGAAAAGTATATGAGTGTATTCACAAGAGGGTGTTAGCGGCATCTGAAAGGAAGGGCACAGTAATAGTCCACTCTCCAGGTACCTTCAAGAGTCTACTTAGGAGTTTGTTTAGGAAGCAGTTTTGAAAATTACTTTTCTTTTGGTTTCCTCTTTTTATCACCACCCTCTCCCTGCTCCTTACAGTACCTGCAGCAGCTGTAGCAAGGTCTCACTTTAATGGTGCTTTACATTAAAGTATGAACTTCTAAACTACTCCATACAAATCAGTATGTCTTAGTTTAATGCCCTGTGTTAGTCTGGGTAGACTAGAGAAATTCATAGACACTCACTCATATGTGCATAAGAAAGAGCTTTATATACAAGAGCAATTGAATATTAAGAAAACATCCCAACCCAGTCCAGATCAAGTCCATAAGTTCAATATTAGCCCATAGGTCTGATACCATGATGCTGAATGTAGGAAGATCAAGGCCAGTGGGTGGGGAGTCTTGTGGATCCAGTGGCATTGTAAGCTCTCAGTGCTGGCAGGGGTCTCAATGTGGCTTCTCTGGCTCCAAAACTTATGAGCTATATTAGCTTGGTGCCATGTGTTTTGTCAGTAGAGTATTTCTCAGGGAGTGAGGAGAGAGAGAGAGAGAGAGAGAGAGAGAGAGAGAGAGAGTCTTCCATCCCCAAGGAGGAAATATAGGAATTCCCAGAATCCTCAGGGGAAGGCTTTGCCCACACAGAGGCCACATTGGCTATTCAATGATTGACAGGCTACACTCCACCCCTTCACTCATAATCCTTTCAAATTGACAACTGATTATATAACTACCACATGCCTATACATATAAATCATAAGATTATTCAAGGGGTTATGTGGAATACATAGGTAATCCATGTCAGTCAGTCCTGCACAGGACCTGGCCCATAAGATGCTCTTTTCATTGTTCCGAAGGACCAGTTAGATCTCCTGAGCACAGATTTTGGCTATGTTTCTTATGTCAATAAACTGGACAAAATCAATCGTTATATGAATCAGCTTTCACATCCTGAAAATAATGTTAATCACAGTTTTCCTTATTTAAATTTATTTGGACAACTGCTTTCAAGATTTTTCTGTGTTTTTCTTAAAATACCCAGCTAGCGGTGTACATTATGTGATTTTCCCAATGCTGATGTTTCTTTCCTTGAATGTAGTCTTTTCTTTGCTGAATCACTTTGGGCTTTCTTTCCAAATCTAGTGATATAATGTCTGCCATTTGATGTCACCTAAGTTTCCTTGAAAAGACTGAATATTCACTCCTGAGATGTAGTCAATTAACATGGCCCTTCCAGCCATCATTTCTTAGGTGTTGTATTACAGATTCTGACCTCTATCCCTGAAGCTATAATCCAATTTTAGTTGGAGGTCTGTTCTAAAAAATCAGGGTAGAAATAATTTTGACTGAAGACATATTCTAAATGTATTTATTCCTCTAAAGTGTAATCATCATAAATTTGGAGAAGTTTTGAAGCATTTCACTTGATTTTCTCCCCTTTTATTTAAAAATCAACTCCAATCTATGCTTATATTCCTGAAAAGACAAATCAAATTATATCTCACCTGTAGATGTTTATACCACCTATGATGTTCATGAAGGAACTCTAGTGGTATTTTGGTTAAATATTTGACTGCTAACCAAAAGGTCAACTGTTTGAACTCACCAGTCACTTTGTGGGAGAAAGAAAAGTCAGTATGTTTATTTAAGGTTTGCAGTCAAGAAAGATCTATGGGACAATATGCTCTGCTATTAGTTGGTTCAATGACAACTAACTCAAAGGCAATTTAAAAAATAGTCATCATAAACTAATAGCTACTACTAGCATATTCAAAATATTTCATTTCCATTAAGCACTTTTCCCCCCAGTCTTTGCATATTATTTTCCTCTTTTAAGGTGAAACATATTTGACCCCACAGTCGATTTAATTCCCTCTAAAAAATTCCCCATCCTGAATTTAATTTTCAGGAAGAGGAAAAGTGTGGGCTGTATCCTTTGCAAGGAGCAGTAACAGCAGTGGATTTATTCAGACAGAGGGCCTTTGTCTTTCTTCTAGGGAGCATGGAAGGGCATCAGGCCATAATGGGTGAAATGGTCAATCAATGTTTGGCTAGAGGAAGCCGTGAGTGAAGCATAGGAGAATGGCCTTCCTACCTGCTGATGTCACACACATTGTACTTGGTCATGCTTAAGGGCACCAAGGAATTTTGCTTGAAGTGACTGGGGAGTTACTCACACCAGCTTGCAAGCATTAAATATGTTTCACTTGCTTAGAAGAATGCTTTCTCTTGGTTGGTGAAAATCTTATGCTTAGAAGGTGATTTAAAAAAAAAATCATTGTATTGGGGCCTTTTACACCTCTTATACCATAGAAGATGATTCTTTAACTGTCACAGGTTAGAGTGAAAAGGACTTGAAGTGAAGAACAACGTAAATCACACCAATAATTAAGATATAAGTGAAGTCATTTTTCCCTTTTGGCAAATGATTTGTTTTAATTTGATTATTATTTCTTCCTATTTGCTATGCTAGATTTAAAGAAACAAATAAGAAAGGAATAGAAAGTTGGTTTTAATGTTCAACTCAAGTATATTGCTATACTTGTAAGGGATGACAATAACTAAATGCTTTCTACTTTCTCCTTTAGGGATATAGAAGGATGCCAACTCTACGTGTAGCCCATTTTATCAAGATGAAGTATAGCATATTAAAAAAAAAGCAGAAACAGTTTTTCTGATCTCTGAAGGCCTCACACTTTCAGTTAAATATATAACCCATAATGAGGATGTGAGATAATTTTTCAGACCTTTTACAGTGTGTGTGTAGATGGATGATTTAATAGGCACTACTACTAACTTCTCTGTAACTCCTCAGTCTCTTCTGTGTTGGCCTTGGCCATCCATCAGAATTAGACAACGAATCATAATTCATTTGAATTATACAGGTCACTCCTCATTATACTGACAAAAAGACTATGGATAGAAAGTTTATTAAGTTCAGAGATTGATGGTTTTTGAGAGCTGGAGTCTGTCTGCATCTTATGAATACTTTGTAGCTCTCACTTTTAATGGCTAACATGGGGAAGTCCTCCCTAGGCACCTGCTGCTAGATGACACAGGCATTAAGAAAGGCTCTCAATTAAAACTAACAAAAATCAAGTTGCTCCGTTTCCTGGGGATAAATTCAAACAGTTTGGGAATAAAAGTTTTTCTCTTGAATCAAACTCAATAAATTTGTTCAGATTTAGAAATGTTCGCCTTGTCTCCCTTAGAACACCTAGTGGGCACATTATAATTCTAATAAAATTTACTAAATGCATGAGATCAATATATTTTTATCAGAATTTATAGTGTAATTTAACGCCTGTTTTATCATACACAAACGTTTTTTAAGTAATCATTTTATTGGGAACTCTTACAGATATTATAACATTTTATATTTCAAAGACCAAGTATAATTTTACAAATGCTACCGCCATCAATTTCAATACATTTTCTTTCTTCTTGAACTCTTTGATACCAGATGCCCTTTATCCCTTCCCTTCCCTCCCCCACCCTACCCCCCAGGAAGCCTTATTGTTATATGTCATGATTATTATTTGCCGTATCTTACACCATCCTATGTATCCATTCACCTGTAATTCTGTTACTCCTTCCCCTTGAGTGGGGTTATACAGTCATCATTGCTATCAGTCCCCCGCTCCCCTCTACTGTATGCTTGCCTGTATGATATCATTTTTCCTTTCTTTCTTTAGGGTTACAAGATGACATTAATATGGCATCTTTTTAGGACAGAAGAGGTAAGACAAGTTTAGTTTGGGCATGAAGGTCAGTGTTACCACATTAGTGTGAATATTCTACCTATAAAGTAGAAAACATAAAATCACCAAAACCTTTCTGTTTATGAATGTTTTTTATAGACACTTTATATAAATGAAATACTAAAAATAAGTGATATTTTCTGACTGCCTTCTCTCACATTTCAAAATGTTTTCAAGGTCATGCATATTGTACTATTTTAATTTTGGGGTGGTTATTGTTGCTGGAAACTATTTACTTGCATGAATATACCACATTTCCCTCATTCATTGATAGACATTGGGGTTATTTCCACTTCCGGTTATATTATAGATTTAATTGTGATCCTTCAACTCGAGCTTGGCCCCACTAAAAGAACTGATACAACTCTGATATCTATTCCTGTGAATATCATCCTGTTTGGAAATAAAGTTTTCTGCATAAATGTGTATATATATATACATATATATATATATATTCCTAGACCTAATCACACACAATATACATGTCACTATTCTAATATGCGATTTATATATATTATTTATATGTATATATAAATATATTCTAATATATATCCTAATTGGGTGAAAGACTGGACTTTCTGCTTCTTTAAATAGTTACAGTCTCAGAAACGCACGGGGTCGCTCTGAGTCAGCATTGACTCTCCCATAGTGAGGAATCTATTTACTTTTGTACTGTCGAAAGAGAAACTCCAATCCAGATTCCTGCAAAAACTGCGAGGATCACCAAGAACTAAAGAAAGTCTTGAGCTTAAAACCTGATTTGGGTTTTTAGCTTCCAGAACCATGAGAAAACAAAGTGATGTTCTTAAACTCTCTCATTTGTGTCACGTATGTTACAGCATAATTATATGGCATAGCTATGTAGCTAAACTAAGACAGGTTGTTATGAATAATACTGCTGTCAACCTTCATGGACAGGTTTGTGTGTTGACGTATGTCTTAACTCTCTTGATTATGTACTTACAAGTAGACTTGCAAGTTCTGTGGTAACATTATGTTCAACTTTTTGAGAAACCATTATTCTCTTTTCCAAAATGGCTGCATAATTTTACATTTCTACTATCTATATATGAGGTTATTAATTTCTCAAATTCCATACTAATATTTGCTATTATCTATCTTTGTAATCGCCACCCCTATGAATGTGAAGTGGTAATCTCGTTGCAGTTTTGATTTGCATTTGGCTAATGGTCAATGGTAAAGAACATCTTTTTGTGTACTGATTGAATTTTCTACATCTTTTTGGAGAAATGCTTTGACCACTTTTTACTTGGGTAATTTCCTTATTATGGATTTGTTTCTTTTGCATAATCTATATAAGAAAAATGTTAAACCAAGTGTATGATTTGCAATTGCGTAGTTTGAACCTATGAAGATGACTGATGAAGTAAGAGATTCTCACAATACGTAAGTGAGAAATCATCTTGAGGCCAGACAGAGCCAGACGTAGTGCTCTGTGAAGGCTTGCCTATGAGCCAGCCTAGAGCTTTTGTGGAGATATTCACAACCAGTTCTCAAGAGCTTTATCAATTTGGATTTTTCCAAAGAACTACCTTTTGCTTTCATGATTTCCCCCCACATTTTAGTTTTCTCAGTGTTTCCAAAAACCTTTATTATTACATTTATGTTGCTTTCTTTACGTTTCCTTTACAATTTTTCCCTACTCTCTTTAGGTAAGTACTTATGTTATTAATCTGCACTCTTGTATTCAATATAAGTATTTAAAATTCTACATTTCACTTAAAACACAGCCTTAGCCGCTTCCCATACATTTTGATATATTTTTATTTTTGTTGATTCTTGATTATTTTCTCTTAGTAACAGGCAGTTTTTTATATTCTCAGCCTTATTTGTTTGTTTGTTTGTTTGTTAAGAGACTTAGTGGCACAAGAAGATAAGCACTCAGCTACTATCCAAAACATTAGCTGTGAGAGAAAGCCTTGGCAACCTGCTTCCATAAAATTACAGCAAAAATTTAAAAAATGAAACACCTGTGTGGGGCAGTTCTATCTACTCTTTCACAAGGGATCACAATGAATTGAACTTCCATGGTCAGCCACTGTCTAAAACAACTACTACCTGTTTATCAGTCAGAGTTAAGGAGCTAGAATATTTTTAAGGAAAAAAGTGCTAAGATATGCTAGGTTCCAGCAAAATTGTGAAAAGGATAGTGTTCTATATGCCAGTGTTCTGAATGGTAAATCTTTAAATTGAACATCTGCCACTGAACATCTGAGAAGGATAACTGAAGATACGATGTAAAACAAATAAGAAAATGCAAGCTGTAAGTATAGTTCATTATAACTCAAATATTTTGCAAGTCAAGGACAACCTGTAATTGGATCCTTTGTTTTGCTAATGAAATATAACATTAGAAACTGATGCCTATTCATTAAATGAATACATTATTTTATTCTTGAATTTTTACATGTATGGTTTGGAAATGTTGCCACAGTATTTTAGGTTAAGGTAGACCTATGAATATCAGGTTTGACATGAGGCCTCCATGCAGGTGTTTGAGTTACTATTCATTTTCCAATGCGTAAGAGCCTAGACCCAGCTTCAACCAGCAAGACCCTTTGTGCTGGGACTAATCAGAGAAAAGGAGGAATCAGGACAGAGAGAATTTGAACAGTTTAAAATTTTTTTAAATTAAATTGTGAAAGTATGAGAAGATATATTTAATGCCTTGAAAATTTAGTTTCTCCTAGTAATGGGGGGGATTAATGGCAGTAAATCCCATTTTTTATATTGCTGGTATATGATCTGATCCATGCTTTCATCTGGTGCAGGCTATATAACTCTTCTCAGTGAACGTGGCTAGACGATCTAACTGAAGTTCATTCAATTCAACCCAGGCTATGTGTGGAAAACAAGTGAGTTGATGAGGTAGGGCACAATGTGGTCCTTCATTAATGTTAAAAACAAACAAACAGACATTAGTATTAATAGATGTCAGAACTGACCTAAGTAGTTCTGTCACTTCTTCATTCTGCTGTTACCCCAGGCATGTTTGTTTTCCTTCTGTGTCAGTACTTTTCACATGGAAACTCTTTAACATTAAATTCTTAAGCATTAATGGCTGTATTCATCTTTGATGTCTCAGAGTGCCTAGAGCACTGTTTTGGTGTAGCAAGCACTTTGTCCATATGTGTTAAAATCAAATGAAATAGACATGCTGGCATAAAGTAGAGCAACACATATCAAGTAAATATAAAGAGCAAAGCGTAAGAAAACTACATGACAGCATTGTCAAGCTGTCTAGAGATTCGTAAGCAATAAGGTGTATTGAAACAAATAAACAAGTGACCAAATACTGTCTTAAAATGTGTTCAGAAAGTGATAAAAGCTTTAAAGGAATAAAACTCTTCTAGGTCTGAATAGTTTTCAAGTTAAAGCTATTACAAAAAAGTGCAGTGTATATGTACATTAAACTTTTTAGAAAAAGTTAATTTCATTCTATAATGAGTCACGTTACTCTGGAGCGTAGAGCTGCATAGAAAACTCGTTGAATTATTGTCATTTTCTGCTATACAATTTCTATCTCATAAAGTAACATATACAATGGGACTTAAAACATTTGATGGAAAATGGAATTAAAAGATAATGTAACTTTAAAAAAATCATTTTATTAGGGGCTCATACAACTCTTATCACAATCCATACATACATCAAGTGTGTAAAGCACATTTGTACATTCATCGCCCTCCCATTCTCAAAGACAATATTTTTTTATTAAGTTTTTGAAGTGTCCTTCAACTTGTGGCAAATTTACTAAGTAGATTTATCAAAACGTCAAACATTAGCTTCTTAGAGTTGAAAATCATAGTGAAATCAAGCGTAGTTTTTTCTTCCCATGTATAATCATTAAGATTTTTACTTGTCATGTTCTTATTCTGAAATTCGTTATATGAGCATTTAAAGGGAAATATTTTTCAATTTTTATGTGTAAAAGACATGATCTGGTTTGGCATTCTTCTTTTTTCTCAATACGGGTGTGTTGGCTTAGCCATGAAGCAGCAGTGATAGGTCCTTTAGACTTTTAATTGTGAATTTAAAAAAATTTATGAACTAAAATTTTTGCTCCACACTCGAAGCCATTCTTAGAAATCCATAAACAGCAAGCATTTATAGAAAACAGACATGATTGTTGAGACAGTTTCTCCTTTTTCTAGTAGCAACAAGAATGAGAATTACTAAAAGTATTACTAAATGGCCTTAATAATTGCATCTTGTTCATAATTCAATGTTTACTTATTATTTCAACTTGGATTGAAGGTTTTTAAAAATATAACTAAAAAATTTAACAACATTGACAACCCCCTGGCAATTTAATAAAGAAAAAAAGGAGTTGAAAATATCATGAATAAGAAATGAACCAGATGACATCACAACAAAATCATTCAAAGGAAGAAAGATAATTGCATGCTACTCTGAAGGCTGACACTCCAAAAAGGTTAAAATCCTGGAAGAAATGGACACATATCCAGAACCCAATTATCTCCATAAACGAAAATACTCACATTGAAAACCTTCATAGATCTACAACACAAGAGGAGATAGATTAGGTCAGAATAATACTGTGAAAAACTGAAGGGGGAATTTGGGCAATGATTTTTCTGAGAAAGGGCTAATCTCAAAAATCTTGAAAAAACAGCAACACCTCATGAAGAAGGAAACAAACAATCCAATTTAGAAGTGGAGAAGTATATGAGGAGACAATTCACCAAAGATGACGTCCATGACTGAGGAACATTTGCAGAAACTCTCGTGATCACTGGCCATTCAAAATGCAAATTAAAACAATAATGATAGACCATTTCACACTGTTACTGAGAGAAAAGTTTAAAAAGAAAACAAACTAACTGCTGGAGGGGATGTGGAGAGATTTGAACTCTCATACACTGCTGGTGGGACTGTAAAACTGTGCAACCACTATGGAAAGTGGCATGGTGCTTCCTCAAAAAAAACGAGAAGTGAAATAGCATATGATTCAGTCATCTTCCCACCAGTATATAGCTTAATTAAAGTAGTAAGGAACAAAACATGAGCAGAGACATGCACACTCTTGTTATTGCAACACTATTCACAACAGCAAGAAGATGGAAACCACCTAAAGGCTTGTTGTGGGAGGGATGGATGAGGAGACTTTAATACACACATATAGTGAATAGTATGTATCCCTAAATAATAATAATGAATCTTATAAAACCTCCTGGCATGGATGAATTTGGAAGATATTATGTTGAGCGGTTAGTCAATCCCGTGAAGACAAATGCTGCAGGTGATCACTCTTATACAAGAAACAAATCAAAACCAAAACCAAACAAAAAATCAAGAAAAATGGGTTTCACATCAAAGGAAGCAGACTTTGATAGTTCCTGGGAACCCAGGTGAATGAAGAGGGGAAGAAAATGAACGTTAAAATTTTATTTTTTAAAAAGATACATAGATATAAGCAGAGATAAATAATATACATAGGGAAAGGGATAACACATTGCGAAGAAAACAATGAAGATAGATGCATAGATAGTTCAAGAACACAAGAAAAAAAAGATATACTAAAACCAACAAAAAGGTTCTTAGAGATGTCCCAAGACACTCAACTGAGCACCTCAGGTCTGAATTTGAATGGTCTTGGCTTCTTTGGACGGCCCCAGACTGGAATGAAGTGCTCCCCTCAGAACTACAAAATAAAAAGGAAATAAAAGTAAAAATTACTGGGTTGATAGGGAGCAACTGAAACTCTCATATTGCTGGTGGAAATGCAACGTGGCACAACTACTTTTGAAGATAGTTTGGCGGGGTTTTTGCTTTGTTTTTATTTAATGTACATTGCCATAACCCAACAAGCTCACTCCTAAGTGTTTACTCAAGGGAAATGAAAACACATGTTCAAACGAATCTGGTATGCAAATAAATTTTTAAAAGAAAGATAAGAGAGAAAAATAGAAAGCACACATAAAATTAAAATACTGATATAACAATAATCACAATAAGAACATATAAATAGATTAAACTGTGATCGCATTGTTAACAATAATTAAAGTTAAAGATCAAGTAAGGTGGATTTTGAGACACATTTTCTTATTTTCAGGACTTTAATATTTTCAACTTAAATATTACTAATTTTATTACTTTAGAAAATCTTTCATTATATTATACATTTAGGCCTATTTTCTGCACCATTGTGCATGCTATATCACGCTGAGATATAATTCATTACTTCAAATGGTCCTAGCCATAGTTCTCCCTATTGTAATATTTTAAATTATAACCTCTACATCTGCCATTTTTAACCCCATTTTAGAGTGAGTTGTCTGCTGTTCTGAGGAGACAGGAGTAAACAAAATTGCCATCGAGTTGATTCCGACTCATTAAGATCCAACAGGACAGAATAGAACTGCCCCTGTGTGTTTCTGAAACGACAAACCTTTAAGGGTATAGAAAATCTCATCTTCCTCCTTTGGAGGGGCTGGTGGATTTGAATTGCTGACCTACGGTTATCAGCCCAAGATGTAACCCACTGTGCCACAAAGGCTGTAGAGACAGTGTGAGGGGTGGGATTCACTTGGAGTCTCCACCTTACTAGAGGGTGTGATTCAAAGCATCATTCTTGACTTCCTTGGGGGTCTACTCTGCCAAATCAAACAAACAAACAAACAAACAAACAAACAGCCCAAAACCCCAAGTTCACTGCCATAGAGTCAATGGTGACTTACAGTGACCTCCTATGGGTTTCTGGGATTCTAACTATTTACTGGAGTAGAAATCTCAGGCTTTCTCCTGCGAAGCTGCTCATGACTTCAAACTGCTGACCATGGGGATCACAGCCCAACACATAACTACTACACCACCAGGGGCTCTAGTCAAATGTAACCAACATATCTCATCAAAGCCATTTTTGCTATAACCTACTTTACCCAACTCAGCACATGCAGAAGCAAGGAGACTGGCTTGCTCTTGAGTCTCAGGGTTGACTCAGAAGGAAAAAGTTGTGTTAGAGTAACAAAAATGATCTTTTTTGGATATTTTGCTTCTTGCTTGAGACTCTGCAACTGGCTTGCCTCTTTCTGACCTTGGGTTTTGGGGACTTGAGTTCAACCTAACACCTGACCTGACTTCACTTGCTTCTACAGTTTTGTAAAGAGGAGGATCTTCCAGATGGAAGTCTGAACTTTGGATGTGTGGTTTCCTTGCATTCATAACATGGGAGCCATTTCGCTAATGGTTTACGAATACTGGGAGACATTGCAGGGAATTGCAAGTCCCTGGGATGGGAGGGAATATGCCAAGGAGAGAAGTAGTGGTCAATGTCAATAATAATGGAGTGGAATAGCATTTTGGAAATATTGGATATTTGAGACATCTCTGATCTCCACATCATTGGTATTAA